>NC_068409.1:21871999-22185749 GCF_023724105.1 Carassius gibelio | reverse complement strand
GCTCGGAGCGATTCATTGCTGCTGCTGCTTTCGTTCAGTTTCAGCCTCGGGATCTGATTCTGGATCATAAAATCGGTACAGACTATCTTTCTCTTATGAATATAATAAAACTAAAGACTTTTTGGATTTATGAAGGATGCAGTACTACTCTATATGTACTCAAGATTAACAGGATATTGAGTGAAAACGAGCATTTCACCCCCCCTTTAAGGCTCTGATGCTAAAATGTTAGAACTAAAAACATAAGAACATTATTTTAGATAACTTAGTTGACCACTAAACAGTTGATTGCTAAATGAATCGAAACAGTTGAACATTGTGACCCATTGTGGTCTCTGTGGACCCACAAAGTCACAAATCTATAACTGGGCGGTAACCTAAAGTACAAAACCTTATTTAACCTTTAAGTGGCACATATTATTACATTAAGTTACATATTAATACTTTAAAAGTATGTATTAGTACCTAAAGTGTACATGATAGTTTCTTTTTAAAGGGAACCACCCCAGTGAAAGTTTAGTGTCAATGTTTGTGAGAGTGTAGATGAGGACCTGATGGAAAAAATGTAGTGTGAATGTTTGATAAAGAACAGCAAAATATGTGAATGGGAGGAAGCGAGCAGGAGTGGACTGACTCACTGCACACTTTCAATCCTGCCTTACTCCCCCTCTTTCCTTAAACACTCACACGAAACGCACACAAACACACACATACACACTTGGTCTTTTCCTCTCGCCCACGCCAGTGTATTCCAGATGCCTGTTTAGACGGGTAGTCATGAGTCATCTCCCCACATGCTCTCGCCTATTCTCCTCTTTCATCAACCTGTTTCACACCTCTTCAATCCCTCGCGCTCCTGGAGAGTTGAACTGAGAGCTGTACAGTAGGTAACTTCTCTCCTCCGCTCCCTCGCGAAACTAAAGCAGGATGCTGTAGCACCATGCTATCACACCACCATGAATGGAAATAGTCCACCATGTCAGAGAGGAAATCAATAGACCAACACTCTACAGCTCCATTTAAAACTAGTTTGTGCTCTTGCCTAAGCTTTGCCACTTGACCGATTGGTGATGCCCTCATTTTTGTTGAAATGTTTACTGGGAAAGTTTTGTTCTCTGTCTGTTCCAATAGTGCAAATGAGAACAGTGGTGATAGTTGAACCCCAAGCCCTCATTCTGTGAAATGGACGCAGTGGAATAGTGCAATTACATAAGACTCCAGAGCATCTTCTCCCAAAGGGCTTCTGGCAGGCTAAGTTCTTGTCGGCACTGATTTACACAGACACCCATTTTGGAGCATCTTCTCTTCTGCCGGCCCTGGTGAAGGATCTGAGAGTATTGGGCTGGACAGAAGATGTAGAATTAATGTCTGCCATCACTCTCTCTTCCTCACCCACCAGCACACCAATATATACAAAAGGGGTGTTTTATATTTAAATAATTCTGTTGGAAAAAAGCTCAAATGCTAATTGTAAGATGTTGAAGGTCATAACAGCCTGTTTAGCCATGTGTGTAATACTTATTTATTGGCTTACAAGGGATAGTGTGTTTTTTCTGTGATGTGATACTGTGGATCAGTCACATGAGTTGCGATCCCATTGGAGCAACCTTGGGGTTAAGTGCATTTCTCAAAGGCACAATGGTAATAAAGCTCCAAGCTCCATGTGGAGACTCAAGGCACCTCAAACCACACACACACACAAAATTATCAAAAATGTAGTCTCTGGTTTTACAATTTTTTGGATGATACAGATAAGACAATTTGTGATTGATCATTATTGCATGGCTGATATTAAAATATAATTGTATATTGTTTTGTTTAAATAGATAATGTAAGATAAAAAAGGAATTAAAAAAATGAAATGTAGATACTACAAAAAAATATGTTTCTATAAATGATACATGTGAATTATTGCTTCACATCATGACAATGTACAAGAATGAAAAATTGGTATTAATTTTGAGATTTGCTTTGAGGTAAGATAACCACACTTTCCAATATATACTATTACTAACATGGCTTCATTCATTTGATAAATAAATACTGTAAAAATACAGTAAAAACTTTAATATTGTGAAATAATAATAAAATTTAAGTAATGTTTTTGTTTTTGTTTTAGTGTATTTAAAAATATATATTTCTTTAATGCAAAGCTGAATTTTCAGCATCATTACTCTAGTCTTCAGTGACACATGATCCTTCAGAAAGCATTCTAGTACGCTGATTTGTTGCTCAACTAACATTTCTTATTGTTATCAATGTTGAACACAGTTCTGCTGCCTTATATTTTTGTGGAAACTGTGATACATGTATTTTAGGGTTCTCTGACGAGTAGAATGAACAGCCTTTATTTGTAAAATAATTTGGTAACACTTTAGAATAAGGTTCCATTAGTTAATGTTAGTTAACTACTTTCGTTAACATGAACTAAGCAAGAACAATCTTTCTACAGCATTTATAAGTCTTAGTTCATGTTAATTTCAACATTTACTAATGCATTATTTAAATCAAAAGTTGTGCTTGTTAACATTAGTTAATACACTGTGAATTACCATGAACTAACAATGAATAACTGTATTTTCATTAACTAACATTAACGAAGATGAATAAATACAGTAATAAATGTATTATTCATTGTTTGTTCATGTTAATTAATACATTAACTAACATTAACTAATGGAACCTTATTCTAAAGTGTTACCAATAATTTTTTAAAGTAATTATTTTTAATGTCATTATTAAGAATAATACAAATCTTACTGACCCCAATCTTTTTAATGGTAGTATATTAATTATTACTTTTTTTGATCGGAAGTTGTAAGCTAGACAGTCAGTCCAGATCTTTCCTGATCAAAAAAGTGTTTGCCTTTTTTTATGTGTGTGCAGCATGCATCTGGCAGTCAGTGAAGGGCTTGTGGGAAGTCTGATATTACTACAACTTGTGGACTGAAGTGAGATGACTAATAAAAAACAGGCCTATGTATGTCAGACACATAGGGATGTTTGATGTACTTTTTCTTGTTCCATCTCCTTAGACATGCAACATAAGTTCTCTTTTGTTTTTGTGACACAAAGTACAACGTATGATCTCATCTCTCAGTTGAAACATTTCACTGTTCTCATTTTTATACAAAGGAACTTTCCTCATAGCTTTTATCAGTTTTCTGTCAGACAGAATATATAGCCTATGGTTAACCCAAGGATATATTTAGTCTGTTTTTGACAATTGGAGCACTCTAAACACCTGAATATTGTCCCGTTCCCTATTGGTGCTATAGTTTGTGCATTGCGGGCCTGTAATGTTTTTACAGAGAGGATGAGATTATGTATTCAACCACTCCAGGCGAGAAGCTATTTATAGCTAATCCTGAAGTGACAGGGAACAGGGGCTAAGACACTGAGCTGGGACATGCATTCAGGGAAGATGCAAGCAAAACAGGATGGAAAGAGACCATCGCAAAGCATCTCTAATACATATGTGCTAGCAGGATACTGACCTGCTTTCCTGAATCAGGTTTTCTCCATGGGCTTCATGACTTATTTACTTTGAAGTGCAGTTGACGTCTTGTGTTGCCTTAAATATTTATATAAATAAATATTAATAATTACATTTGTTCTGGGACTGTTTCACTGTTAAGACATGTAATAAATTACTTACTTTTGAAAAGGGTCACTAATGCTAAATGAAACCACTAAAATAAGGGGCATTGTTCATCATCACCTTCTGAAGGACTGGCTATAAAACATACAGAAGGTAAAGAAAGGGGTGGTCTTTGATCTTTCAAAAGGTACTAACATATACAATTCTAGGTGCTCATACAGTATGTATGTTTTAGGTAATAATATGTCCCATTAAGGTGATAAAAGTGTAAATAAGACATAAAATTGTGATTGACCTGCCCAGAGACAGCTTCTATACATTTTTTTTTCTTCTGTGATTTATAATTTGCGGTGGGTTTTATTTTTGTTTGATTAACTTTGACTGTACATATATGGTACTGTTATCATCACTTTTTTTCGTGGGCAGAGCGCTTCTTTTTCATTGAGATACACCATGCAGAACCTTCAAACCTGTCTTTAATTTACTAATTTGATAATTTATAATGGAACCATATGTCTATATGTCATGGTTGTTAGAGTAAAACACATGAAGAGTAGGGGTGTAACGATACGCGTATTCGTATTGAACCGTTCGGTACAACGCTTTCGGTTCGGTACGCGGTACGCATTATGTATACCGAACGGTTCGTTGGAGTAATTAATTATATTTGAAAAAAAAAAAAAAGAGAGAGAGAGAAATATAATGATATGCGTTCAACAAGGTAGCCCAATAACCCAAACAACGTAACAGGCAACGCCCCTGACACTCCCGAAGAAGAAAAAAACACCATCTTATATGTTTATGTTAGGCTACTCAGCAGGCGCTCGCTCACTCAGTACACGCTGAAGGCTCGTTGCAAAATAGCCAATGCGTTTAACAGACTAGAAATGAGAAGATCCTCCAATAACCAACAGGTCTGGTGTTTGGGTGCACTTTGGATTCCCTTTAAGCTATAATGGTGATGGCAAGAGAGTGGTGGATAAAAAAACAACGGTATGTCGCATCTGCAACATGACAGGGTACACCAGCGGGAATAAAAAAAAAAAAAAAAAAAACACCAGCGGGAATATCTGGGATATATGCGTCAGTACTATCTGGGAAAAGACAAAAAAAAGGAGAAACATGCACGCAGCAAACTATCCCTGCAGCATTTAGAAACTATAGCTTACAGGGAATCCAACCCAAACACCAGACCTGTTAGTTATTTTAGGATCTTATATTTCTGGTCTGTTAAATGCATTAGACATTTTGCAACGAGCCTTCAGCGCGTGCTGAGTGAGCGAGCGCCTTAGGGGCCGTTCACATATCGTGCCTGAAAACGCTAAGTGCGTCTTTCTCCTCCTTTCCAAAGCGCTTGGGCAGAAGCGCTCATGAGGCGTCTGTCTTTGCTAAGCAACAATGACGTGCTCTCTCCATGAGACGCGGAAATTTCAGCGAAGGATAAATGGATTTGCAGCTCTAAAAATCGCTTGCAGTAGCTCTGCTACTAAATTTATTTCAAAATTGCAATCCATATACAACTATGATCAGCTGATCCTTCATCTTGGCTGAGCTCTCAACGTTGTTACGGGAAAGGATGAAGCTGATTGGTTAGTTCTTGTCACATGACCCGCGGTGCGCTTGCGGCATTCTGAAAAGTTGAGATGTTTTTACATTTTGCTGTATCTAAAACGTATCGAACCGAACCGAACCGAACCGTGACATCAGTGTATCGTATCGAACCGAACCGTGAATTTTGTGAACCGTTACACCCCTAATGAAGAGGACAAAACAGTTTGGTATAATTTAGTCTGGGGTGGCACAGTCTTTCTATCTTGATATATAAACATTGTGTTGGTTGTGCTAGCAATCACTCGAATCAGAGTGCAGGACACGGGAGCACAAGAAGGAAGTTGTTATCACAGAACCAAATCAGATTTGTGGGTGAAAGATTGAGGAGGGCAAGGGAAGAATGAATGAACACTGCTAGGATGCAAAGGCCGAACCGGAGCATGGGAGGGAGTAGCCACGTGCCTGTGAGTGATGATGATGCTGTAACACGCCTGAGGCTGAGTCGGCAATACTCATATGTATAGACACCCACACATACGCAAGCATGCTCTATTCATAATGTTACCAATGTCTGCCGCAGTGATATCTGATCTGATCTTGTTGTATGCATGTAAATGGCAAAAACACATTTTTCCACATCCGATTTGTGCCACTGTCATATGTTGTTTGATACTTTTCCAATATCTGGTCATCTGACCTAAGTCTGCAGTCTTATATCCTTTTGTCCTCTTATTTCATGATTTTATGCCATTAATATCCTCCGTTGTAACATAATATTTTTTTACAGTATATCTTTGTATGTAACCTAGTAATTGTAGTGCTACGATATCTGAAACGGAAATGTCAAGCATGCATTTTAACAGTGCTACAGTAGACAGTGCTGTTCTTAGAAAGGCTTTGTTCTCATGCAAAATTATCATATTGTAGAAGAAATACAAATTAATTATATCTGTAATGAATCTAGCAACAAGTTTATTGTATTTAAATGTACTAAATATTTATTAGTTTTACATAGTTTTTATATAGTTAAAGAAACTTGACTCCCTAATACTACAGTAGCTCTCTCTATTTGATTTCTATTCTATTTATTCTTTATATATATATATATATATATATATATATATATATATATATATATATATATATATATATATATATATATATATAATGTATTTAAAAAATGTACTGCATTAGACTTACTGGCACTTGTCACAGCACTTGCCATGTTACTATTTGTTGGTTTGATTTTATTTAAAAGATTTTTATATTAAACAGATTTTTATAAAACAATAAATATTCATTGATAGTACATTTGTCAGTTCTCCAGCACTGAAGGGTGTGGTAGACCGTTAAAGGGATGAAAATGGTGACTTGGAGAATTTCCTGCTTCGTTGTTTATATTGAAAAATGAATGAGGATTGGGGCTAACTTTTTTTTAATGGTGCTTTTGCAATTTTTGGAAGCTTCAAAGCCTCACTTTTAATTCATCACAATTGCATGGAGAAGAGTAACCAGCTTCCTAATTTCTCTCTTTTATGTGCCACAGAAGAAAAAAATGTCATACGTTTTTGGGACGACATGAGAGTGAATAAATTATAACAAAATTTAGCTGACCTATCCCTTTAATTTTGCACCCATCTTGACAGTATCTTAACAGACTACATTACGTAGTCTGTGTCTAACAGAGGTGTTAAAATATGGGCCATGCATGTGCGCTCTCTTCCCTCCTACCC
The DNA here is from genome assembly GCF_023724105.1 of Carassius gibelio. Lineage (NCBI taxonomy): Eukaryota > Metazoa > Chordata > Actinopteri > Cypriniformes > Cyprinidae > Carassius > Carassius gibelio. Next base: position 22,178,864 of record NC_068409.1, on the reverse strand, counting down.
CCTCTGTCAGACATGAAACTATCTGATTGGCTGTCACACCGTTCAGGCGCATGCTTCAGATGATGTAATATGCAGCAATCAAGCATCATCGTCATCATAGGACCCAGCATAAAAAAGGCAGTGCTGATGATGCCAGCTAGCGCTAATCTCAGTGCTAACACTGATAAAGGCTTGATTAATGCTATCCCTCCGGCAGTGGCCGTGCGCTTTATCAGCTGATTAGCGAGGACCGCTGGATAACTCTGTAAGCTTTGTGTGATGATCAGCACTTAAGCCTCAATGATTTTATAGCAGCATGAGTCCAACTCCTTCTGCAGCTGTGTGCTTGTTATGGCCGATGATTTTAAATGAGATCCAATGGCTGCTTCCGATCCAGAAGCATGCCCAATCCACCCTGGTTACGGAAGTAAATCTTGGTAATGTAATGCTTGGGAACAGGCTACAATAGCTTGAACTTTTCCCTCTGTCATCGCAGAAGCTCGGTATAATCTCAGAATCATATTACATGGCTTTCCGAAATGTTTGATTCTGATTGGTCTGTTGTGGCATCTTGCTGACAAATATTTGAGTATAATGATTGTTAAGCTGTATAATTTACCACCACCCCCAGGCAACTGATTTTAGCATAGTGTTAACCTCTCCACCACCGTCTATTTATTTTTACATAAAATATTTCCAGTTCAAATGTCAATTTTATTTTTACTTATATAGTAGCTGGATAATAAACCCCTGATCTCAATATTTATTTGCAATATTTTTTAAGTACTGTTGTTGTTTATTATAGTTATTATTTAACCTCTTGTAGTTTCAGACTCCAGAATGTAATAAACATGCCTTACAAAGAGGGGGTGGGAAAGAAAGAGACACAGACATCAAAAATAAAGAAAATATCATGTCTGAGGTGTCAACCAAGACAACTGGGCTCTGTAAAAAGAGTTTTTTCACAAAGCTTTTTTATTAGCCCTCACTCTTCCTGCTTCGTTAATGTCAGAGTTATTATTATTCCAATGGCTTTCAGAAATGAGAGTGCCTGCAGCTAAAGGACTTCTGCGTTTTTGTGAGGCAGCAGACAAGAGCGCAGAGTGGCAGAATCAAAGGAATTTCAATTGCTGTTTACTCTTCGACCTCCTATTCAGACAGCTCACACTGCATAAGCGTCTGCTTGGATCACAAACTATGTAGGGTAGAAAAAAGGAAGGAATGTAAAAAGATGAAAAGAGAAGGCCTCGAACTAATAAAACGCACCCTAAAAACTTTGTATAATGCATTCGCTTTGCACATGGAAGCGACTTGAAGCTTGTCCAAAGAGAGATACAGTAGATGCATTTAAACTCCAACTTAAAGTGTATGTGGAGCACAACAATCATTAAAGTCAGTGGGCTCCAGAAAACATTGAGATATCTTCTTTTAATTGTTTTTCATGTATGTAAGTTTGGAATTACAGTAAGATGACAAAATGATGACAGAAGCTACATTTTTGGGTGAACTATGCCTTTAAAACAATGATTCATGGACTGTTTGTGATGTAGACAAAATAAAGCAACAAACTGCATATCTATCTGAATCTTATGCACCTTCCTCACCATTTTAACGGTAAAATGAGTTATAAGACGAAAAATAGGCAACAATTTATTCATGCACTGCAGTACAGTGGTGGCTGCTCCCCAAGGTTTTTAGAACAGGTGGTGTGTTTGGAGCTGAGGTCTGTGAGAGAGAGAGCAAAGACAAATCATATGAAGAAAGTTATGAGAGTATCAGCATGCCAAGCAGGCATCCCAGAAGGCTGTGTAGAAGTGTTCCCTTGCCTGGGATCTCTCCTGGATACTTGTTTCTGGGTGGAAAAAAGAGAGGGTCATCAATAATGCAGAAGGTCAGATCTACTCTGACTGTGCTGCTCAAATCAAAGCTGGCTGCAGCTCAGATTCATAAAAGGAATTCAGTCTTCTGGATTTAATGTTGTGAAACTGCAAATGGGCAATTCCCTTGAGGCATTTCTACCTTTGGCTAAGACTTTGCAGGCAACTTAAAGGGATAGTCCACACAAATATTAAAATTCTGTCATGCTTTACTCACTCATGTCATTTCAAACCTGTAGGACTTTCTTTGTTCTGTGGAACATAAAAGAGGATATGTTGAAAAAATAACGGTAAAAAACAACTGGAAATCAGTGAGAACCAAAACTTTTTGGTTACCAACATTCTTAATTTTTTGTTCTTTTCACTCTGTAGAGGAAACATCATACTGTTTTGGAACAAAAAAGTGAATAAATATTTTTGGGTGGACTGTCCCTTTAATGATAGAATCCAATGTTTTGTAAGTAGTTGTATTAGTTTGAAAAAAAAATATTACATGAGATTAAATTTCCATGATATTCTTAGTTGAGCTCTGTTTTATAACTTTCTTGTGTGAACAACTGGGGCTGTGTTGTGCGGATTTACAAAAGCATGGGATTTTATTTAATTATTTACATTTTAATTTAATTAAATAATAGCTTTAGAATACTGACTTATTACAGGATTTACATAAAGTATCGGGGGTCATGATTAACCGATTTATCCTATTCTTTGTTATTCTTACCTGTGTGGTACCCAGTAACCCAAATCAAACAAACTTTATGGTTTTTCATTATTTGTTTTTATTATTGCAATTTTGCATTTTATGGATCTGTAACCACTGGGAAACTATAGACTTAAAATTGCATTGCTCAGTTTCTAAATAAGACCAAGTAGAAAATTGCAAACAATGAGTCAACGTACTCTACTTTACAGTATGTAACATAATTTTACAGGAAAACGAAAAAAATCAGGTGAAGAAAGTGATAAAATATATAACAAGTACTATAGCTCATGCAATGTGAAGTTACCTGTCAGCATTTTTTATATACAAAAGAAGCCTCTGTGTTTTCCCACTAGTAACCAAACCAAATTAATTTTGATCACGAATGTAGCCAATGTGTAAATAAGTAAATCTCACACATGCACAAAAAAAGTTATTTCATAATCACATTCAGTTATTATTGAGAAACTAACAACCTGCATGTTGTGGTGGTATGATTAGTAAGGGCTCTGTGTTGACTCATGCCGTGACTTTACTGCAGAAGTGTAATGAAGTCAGATTCTTCCAGCTGACTCTACCTCAGCCTGCTCCACTGATCCACACTCAGCTGTCACCGTACAGCTATGCCAGGCCTTTACGCAATGTCGCAGAGCAAGGCAGAAGACATCAGATCTCTCCTGGAGGAAGCAAGGTATTAGCATTGGAAATGAAAACAGCCTGCCACGCTAAATGGATTTTGCATATGATCTTCTGCAGGAAACTTAGCAAAGTAATCAGACAGCTTGCGCAACCTTCATATCTATTTCTGTACACCAGAAGCAAAGTGAAGATGATTAGGGCTATTTTTGTGCAGTGGCTAAACTTAGCATCACATGTTCTAGAGTGGGTCAGACTGATGCAAAGAGTTCTGACAGTCGGCTGTGATACAGCTGTCACCTCCGAGCTGAGGTGGGAGACGGCACTATTTGCTCGCCCATCCGCCCAGATGAATTTTCTTTGTCCCTTTCTCTCTTTGTATCTTGTATCTCATTTTCACTGAATTGGCATTAGCAGGGTCATCTGTCCCTCATTTCCAGCCATTTCAATTTATATCTGTCTGACTGGGATTCGATATAGGTCAGCAGCCCCTCACGCAGCCTGTGCCAGGCCCCCCCCATGCTAGGATAAAAATAGAAAATTAGTTATTAATATGCTTATGTAGTGTGTAATTCAGAAGCTCATGATTATTGCAGAGGTAATCCTGGGGGAAAACGTGTGTGAGTTTGCAGACATTAAGTGGTTTACATTCTCACCTTGGTGATTAGATGGAGCGGGTTGTGGGCTCAGAGCCATTGAGGAAATGAAAGCATCTCATATAAAAGAGATGAGCGCTTTCTTAGCCCCTCTCGTGCAGCACATTATAAACCAACATCTAATTGAAACATTTTTACTGTAGATCTGCCTCTCATAGTACTGAGTCTGCCTTGCTTAAAGTGTTTAATGACATTTTTTTCTTGCAATTGATGGTGTTAAAAATGCAGTTCTGTTGCTTCTCAATCTTACAGCCGCCTTCCATACAGTTGATCTTAATGTTCTTCTTTGGTGGTTAGAGCATTTGATTGCAATCAGGGGTACTGCATTAAAATGGTTCAGTTCATATCTTAGAGACAGGTCTTTTTCTGTTGAGTTAGGTAAGTCCTCTTCATCCGTTGCCCCTATTATCTGTGGAGTACCTCAAGGATTCATCTTAGGTCCACTTCTTCCGGAAGAGAAGACAATGCTGAAAAAAGTACTCATTTTTATTATTTTTGGACCAAAATGTATTTTCGATGCTTCAACAAATTCTAACTGACCCTTTGATGTCACATGGACTACTTTGAAGATGTTTTTCTTACCTTTCTGGACATGGATAGTATACAGTACATACATTTTCAATGGAGGGATAGAAAGCTCTCGGACTAAATCTAAAAACCTACTGTAAGATATCTGCATGTGTAACTCTCCAGGCAAAAGTTGCCATTATAATTTCTTAAAACTTTCTTTAACTGGGCCACCTGTTGTATATATGGTGTCTTTCTTTTTCTGATCTCCACTCACTCAGTCCCATGATGGTAAAGTAGGGTACAATCTTTCAGCAACCCAGAAAAAGCAGTAATCTGGGCTAGCCTTATCGTGCAGCGCCTGCATGGCCTCTTTCTGAGAAACTAGCCACTTGCTGGCTAAAATCTGGTCTTAGAAGACTGTGAGGGTATCATGATTATGTGCGCTGTAGTTTCCACTGCTGTGATTTAGTTTACTTTGTTGTTTAGAAGTGGGGTCAACCTAGTAGCTGCCATTTATTTATTATGTCACTATATATGAAAATTGAATCTCTGTCCATGAGTTTTAGCAACACAATTGATTAATTGTTAGATTTTTTTATTTGCTATACTGTTCAATGGCTTGTGGTCTGACAGAATTTTCTCTTTGAAATTCTCTTATGCTCACCAGACATGCATATTTTAATATATTTATGCATATGCATTTTAAAATATAATTTAATCCTCAGATGTCAAAGCTGAATTATTACTCCAGTATACAGTGTCACATGATCCTTCTAATATACTTATTTGCTACTCAAAAAAACATTTCTTCTCATTATTAAAATTTGTGCTTAATATTTGTGTGGAAACCTAGATACATTTTTTCTGGATTCATAGAAAGTGAATAGAAAGTACAGTGTTTATTTAAAATAGAAATCATTTGTAACATTGTAAATATCTTTACAGTCACATTTGATTTATTTAATGCATCCTTGCTGAATTAAATAATCAATTTCTTTAAATCAGTTGTGTATATACTGTATATAATTATTATTATTATTTTTTTTTTTTTTGCATTCAAAATGAAAATGCCTCAAAAACTAAGGGGCACATCTGAATGATCATGACTGTGGTTGTGTCCTCTCAGAATTGAGACAGTAAGGATTTGTAACAGGGTTTGCAGCTGTCTTCAGCTCACAGCATCACCTGGAGCAGCTCTCTCTCTCAGGCTCTTTGCAGCTCACACAAATGAAACTAGCACTCAGATTACTCATTCAGGTCAGATGGGCCCAAGCACGGAGCCTCACTGTTGTGTGCCGTTTCACAGCTCATTTGGCTCTAGAGATTGAGACTTCTCCCACTCATCAAAGAGTGAAAGAGCAGGATTGAGGCTGAGTTTATGAACTCATGCTCAACACAGGAAATGAGCACCTTGTTCACAACACAACAGATTGGATTCTGCTCAAAACTGTAAACGCTTTACTTTCCATTTTTTGTTTTGCATGACGTTATACAGTACTTCTTGAATCCTTCATCTGAAATATGCTGAAAACCCTAAGTCCATTCAATGTGTAGATGAGTTTGTTTCTTCATCAGAACATTTTTGTTTAGGCTGGCATTACATCTCTTGCTCTTCACTGATCATCTGCAGTGAAAGGGTGCTGTCAGAATGAGAGTTCACACAGCTGATAAAAACATCTCAATAATCCTCAAGTAATCCACAATTATACAACCCATCAAAGTAAAAAAAAAATTGAGTGAAAAGCTGCGTGTTTGCAACAAATAATTCACTAAGACCTTCTTACCTTCAAATTTCTGTTTCCCAGTAAAATACAAGTCCTCTATTCATAATATTGCTCCTTTTAATATTCCCCTGCTGTCATGACTTTTTGAAGTGGTTTGGAGTTAAAAATGTATTATTGATGGATTTGTTTCTCACAAACATCCAGCTTATCATAAAATATCAATTTGATGGACTGCAGTCACATTGTGGATTATTGTTTTTTTTATTAGCTGTTTGGATTTACATTCTGATGGCACCCATTCACTGCAGAGGATCCATTGGTGAGCAAGTGATGTAATGCTAAATTTCTCCAAAACAGTTCAGATGAAGAAACAAACTTATCTACATTTTAGATGTCTTGAGTGCAAGTACATTTTCAGCAAAGTTTGATTTTGGGTAAACTATTATTTATTTATTTTTGCTGAAGCTAATAGCACCCTCCAGCTTTAAAAGCACATCTTTTTAGATGACTCATGTCGCATGTCAGCTGATGACTTCAAATACTTGTCAGAATGACTAATTTTTCTGTTCTGAACACACTCAGTTAAAGTGTCCTTACACTGTGAAGTGGACAGAGCAGCCATCTGTAATTACCTTCCTTACAACTTCCGATTATTTATCCATACACTTTATTCCTTTGAGTGAGGACACACAGTAACTGTACATAACATTTTTCAGAGAGCGCTGGGACAAATTTTCCTTCAAGCTAAATGGGAGTCCCTGTAGGTCCAGAATGGAATTAGCCATAGTTGTGTACTTGGTTGTTGCAGAATAATCAGCAGCCTGGTTTGTGATGGACTCTTGCTTCCCCCGCTAATGCAGCTGATGGTCTAATGAGGACACAGCAGCCTAATAATTGGGGCAGTGTTGACCTTATGATGTATGTAACTGCTCAACCCTGTTATCTTTCTTATTCTGATGATACTCTCCTACATAGCACTACAGACTGTTTGTGCTGTTTTGTATAAGGATTTAAGTGCACATATATAATTAAAATTACAATATTGATCTGGTTGCTGTCAGGAACTAGTTTAAAAACATACTTAACATTCAAGTATAACATTTAAGCTTAATCTTAAAAGAACAGATTATAAGCAGCTTCAAATTTATAATGTTTCAAACATCCTGCATGAAAAGCATTACATTAATTATCTCAGAGATCTTACACTCACACTGTGTGTGTGTGTGTGTATGCACAGTAAGATTTTTTATGTTTTTATTTAAATTAGTTTCTTATGCTCATCAAGGCTGTATCTATTTGATCAAAAATACAGATAATTTATAAATTATATTAATAAAATGATAAATAAATGCTGTTCTTTTTACATTTTTATTAATCAAAGAATCAAAGAAAAAGTATCACAGGTTTCAAAAGAAAATATTAAGCAGCAAAACAGTTTCAACACTGATAGTAAATCAGCATATTAAAATGATTTTCTGAAGGATCATGTGACACTGAAGATTGGAATAATGGCTCCTGAAAATTTCCGCGCTGTGTCACAGAAATAAATAGTATTTTAAAGTAAATTAAAATATAAAACCAATATTATCAATCGCAATAATATTTTACAATATTACTATTTTCTGTATTTTTTATCGAATAAATACAGCCTTGATAACTTTTAATCACGATTAATTGCATTGTTTTGCACAAAATTCAATAATGAATTCAAAAGTAGGGTATTGGGTACTTTTTTAATTTAAAAGTACTGGTATATGAACAAAAGTGCGCTGACATTTGGTTTCTTTTTTTAGAAATCAAATACATGTATAGACCCCAAACATAAAAAACAGTCAATTTCAACAAAACATCGAGGTTAATTTATTTGGACTTTGGTGGAATGTTTTTTTTTTTTTTTTTTTTTTATCACAGCCTCATCTTATTCATCCTTTTTGCTGCTGTTTTTTATTTTCTGTCACTCACAGTCTCTGCATTCATCTTCTAATTATAACCTTTGATGATGACAAATATGCCCCATCCCTCTCATTCTGTTGCAACCAGGCTATTATTTTATTTTCCCAATCTGTCCGTCATCTCTTCCAATTACACTTTATTTCTCACCGTCTAACACTTATTACATCAGCGGCTCAAAGCAGGCCACATGTGATGGGTAACCTGGTTGTGGACATGATTTGAAAATCCAATTTTGCTGTTAAAGAGAGTGCATGAAGAGAAAGAGAAGAAAAGGGGGGAATGGGGGTAGTAGAGGGTTGAGTATGATATTCCCCTTCCCCCAACTACTACACTCACACACACACACACACACACTGATAGAGACACTGTCTCCATGACAACGCCTGCCATTGCCACAATGCTAGTGGCCAGCGCTCACCAGAAGGTCCTCCTGTCTATAGCAGCAGTAAGATGCTGTTAAACCTCATGGGCTCCTGGGCCACATTAGGACAACACATACTTCATCTTAACCTCCACCCCCACCACCACCACCATTTTCAGCTTAATCTCTGTTCGTTCCACTTGCTGTTTAAAGGTAAAGCATAACACCCAGTTGACCTCAGTGATCACCTTTTTAATACTCACACTAACCTATAATCATTGACACAACACATGAATTAATGAGTTTTAAATATTACACAGCTTCTACCTTTCACTGAGGTTAGAAATAAGAAGCAGAGGTCAAAAGGCTCTCCGTTCACTGTAACCGCCTATGCATCTCAAACTCCGTTAACAACAGCTCCATCTAGTGGCCACTGAATGCGTTCACAGGCGTGATGTCTATGCATCTCTAAGGGATGATGTCATTCTCTCTGGCTGTGCTTGAAAAAGAGAAGACTGTATGTTGCTGGTATCTGAGCTATCCCAGGCGATGAGAGAGGATCAGTATGGCCATTTGTGTGCCTTTGTGTGTCAGCAGGAACTGACACAATTATCAGTGTTTGTGTCAACTCTGTAATAGCGCAGTAAATATAATAAAACAAGTGCTCTATTGTGGCCTTTCCTCATCTGCAAGGCATTTGCTGTATGTTATGAGTCTGATTTTTTTGATCCCTCTGATGTGCATTTGTATGCATTTGTTGCTTGATTTTTGTCATTAGTGTTAAATGACCCTCTGCTCCATTTATCATACAACTCAAAAAGTCCAAAAATATTGTTAGATCAATAACATGTGACACTGACTTAAAGTCATGAATATTTCTATATTAGTTTTTCCTTGTCAGTGTTAGTTTCTCATAGAGTGCTGCAGCAATGACGTGTTTTTGTAAAGCAACTGAGAGGTTTGCATCACCCTAGTTCCCTTGACAAAACCCATTAGGATTTTCTTTTTTTTGCATTGCCTTTTAAAGTATTGCAGACCAGCAAAACTTTGATTTGTAGGCTACGTGTTTAGTTTATCATAATCTTCACAGATTAACAACTTTTATGATGTTTCTATATACAATCAGCAGAGGTTAACTGCTAAATATAGACTATAAACAAATTACACAACAGTTACATGACCTAAGCGTCACCACCATTAAGTGCCTGACATTAAGAGTGCAATCATTAACATAGTGAGGTTGAAAAGGGGACTAGGGAGTAGATAGATGAGTTTACCTGTTTAGAGTATTGACATATAATATCTTTAACAACCTTTATAATCCCATTAAGCCACTTGTTAGTGTATACGTGAAAATATCTTGAGCTTAACCACAAACTATATTTCAGGCATTTAGCAAAAAGCCCAATGGAGTAAAGTTCTAATAAATATACAAATAACTGGAAAATTTTAATCTTTGACTTGTTCACGTTATAAAATAAGTAATTGTAATTTAGTTTTTATTAATCTAGCCTAAATATCGGTAATAGTTATGTATTAACAGTTACATAATAGTGTATGGGACAAACTAAGTGGATTTACGAAGTAATGGATGGACTGCACAGCTTCATAAATATGACTTGTTTGCGCCATCTAGTGGACAAGCCATTGATAAACACCTTTGAGGCAGTGATTCAAGAACCATTCCTTCTCTATTGGCCACTTTTAATAAATATTTTGAGCTTGTATGATTATGAGCTCCATTGGGGGGGAGGGGGATACATGGTCCAAGACTAAACATACAACATTGCTTACAGTATATTCACTTTTAACCATAATGATGTGTCAGTATAGATGCAATAAAGTGAACTTACTGGCAGTAAATATTATATGGAGTGAATATAGGAAGTGTCTGATGCTGTAGATCCCTCCCACCAAATCCTTAATTTAAAGAATATAATCTGATTGTTGTGGAAAAGCATTTTGCCTTCATCTGGACAGTGGATCTCTTGTTAAATTTCACAATGTTATTATATCCTTACTTTTGCATTTACCTTTGGTATAACAGACACTGATGCCTTTATTAATATACTTGAAATTAAGGTGCTGTTGAAAGTCTGATTGTTTATTGGTTTCACTTTCAGTGATGTTTTATAGAATCACCTCAGATCTGCCTTATTTAACATTTTCTGCTACAGTCATTAACATATTTGTTGTGACTGTTATATTGAGCTGTTTTGTGACAGTCAACAGCTGGTTATTTCTTTTTCAATCAGTCTAACTACATTAATTTGCTCATGCTTATAAATATGTAAACCTTGGGTGGTTTAAATCTACAGACTTCTATCAACGGAATGGAACTGATATTAAAGTTCATCCTGCTATCTCAAATAGTTTTGTCAAGATTGTGAAGGTTTACTGAACTACTGGCAGCTGTTTTATTAAAAGAATTGTGTTGTATCTCTTTTATCTGGATGCTTAGATCACTGTTAAATCTGTCAAACGCTTTGAGAACAGCAGAAGGGAAAAGCACAGCTAATGTTTGCCGTATATCTGCAGATGCTTGTTGAAGCTTCTGATGGAGAGTAGAAGGTCTGGTATAACTGGTTTACGTGACGCATTAAAGGATCACTTTACAGCCGTTTCTTTGTAATGTGAGAGGAACGAAAGCTCTGCTCTAGTAGGAAGTACAATGTTCGATTTTCTCCCTGCTATTTTGACCCAGAGCACTGCAGTTTAGTGAACACACGCCCTGTGTTTGCCGGATCAACAGCGCTTCCCAATGAATCTTTAATGACCGCTTTAAAAGTCGTAATGGCTAGTCACTAATGTCCATTAATGATTTCTGAATGCAGATGGCCCCGCCTTGATGGCCTCTCTACTGTTCCATTAGGATTTCTTTTAGTATGGTTAAAACTTTGAAAACATCCTCCTGCTTGCAGTGAATCACCACTGTCTTCCTGCTTTGTTCTTTCTACTATTTAATTGCTAAATATGACATTTCCTCTCAGAAAATCAACATCAGGTAAGGTTTTTCTTCACTTTTTTGGTTCTTTAGTTTTAAAGGTATGTGTAGAATTTTATACTAAGCATTGAAAATGACCTTCTGGGATTAACTGTGTTTACTTTTAGAAGGCTTTGTTGGTTTCAGGTTCACTTTTTGTCTATTTGTTTTGTCTGATTTTTCTCTGTGTTTCTCTTGTTTGTGGAGCTGTCCGAGGTGCTGAACTGCAGCTAAAGATGCGGGTTATCCTAACGTTTCATTAGCGTCTTCTTTCTTTATCGCATATTTATTTTTACTAATTCACTCTTCGTTCTCACAGTCTTCTTTATCTGTATTTATCCTGTATTTTATTATTAGTTTCGTAGCGTGTATTTTTTAAAGATTACAGGTTTTAGTTCTAAGAATATTTCTCAAAATATTTACCCTAATAAAATATTAAAATCGATTTTTTTTTTATGTGGACTGAATCACATTTGCGTACCTCAGAATCCACGGTTATTTAGCCCAACTAAAAAAAAATGCAAGATTCTGACACGAGAAGGGTTGAAAGTATTTTCTAGCATTTTATGGCTTGTCAGAGTAACTTTGCATTTCTGGATCGAAATAAAATGTTTTCCGTTCAAACGTGCCGTTGAGTGAGTCGTTTTGCCTCTTGTAATGTGATTATTAGTCAGGAGATGGCGCTGTTGATGAGCATATGAAATGATGTAAGGCGCTCTGTAGTTAAATGATCAGGACAGGAGTCTGAAAGGTTGAGATCGATAATAGTTACTGAGGATGCTGAGTGTAAGGCGTCCTTCAATCAGTCACTTAACGTGATTTTTATTTGAGTTGGACGTTTCTTAATCTTTCCAGTAATGCAGGTAAAAAAAAAAAATCCTAATATATTTTTAATAGCCTATACACTGTATATCTCGGATTGAAACAATGTTACAACATTACTTTTTTTATTATTTATGAAAATTATGAAGTGCAAATATGAATATGCATATTAATGCATGTTATTATGAGTGTGCCAGAAGACAACTATGCTTTTGCCACGCACGCACGCAGGAAACTCACTGCCATGGCAACCAACACTCCTCCAATCAGGACATCGCAACTCCGTTGTTTCCACGCGATCCGTTATGTTTGGGAAAGAAATATAACACATGACTGGCACATTGTGTTCGACTGTGCAACTGTCTAAAAACTATAAAGCTTCAAGTTTACTTGCAGCTGTCACATTTGTGTGTGTCACCGTCTCCCCGCGAGGGGAGATAGAGATTTGTCTCCCTATTAGAAATTGATCACTGGCGCTCTTTACTCAGCTCGCATTGAATGAATCTCAGACATTCAGTATCTAGTTTTTAGGACTAATCTTTAAGCACTTCACTACAACATTAAAAATGTTGTCCTGCTGCTCCTCACTCTCGTCCGCCGCCCCAGAAGAGCTCTGTGCAAGGAAACGTTCACGAACTAGCGACATTCGAATCGTCCAAGTTTCAACCGAATCTCTGTTCAGTGATTCGTTTGAAACGATTTTGAATCGGTCACCACTGACTTGTTGAACCGAGACATGCCCTCTTTCGGACGTGTTACATGAGTAGCTAGAATAACATTCATTAAGTACATATATTAATATTATACATATATCAATATTAATATAAATATATTCATTTACGCTTTAGGAATTTAATCGAATAACACTATGAAACATAGGATAACATTTGTTTAAAATCAATGGGATGATGGCCTAGTTTCCTTCAGACATGGCAGATTCGATTTATTGTTTGATGTTTAATCTTGCAAGATGATGCTAATAAAACCTACTGGAAATGTTTACATTTAACTAAATCTAAATGTATATTTAATACATAATTTCGTTTAAACAGAACGTAAACTGTAAACACAAGCATTAATATTACTTAATTACGCCATGACGTAAAATAATATTCTGACAAATTATAACCGGTTCTTTGAAATGAGCTGCTCGAAAGAACCGATTCGCAGAGATACCTTTCGCACTTGCAGTCAGATACCACAAACACACCGAACAAACTGCTCTGTCTTCACTTCGAGTGGTTTACCTTTTCCGAGTTTGACCACCGCGATGATTTAACTAGTAACGTTAGTCGTCTGTATGTACAATACAAAAGGATTCGGAAGATTGACTGAAAACTCTCTCTCTCGCTCACACCCCCCAAAGCCCCCCCCCCCCCCACACTCCCTCAAAGTGCGCGCACCCAAGAGTGAATCGCGCTCGTGCGCTCGCTAACAGGTGTTTTTCTCACATGGCTCTTTTCTGTGTGCTGCTGTGACTGACTGCTCTGTGGGATGCTGCGAAACGTGTGCTCGGTGTCTGGAGGAACAGCTTCTCCGTTTTTAGTAGATAGTGACATTATCTGGAGACAGATGCGGTAAGACTGCAGCCAATTGAATGTAGAGCTGATTGAGGACTTTATCTCTGAAGAAAATGAGCGTTGGAGAGATGCGCGTACCGTCACCCACATAATTGCGTTTTGTGTTAAAGCTGTATTAGTTTACAACTCCTTTCCGCCAATCTGTCATTCTTATTAACGAACGATGGCGGTGACTTTTGTATGAAGATTTGAATGTGAGCTGTTCAGTGAAGATTTCCCTAAAGAAATCTTGTCGCGGAGGAGGTGGGGAAACGGATTGTGTCCTCTGAAAGTTTTGTCTGTCGCACCGTCAAACTGGCCATGGCTGCGGCGATCGCCAGCTCCCTTATTCGGCAGAAGAGGCAGGCCAGGGAGCGTGAGAAATCAAACGCCTGCCGCTGCGTGAGCAGTCCGAATAAAACCAAAGGAACATGCGAGAAACCCAGTCGACTCAGTGTCTTCTCCAGAGTCAAGCTTTTCGGCTCCAAAAAGCGCAGGAGGAGGCGTCCAGGTCTGATGTTACCTGTTTTTGGATCCTGACTTAAAATGGATATTATATGTGTAACAGCATCTCTGTGTTTATCAGTGCATTTGTGTTTGTACTTTTAAAAATAATGGATTCTAAAATTTTGCAATTTGAATTTTCAAAAAGTACTTGCCATTCCTTTATTAAGTAGGGCACTTACTGATTTCAAAAGACAGCCAGCATGTACTCTCACACTTTAGAGTGAGATTTCATTCAAACTCAGATACACAACCTTACTGAACTTTTCAGGTATTTTGACCATATAAATTGAGTGGGGGGTCCTGTATACAAAATTGTATACAACTTTGTTTTTCTGCAGATATTGTGTTGCATTGATGTTGATACTGATTCAGTGTCAGCTCTCTAGTGTGTTTCATCCCTTCAGAGACACAGGGACAATAGAAAGCAAACTAAGCAGGTTATTGTTTGGCACATTTTTGGACAACAGCTATCTCAGATGAATCTCTGGTGATTTAGTCTCACAATCTGGACCATATAGATATTCTGCAGCAAAATCTGCTGTTACCTTTTTTGAATGATATCTATAGTTTTATTAACTACAAACACTTCAGGTCAAATAATTAAGTAACATAATTCATGATTGATATTATGATGATCTTTGTGTGGTCAGACTTTGTGTGCATGATCTGTAGTTTACAACTCCCTCCATATGTTGCAAGACATATTCTGCTTGGATATCAGTAGAAATTTCCTTTTAATTGTGAAGTCCATCCATCCATCCATCCATCTATCCATCCCACGCATACATTCAGCACAACTGTTTACTTACAAGCTTAGTCCCAATTACCTTGCCTCCCTCCCCAGACAGCATCTTACATAACCCTTATGTGACACCAAAGCAGAAGTGTGGAAGTTTGTTTGTGTAGTGTGGCAGTTGTTTGCTTCAGTGATTCTGTCTTTATTAAACAGTCTCATACCTAACAATCTTGTTACAGATGCACATGGACCAACACGCATAAACAAAATCATATTTCAATATCCATGTTTAATAAGTTTAATAAGTGATGCCATTCGGAATGAAATTTAGTATGTTCATTCAGACATTTATCCAACCAATTGTAATGTATCTATATTGTACCATACTATATTGTACATGTGTTATGGTAATGTATTTTGGTTTATTCTGGATATACATTTAATGGGCTTATTTTAAATATTAATATTCTCTTTGTATTCTCTTGACTGAAATATTAGGGGATGTTTTACATTTTAAATAGTTTAAATTATATATAAATGTTTTTTATTGTAAGATGTAACCTAATATCCACATTTTTTAATCTCCTATGATAAATGAAAGTTAATCAGTGTTAATAGCATGATCCACAGACTCTCTTAAGCCTTATTAACTACAGATCTGCTGATGCAATCTGGTATTTTGCACAGGAGAGCTGTGTCCTGTATAGTTGTGCTTCTTAGTTCCAGTCATGCAGATCAGACCCATGTAAGGTGAAATAGCTATCTGCATCTACATATTCACATGAATCCTTATCATGGCCAGAGGGACTGCAGTTTCCTTGCAAATTGCAGCTAACACCAATTTTCTATATGGTTGCTCTGGTGAATGTTGCCACATATATATTAATTTTTTTGTTTCTGTTCTTTTGTCACTGTGGTCTGATCTCTTGTTTTTAATGCAGGCTCAAATCTGCAGACCATGGAAAGCTCTTGCTAAGCCAGGAGCTTTAAAGCCCCTAACACTTTCACTGTGGCGATGCCTGTTTAACCCTGTCTTTTTCTCATTCTCTCTCTCTCTACCTTCTGTCTCTTTGCAGAGCCCCAGCTGAAGGGGATCGTAACGAAGCTGTACAGTCGACAGGGCTTTCATTTGCAGCTCCAAGCAGATGGAACCATCGATGGCACTAAAGAGGAGGACAGTGGTTTCAGTAAGTCAGCTGGCCTCTTTTAACATATGTTTTCAGATATTCACCTGTCAAGACCCAAATTCAAATTTGGAAACAAGGAAGTACCAGATTGATACAATTTGGACACTTTGCTGTATGAATGTTTTTGTGTTGTATAACAAAACATTGAGTGGTGTTCAGTTTTTAAGAAATATAGGAATTATTTTGCTTCACAAACATGTTTTTAGGCCTCAAATGATTCAGCAATATATATACAGTTTAGAATAAAGAATACAAATTTATTTGGTTACCAAACATTAGTGGAACATGTCAATAGTTACTCAACTAGGACATTAAAGGGAACTGACTGTATACAGTACTTTCCTCAAGACCAGCTGTTAAAAAGTAATTGCAAAAATTTCTTAGAAAAGTGAAGTTAGTTCTAGTCTTGCATCATTTGCAGATGCCACTTGGTTTTATATGTTACATCTAATGCAATGAAATCCTAAGTGAAACTTAAGTGTCCAAATGCTTTTTCTGGGACACTGTATGTCTACTCATATTTCAGTGAAAGCTGTTATAGTTTCCTTGGCAGCTGTATTGCTCCTTCAGACTGCATTTCTGTCTCATACTGGCACTTATAGACAGTTTCCGCTTTGCTTTTCACTTTTTAATACCTTTACAGTTCTTTTATTGGTCACAAGAGTCAAGAGGCTCAGTTCTGTATTAACCTGAAATGAAAAATGTAGCCGGAGTGGTCACTGTTTTTCAGGAGACAATTCTTCAGAGAGCACAGTCAGTGTAGCTGGAAATCCCAAGTACAAGAGAATCATTTTTAGGAAGATGTCCATAGTGCCAGAAAAAAAACTTTTTTTGTCCCTTATGGCCAAAGATTATTTTGTGTCATTTCAAGTGATCTTGCTGGGCACCTGCAAGTGTGAATTATTTATTCTGTATTATTTGAGCAGTGCTGTGTCTATGAGCGAGGATGGAGCTGGCTGGATGGTTGGTAGGGCTCTAATTTAATATGTGCTATATCTCATTGATGCTAAGTGTCTGTGGCATTCTGGGGCCTGTAAATTAGCTTGACTCTATTCAATTAGTCATTGGGTAAAGATGACGCTCATATCAAGCAAATGAGTTTGTGGTGAACGGAGTCATTTGGAATGGTGATCACTCAAGTCTCCAAATCCCCTCATCCATCATGCTCATCTTAACATAAATTTGTGTCTAGTGCACATAAACAATGTTTAACATGAAGAGCCGTGCTAATTGAAATAACACCCTCTACTTGAATTTAAGTAGTGGTTGTTTGACTCAAGCATTCGTGTTTTATTCACCCTTGAGTTGAATCTGCGCCAATGGTGCAGCTGGCCAGTCCTTCTCTTGCTGCGTGCTTGTTTATTTTCTTGTTTGTTTTCTTCCACTGCGTGATTGACTTAGGTAAAATGAGTTATATAGGGGTGAGATTACATAATAGCTGACCTGCTTTTTCCACCACACACTCCCTTATTTTGTGGAGAGAATGAAAAGCTGGAGAGGAGAAGTGGGAAAACGGGGAGCTTCTATCTCTCACGCTACAAAAATAGAATTGTTAGGAGCTTGGTGCCCTTGTCTCCATAGCGACAGCAGTGCGGTCCTCTTGGCTCTCCTCTTGGTGTGTGTGTGTTTGATAGGAATGAGGGTCTGCTCCAAAGCTCTCTTTACTCTCTAGATGTACGTCTGTTACCTTAACTGATGCTCATTGCACTACTGATTGTGATCTGAGCATGTTAAGTTTAAAATATTATGTCATTGTTTCACTTAAATCACATAAATATGACTTTAGTACTAGGTGTTTATAGCATATATCAGCCAAATGGTAATTATATATATATTTTTGCCCTGAAGTCATTCCATGGTGCTATAAATAAATAAATGATAAATATCTAAAAAAAAACAACTTGACAGAAAAAAAAAACCCTCAAAGATCTATATGTTTTATTGGTTATTTCTAAAAATGTGAAGAAAAAGAAAGAATGAGAAGGTCCCATTGCCTTTTAATAATGATAGAATCAAATGGACTTTATTAGATGAATTGGGCAGATCAAGGGGTTGAGAAGCGGACATTTAAAGATAAAGTCCTTATTGAAAATCAGCCTTTCCATCTCTCAAGTCTGACCGTGATGAGCTCTTGGAGGAACAAGACAAAAGCTCATTCTGGGCAGTAAATGTCAGGTTTGGGTGCTCTATTGGATTATGTCTCTTTGTGCAGAGTTTTAGAGCTTAATTCAATTCCTAATCAATGTGCCTTGGCAGGAGGCCTTTCTCTCCGTCAGCATTAGGTTTTATCTCTGCTAACTCGCCTTCTGTCTGAAGAGTGGGCTGATGTGTTTTTCAGTCAGTCACTGTCATATCAGTCTTATTTATCTCTAAATTTAATGAACTGATGTAATAACATCTGAATGAAATGCCAAAAACATTTTCTTTAAGCAAGCAATAAAAGTTTACCCAGTTTTACAGCATCTTCAGAAATCAGCTATTTACTCACCCTCATGTCATTCCAAAACAATAAGTCTTTTTTCCATCTTTGAGAAATAAAGGCATTTTTAATGACACCTGACAGCTCAAGCATGACAACTCGATTTACTGTATGCATACAAAACAATCATCAAATAAGCACATTTGAGCTTCCATATACCATATTTACCTATGTTTGTGTGTTGATATTTATATATGTGTCCAGGGACCACAAAACCAGTGTCAATTTTTCGAAATTGAGATTTATACATCATCTGAAAGCGGAATAAATAAACTTTCAATTGGTGTATGTTTTCTTTTGGGTTTTGACTATTTGATCGAGATATAACTATTTGAAAATCTAGAATCTGAGAAAATCGCCTTTAATGTTATCCAAATAAATTATTAGCAATGCATATTACTAATCAAAAATTAAGTTTTGATTATATTTATGGTAGGACATTTAGAAAATATCATCATGGAACATGATCTTTACTTAATATCCTAATGATTTTTGCATAAAAGAAAAATTTATCATTTTGTCCCATAAAATGTTTTTTTTTTTTTTTTTTGGCTATTGCTAAAAATATACCCCAAAATATACTTAAGACTGGTTTTGTGGTCCAGGGTCACACATGAATAACAGTATAAATTAAATCTGTTGGTCATTTACAGATATTGTGTGTATCTTCAGAAGACTTTGATTAAACTGCTCAATTCATCCATTATTTGTGACTGCATTGAATCTAGAGTAAATACACTTTTTGATTAAGTAAATGATGACAGAATTTTCATTTTGGGCCAAACTAATCCTTTATGTTTTATGCTACGTGAACAGGAAGTCTTCTCACCCATGTGTTCAGTGATTGGTGCTGTAGGAGAGACTCCTTACTGAATTCTGATGTTATATTGGCCTTTTTTTTTTAGAAATGGTTATCTTGCCCTCTTGATCTTCCCAGATCTCTGTGCTCAGGTGTTTTATTAGGTGTGAGTAATTGAGTCTCCTCTCCACAACCCCCAGCGAACAAGCTCTGGTAATCCCTCTGAAATGAGGTCCGCTCGTAACTGCATATGTGTCTGTGCCACAAAAGATGAAGATACGAAAAACATATTATCTTCCTATCATACAAATGAAATCAATAGCTCATTAAAGTATCTGCATTTGGCATCTAAAACTCTTCATGTGAGTCCGTGGCTACAGACCACAGAGCAGGAAGAGAGCAGATCTCTACAGGTGGACCTGCTGGTGTCAGAGGGGTTCAGAGGAGAGAGCAAGGGCCTTGATGTGGGATTAGAGGGGATGGAGAGCACTCCGGACTGTTGTGTAAAATAGCAACATGGCCATCGATTGAGCTCTGCAGTAAATAAAAAATATTAATCAAGAGCTCTCATGTTTATGATGAAAGGCAGAAGGGGTTTCTGGGTGAGAAAGCAGGAACGTAGATTGAGTTAAAGGGATAGTCCATCCAAATTTGCTCTCCCAGATTATTTGAAATGAGATTAGAGTGTTAAATATTGACAAAATTGTGATAGTTTACCCAAAAATAAAAATAAAAATAAAATAAAAGTTGTAACTCTCAATTCCATCAGTGCTCTATTGTATGAACACTGATCAATGTTTTATGTGGATTAAAATGTTTGAATTATAAATTGGTCATACCTCTTCAGAAGACTTGGACTAATTTATACAATTTCTTTATTAACTTTTTGAAGTTTTAAGTTTTAAACTTTCAATGGAGGGACAGATATTTATCAGGTTTTGTTAAAAAATATATTTCCATTTGTATTTTGAAGATGAACAAAAGTCTTATATGTTTGAGGGTGCGGATTTAAAAAAAAGTATTTTATTTATTTATTTTGGTGAACTAACCCCTCAAAAAAATGAATAAATATATCACTTAATTTTATATTGTTTAACTGATCAGATATGGGAATAATAAGTTGGTCAGTTCATCAAAAAATTATAAAATATAACTTTAGAAGAAAAAGTGCATGAGTGTGAGTTAATGACAGAATTTTCATATTTGGGGTAACTTACCCTTTAGGTGATAAAGGAAGGATACTATTTTATGTATAATATTTTATCTTGCATGGTTGTCACATGTAGGCAGTATACATTTGCTAATCTAGATCATTGCGCATTGTTATCTCTTAACACACACACACACACACACACATACTTACTCTCTGACTTGAAGGAAAGTAACCTTTTACTTTACAATTGTTTCCTTCTTGTTTGTTTTTAATCAAGCTAAGTTACATAAGCAGTAAAATGGCTCATATGCATGCACCCCCCCACCCATTTCAAAAAGCTTGTGTTTTTTTTTCTTCCCATGCTTATGTTGTTCAGATACTCTCAGTGTCAGGGGTGGCTGGCTGGCTGCTTCACTCTTCCCACTGGCAGAAAGAGGCTGTGTGGATGGGAGAGATTGTCAGCTTTGTGGCTTACATAGTGACGGGGGGACAAAGGTGTGAGGAGAGTTGGCACAGCCAGTGGTACCAGGAAGACAGAACCCGGCACAGCTCACTAACTCTCCTCAACAGAGAGAGAATGTGTGAAAGAAACGGAGGGAAGAGTGTGAAACAGACACAGAGAGAAAGAGAGAGAGTGTAAAAGGGAAAAAGAGGAACTATGTTAAAGAGGCGGCAGTTCAGAGAAAAGTGCCAGGGAGGGAGATGAAATGCTGCTACATGTAGATGAGAATAAGTCAGGTTAAAGTGCACTGAATTTAACTATAATACAGTTGGAAATAGATCAGGGTTAAAAATGCAGTAAAATGTGTTAAAACCATTTCCATTAAAAAAGTATTTTTAAAATGTCTTACTTTACAGTGTTACTTTAGTGTTTTTACATACTCACATATTTTACAGAGACTTTATTAGTTGTGCAAAAATTTGCTATGTATGTCATCACCTCAATATATATATATATATATATATATATATATATATATATATATATATATATATATATATATATATATATATATATATATATATATATATATATGTATATATATATATATATATATATATATCCTAATCAAATAGCTCTACTTATGCATAAATGTTTGCAAATGTAATTAGCAATTCTTCTTTGTTTCCCATACAGCCATGTTCAACCTCATCCCGGTTGGCTTGCGAGTGGTGGCCATCCAAGGAGTTCAGACCAAACTCTATCTGGCCATGAACAGCGAGGGCTACCTGTATACATCAGTAAGTACTGTAACTGCAACTTTCTAATGTAGGCTTTTGTGTATGTGTATGTGTACTATACTTCACTCCTTCAGCTGTTTTAAACCAAGAGGGGAAAGTCACATCAAACTGCTGCTCTCAAATCAACACCTGAGCTCTAGTCATTAACACTCGCTCCACCAGCGTGCCCCACTCTCATCTCCTGCCAAATCATGATATCAGACACTCCAGATAAACAGACCTCCTCGTGACCCAAGATCAAATGGTCACACAGCCTTTAAGACACGTTCCTGCTCCTGAACCCCTCACTGCGCTGAAAAAACTGTCACTCCCAAGAGCACGGCACAGTGTTTCACAGATTTATCCATATAAACAGATGAAGCCTCCACTGTGCGCTAGTCTCACACGCTCTCTCCATATGGCATGCTGTCAGAAAATGAGTTAAGTTACAGCTGTGACAAATATCTCAAGATGTTTTCATAACCTCAGCTCTAATCTCATAGTTTAGATTATGCGCAGCCCCACATGCTAAGTGGCATGATTACAGGGTGGATGGCTTAGTGATGTTTGTTTACTGGCTGTGGTCGGGCCGAACTTTGCCCCCCTCAACCCCCTCACAGTCCTGACCTTCCGCCTGCTTCTACCAGACGAAATGTCGGTGCTCTGGCATTCGTCTTGGTTACTATGGTGATGCAGGCAAGGCAGTATGTGGGTTGTGGAAATGTACACCAGTCCCAATCATTTTGTTCAGCCTCAGTGAAAGATAGATGAGACTCTGCTTTCATAAGCACACATGTAATCATCCTTAGTTAGCAAAATACATATGGAGGACAGCTTGTAATTGCTCTTAATGTTTAAAAGTACGTGCAAAATACTGTGAATCATTAATGTGTTCATTTGTCAAGCCTTTCACTGAAATAGGAGGATGGATGAGTTTGCCCAGTGCATGAATTGAGTAACATGGCTTTCATTGTAAAGGTGACTAATATCGAAATGCTGAAACATTTAGAAACTCGTGAAAATATGCTGAACAGGCAGCCTACATCCCAACATTGATTGACTGCGTGAAGACATGAATAATGCAGTAACCTTCCTACCGAACTTCTGCTGCAAGACAAATGTCAGAATTTCACTATGTGGTTGGCATTACTGGAGCTCGTGTTGTCTGACAGGAGAGAGTGGGCGCAAACGAATACACAGTCTCAACAACAACAACACACTTGATCTTGAGGCTGACAGAAATCCTCCATATTATGAATAACGGTGGAATGATTGGACACTAAAGCTCTGGAAAAGGATCATTGAGGAAACATGGCAAAATACAGGAAGCAGATGTTGCCTGAAGAAAGCTGGCCTGGTCCGAGATTGTAATGAATCAACTAATTGATTCCATCGACCAACTAGACAATATTAGTAAAGTTTACTGTTTTCTCTAGATTCTACACAGATAGACACAGTACCATTTTTTAAGTGTTTGAAGGAAGTCTCTTGTGCTCACCAAGGATGCATTTACTTTATGTATAGTTAAAATAGTACATTTTACATTTACATTTATTCATTAAGCAGACGCTTTTATCCAAAGCGACTTACAGATGAAGACAGTGGAAGCAATCAAAAACAACAAAAAGAGCAATGCTATATAAGTGTTATAACAAGTCTCAGTTAGGTTAACAGTACACGTAGCATGGGATTTTAAATAATATAATAAATAAAAAGAAAACAGAATAAGAAAAAAGAAAATAAATAAAAAGTATAGAGCAAGCTAGTTAGAGGTTAGAGGCTTTACACATACACACACACATATATACAATTGCATAATAAATGAAAAGAAAAGGTAGTTTGATTTTTTTAAAGAATATAATTAGAATAGTGAGTGTTAAAGTTATAGGGTCAAATAAAGATGGAAGAGATGTGTTTTAAGCCGATTCTTGAAGATGGCTAAGGACTCCGCTGTCTGGATTGAGTTGGGGAGTTCATTCCACCAGGAGGGAACATTTAATTTAAAAGTCCGTAAAAGTGACTTTGTGCTTCTTTGAGATGGCACAATCAAGCGACGTTCACTTGCAGAACGCAAGATTCTAGAGGGCACATAAGTCTGAATTTAATAATACTATTTATTTATTAATACTCCCAGTAGTAATATTATGAAATATAGTAACACCTTAGTATAGGTACCAACTCTCACGATTAACTAGTTGTGTATTGGGATGAGTATTAATAGCATATTCGCTGTTTATTAGTACTTATAAAGCGTATATTCTGCATACTTAATCCTACCCAATACCTAAATTTACTTACTTACTATTAATAAGCAGTAATTAGGAATTTATTGAGGCAAAAGTCGTAGTTGATAGTTAGTTAATAGTGAAAAGAGGATCATAAAATAATGTGTGACCTGAAATATTATTATAATTTAAATAACCCGTTTTCTATTTTAATAATTTTAAAATGTAATTTATTCCTGTGATGCAAAGCTGAATTGTCAGTAGCCATTTCTCCTGTCTTCAGTGTCACGTGATCCTTCAGAAATCATTATAATATGCTGAGTGATCAAGAAACATTTCTTATTGTTTTTAATGTTGAAATCAGTTTTGCTGCTTAATATTTCATATACGTTTGATCAGTTGAACTGGGGGGGGGGGGGTTGAAAAGGGGATTGTCAAATTAAATATAATTCAAATTTTATCATAAAAATTGATTTTTTTTCCTGAAAGGAACAAGATCCTTTTACAAGTTAGTTGACTAGTCATTCAAACAACACGCTAATTAGTTCATTTTGGAAATCAATATTTTTGAACATACCTAGTCCAGGAGCAGTGTTTTTCCAGCAGCTTGCTCATCCATGCTACAAACCTGTTACCATCCAATCTGTCCTGCGTAATGCTGTTTTCAGGACGCTTTGGGCTGAACTCGCTCACAGCAGGCGGGAGAAAGACAAACAAGGCAGCAGAAAAGAGACTCGCACATGCAATCTGACAAAAGCATGTAATCTGATCATAACGTTAGGTGTGATCCAGCTGTAACATATCCAGCAGGAGCCTTTGGGGATGATAGAGAAGCACACACACACACACACACACATCAGCTACTGCAAATCCCGACCTAAAGCACACTATAACTCACGGCGGTTCTCTGTTCCCACTCAGTGACTTTAATGATGTGTGCTTCAGCATCTGAAATGAGAACATATGTGCTAGAGTGCTCATTAAATTAAAGTTCTGTTCTCAACAACAGTAACGTTGTGTCACCGTGTGGCATCCTGGTTGATGACGGCAGAAGGACAGAGGCTATATTTAGCACTTCTCTGAGTGACAGCACAGCAAGGTTCTTTAGGTGTTAATATTTTATTCAGACTGTAACCATTAGCCTGGAGAGTGTTAATACACATAGGTCTTTGAACATTCATCTCCATTTGCTCCCTGTATTAATTTCCATATTAAAAGCTTTTCCTGCAGTTGCATTCCTTTGTAAATGTCCAACATCGAATATACGATTTTGAGAAATGTTCAGTAATATGGATATGAGAGGCGATTTTTGGGTGAATGAAAGCAGAATGTGCTGATGTTATTGAGTATACTGTAGCTCTGTGAAGTAATCCAGCGCTTACACAGTGGTGGAGAGCTTTCAGCTGGCATAAGTGGTTGGTGATTATGGATGAAGGATACTGAGTGTGTGGCATTACAGTAATCTAAACAGTATTATCAGGTATTTTAATGATTTAGTGTGCTGTAATTCTGAAGTCTCTCTGTGTTCTTGTAATGTGTGTATGTGTGTGTGTGTGTTGGGGTTTTTATACCCCTCACTGGCTCTTTATGTCTGCTGCTATGGAGCCACAAAGCCAGCCAATCACACACCAGTGATGTTGGGAAATCCCCAATCAATAGAGAATAGGTACTGTAGTGAGTGACGCGTGAGAGGTACGTCTAAATTAGAATTAATATGATAATTCAAATTAGTGTTTCAGTACATTTTGGGGTGTATAGGGAAAATGTTATGCATAATGTCTCTTGATATTTATGGGTTTGCTCTGTAATTTGCTTCATCTATAAGTCAAATAAAAAAAAATATTGCAAGAAGTAAAATAAAAACTATGTAAGAGACATATTTTTCTTAAGTTTATGGATAAAACTAATTGTAATTTATACAAGCAAAGCAATAAATGTTTAAAAACAGCATTATTTATCCTATCTCACATCTTTTTTATTTAAAAATGACAAATTGGATTTCCATTATCATTTTGACCAATAATGCAACTTAATCATTTAACCATTGTTTTGAATCTATTTATTATTATGTAAAATTTGGGCTGATTCATGAAAGTGAATAGAGCTTGATCATTCAGTGGTGTCTGTGTGCCCCTCAATAAATAAAGAACCAATTATTTATTAGACAAACACAATGTGTACATATACAAGCATCCATAGTTATTACATGTGAAGCTAAAATGCATTGAAAATGGCTACATTGACTATCCAAGGCCGTGCCAATATTATAAGTGTGGTCAAATAATAAATAAACCAATGGCAAATGGAATAGTGAATGATGTTCAGTTAATTTGGTCTACTACAACCCAAATCAACTGTAACATGTCAGAAAGCAGTATCCTTCAATTCAGCACTTTTACTATAACACAGTCAATCAGCAGTACAGAATTAAGTCATGCTGACTCACTAGTGCAGTTCACGTTAAAGAGAAGAACCTTGTACAATAACCTTTTTTTTCCTCTTTTGAGATCTGGCAGTCTATGAATGAATTCTTTTTTCACTTGAAAGCATAGCGAGGGCGTTTAACCTCAGCTGACCCATTGCATGTTGTTGTAAAGTTTTAACTCTTTCCAAAGGTTCTCTCATATGGAACTCTCTAACCAGTTAAACATGCACAAGAATATTACAACTCAAATCTGAATTTTTATTCTGTCAGTGAGCACTCAGAGAACCCTAGAAACTGCATAGCAACATGCTAAAAAAACATTGTATGTTTTTGCAATCTGTCTGTTTGTGATCAGAAGGTAGAAAATAATACATAGAAATAGAATGCATGCATGAGTGTGTCGGTATGTCTACGTACAAATGTATTCATCCATCAACATGACAGTGAGTGGGAGAGAGGAAATCAATTAAACATGTTCTGTTCTCTGCACGCTTTTTTATATTTAATAAACCAAACCACTTGATTCGATGCTAAGCTTTGATTATTGGTAATACCTGCTGTTTGATCAGTGAACACATCAAATATGTAAAAACAACCATGCAAATATAAATGGTTTAATCACAATGTATTACAAATTAACAGTTATCAGATGACAGCCAGTGCACACTGGCGACGTGCGGGCTGTCCTGTGAGCTGCTCTGCAGGCACCCATTTGAAGTCAAAAATCAGTTTAGTGTTGGGTCATTAAGAGCAGGCAGAGACAGGCACATCACTATTAGAAGTCCACACACAGACTACAGAGAGAGCACAGACACTGTAGTCTGCTGTAGTGGTCATAAGCAACACTCAGCAAGGTGACAATTCAGACCTTACAGAACACTTTCTACAAATACAGTACACTTCGAAGTCCCATGGCTTTTCTTAAAAGTTTAGTTTGTCACTAGTACCCTATCTGTTCCCTTAATGTCTCATCAACTCGTGTTCGAGTCTTGGTGACTTGATAGACTAACTAAAGAATTGAATTATATTGCAGTGGATTGTGAAATTTATTATTGTGAATTTTTTTATGCTCTTCTAAAATGACTTTTTACACTGATTTAAATCTGTAGGCTTCCCAGGCTATTGGGAAAGGCTTTTTAGGCACTGTTATGGAAAACTCTGCTTCCATTCTGGTAGATTACACCCACAGTCATTGGACTGTCATTACATTATCTTATTTATGCTTTTATATAAAGCAACTTACAGTGCATTCAAGCTATATATATATATATATATATACCCTAGGGTTGTGGGTTCGAATCCCGGGCCATGTGTTCACTGCTCTGTGTGTGTGCACTTTGGTTGGGTTAAATGCAGAGCACAAATTCTGAGTATGGGTCACCATACTTGGCTGAATGTCACATCACTTATATATATAATTTTTTACAAGTATGGGTGTTCCCTGAGAATTGAACCCACAACCTTTTGTGCCGCTAACACAACGCTCTACCACTGAGCCACAGGAACACAGTCAAATGCTGATTAAATAAAATCAAATCCTGTCCTACATTATTTTCTTATTCAGTATCCTGTTTCACTTTGAAATATGTCACATTACAGAAGTAAAATATGTTGTGAGAGCAGTTCACATTAACTTGACAAGAAGCTGAAAAAGGAAAACTGTGGTATTCTTCTCTGTAAAGTAAGTGGCATCAGCAGTACGACTCTCTCGTTTGAGACATCTTGAGCTTCAATGATAATTCAATTATTCAGATGGGTGGTTGAGGCAGAGGGAAGAATGAGGTACAGGTGGAGAGACCTGGTGACCAGGCATCCGTACTGCACTGAGCAGGAAGAACAGCCTCTGACTGGAATAGATTCTGTCAGCTTTCCCATTTACTTCTTTTCCATAAATGGGATTGGAGTTAGAAGAGGGAGAGCGGGTAAAGTAATGAGACAGATCGAGAGGGGGAATGGGGGGAGGTATACTGTACAGAAGCTGAAAAAGAAAGAATCTTAGAGAAAAATGATTAGAAACAGATGATGAGACAGGGGAAAATAAATGTTTGTTTAAAAGGTTAGTTTTTGAAAAAGATATTGAAAGACAGAGGGAGCATTGGGTGGATCGATAGAGAGAAAAGCAATAAGGGAAAAATAGGATGGAAAAGAAAATATCAGATGGAGGGAGAGAGCTGAGCCATGGCAGAAGGCAGAGCACTTAGACATATATGAAGACCAAGTAGAAACGCTATCTGTTTCTAGCGCACACACAACATCTCCTCGTGCTTTTCCATCTGGGAGGGGGGAAGCCTTTTGGGAGAAGGGAGGGAGGGGCAATGCGGGATTTCCCCTGTCAGAGGAAAAGATATTAGATACGAATCAGTGAACTGGCAACAGCATGACTGCAGCTCCTGATATAATTACACTTGGAGATAGAATCAGCTCGAACACCAAGCACTACAACACCTCAATATCTGCTCTCTTTTACTCCACTGTTAGGAGGGTAGATTATTTATGTGGTTAGGGACAGTACAGAGGAACAGCCAGAGCCCAGGTCAAGTCACTCGCCAAAATTCTTACTTGTCACTGTCTAATGCAAATAAAAATTGGCTTTGAAAAATGAGAATTTGATACTTCAGTTAATGGATTGTTATTATGAACTACAACATAAATACATAATTTAAACTAAATTTAAATGAAATAAATAATTCACTAAAATGAATTTATTAGCAAAACACTGAAATCAAGTCTTCATCCAGTTTCACTGAAAACTGAAAATAACATTTTGGTAATTAAAATACATGCAGAAACAAGAGTGGAATCACGGAATCCAGTCATAAAATCAGAACTTAAAGTATTAGGCAGAATGTCACAGAATTTGTCAAATTTTGGATTGACTTTCAAACATTGACTTTCAAAATACCATTTAAATATGAATTATGCATCATACAGAGAGTGTGAATGAATGGTGCAGATGACACTCGCAGTGTTTTCAGCCTCTGCCACCTCAATATACGAGTAGATGAACACATGAAAATAATCTCTTGAACTGCTCTGAGAGTCACTTCATGAACATTTTACTGTTTCTTTTGAGTAAAACTATTGTCATATATACAAACAGAAATCTAAAGGTCTTCACAATAACTTGTAAAAAAAAAAGTTTGGTTTATGTTGATGAAACCATGACAGAAAAATTACTTAATGTAATGATAGTACTTGTACTAAAAAATACAATTATTATCAAAACATTCTTTTTTAAAGGAATATTTACCAGAAAATATTTAGCAGAAAAAATGTAAACACAATACAGTATTTGGGGGATTTATGATAAAACAGAATTTGGTATAAAAAAAAAAAGAATAATTTCATAGGGCCTTAATTTATTTTTTGTTAAACTTTTAATAAATTGCTGCTTAATATTGTAAGTTTCTGATCTCAATTAATTTAATGTGCTTTTTGATTAATACAATTTTACTCAACCATCAAAGCAGTCTAGAAAAATGTAAATGGAAAAAAACAGCATCCAGAAAAATGAAAAGAGAAATAAAGGAATAAACTGATTTAATTGGTCCCTAGCAGCGTTCTTCAGCTAATAATCCACCTCTCAAACTGTTTCAGTCAATTATTTTGACCCTCCAAATCTGACAAATTATCACTTATTTAATTTAACCATTTTGGTCGAATATTTTCAGTTTCCAAAATTTTCGGTGTACCACTAAATGAAAGTGTTTTTTCCCATGTGGTGACAGCAGTGGCGTAGCCAGGGGAGGGGCCATGGGGGCACTGGCCCCTCCTGAAAACTGATTGGCCCCCCAGTGTGCCCCCACATTTCTACTTGTCTGTCACTCACAAATTGAAATTATAATCTTTCAGTTTAGTAAATAACTCATCTGTACTTTTACTTCGTTACTGTGAGCGACGCCCCTCTCGTTACTTTATCTTAATGCAATAAATGTTATAAATGCTTCAGTTTATTCCAAACGCGCCGTCTACTTTTCTCTGGGCAATGAGCGATGCCCATTCGCCAATGATTCATTCTTTTGAGTCAATTCTGTTCAAAGGCTTGATCAAACCAATTGGCAAACGAGTGAATTGGTTCATGAATCAGTTTGAATGATTCGTTCAGTTCCCTGCCTCACGCACTGAGCGTCTGAAGCGGTTCACTCAGAGTTGTAACGTTTAGCATCAACAGCGTTGAAAACGGGACTATGGAACTGCACTGAATTGAAAGCAAATCTGCAAAGGCTATTATTTGCTTGCGGTGGAGATCCTTATTAGATGAACACCGCGTGTGCTGTCTACTGTTTAACAGGTAATAACTTGGGCTACATTCGATTACAGTACACGATACCACTATGACAGTAGTTTGTTGTACGTGTGTGGCTTATAACAGAGGGGAGTCAAGTTGAATGCAGCTTCCAAAAGACAAAAAATAGCCGATTAAGATTGTATTAATTTTAATTCAATCACACCGGTGCGAGTACGTTCAGCAAGTCATATCATCAGCTGTTAAATTCAGATCTGTGATCGCTTGCTGGCGCTGAGCCAGAGATAGATGCGTTTTACAGCGTTGCGCATTATAACCAATCACACACGGTTCGTTTGAATGCATTGGCCAATCAGAGGTGTTCCGATGAGTCATCGCTGAAATGCCGGTGCTTCCTTCACTCGCTCGCTGACTGAATACCTCTTTCTGGCGAATTCTCTCGTCAGAAACAACAAAGTGCAGATGTGTGTACGAATCTATAATTAAGATATTGATTTCACAGTGTTAACAGTTTCAGTGATTTTAATGGGAGTTTCTGAGAGTGATTGAAATCTAGACTGTCAGTGAAAATGATCTTTAATAATGTTAATGTTATTTGCTCTCTTTCTGAACAATGAAAGATTAGTAGCAATATTTATATCACATTAACTTTCAATGTTAAATTCACATTTAATATAAAGTCAGTCGTATTAAAAATATGTTATGGCATGAAACCTATATCTGTTACTTAAGTAAACAGACAGGGTTTTATAATAAATTGCAGTAAAGGCTGATGAAATATATACATTTACACACGCACACACACATTACATACATTTATCTATATATCTAAATAAAAATAGGCTCCGTATATATGACCCAAAGTAACTAACTACTTGAGTAGATTTTTTATCCGATACTCTTTTACTCTTACTCAAGTAACTATTCAAGACTAGTACTTTTACTTTTACTTGAGTAAATATTTCTAGAATTACTTTTACTTTTACTTGAGTAAAGTTTTTGGGTACTCTACCCACCTCTGGACACATGCAAAAACATCGTTTTTTTTACTGGTCAATTTTGAGATTTGGGCCTGTTTGTCTTCAGTAACATATCTTCTTTCAGACTTGTGGTGAAAAAAAAGTCCAAAATACACATATAGGTCTTTATTTTTCTACACCTTTAGTCTATTTGCGTCTGTAGATTCCTAATAAATTCAGTTGGCGTTCTAAATCACCATGGTGCTCCGCGATTGCTGTTTTATAGGATCCACATATTTTACATGTTAAACTAAAGCTACCTTTTTGAACAAGTAGCTTTCTAACAAAGTATGGATATATGATATTTTTAAATCAATATGCTCAAGATTAATTAGCCTTGACATAAGTAGATTTTGTTTATTCGTCAATGCAAATTTACTGCAACTGCTGCTATGCAAATTGAATGGGACGTGGATAATAAACAAAAACATATTATGAAATTATATAAAATTTATAGTAGTTATATTAATTAATTAATTGTGTATTTATTTCTATGAATTATTAATGTTATTCTGATTATTATTATTTGTGAGTTGTACACTATTCATACATTGGATTCTTTTATTTATTACAGTTTTTCTTTCACTTTTGTAAAGTGAAAAGTTAATACAAATTGTATTTGATTTTTTTTTTTTAGAGCAGTGAATAACTGCTATTAAAATATAATAGGGTATCACTGTTTATTACTGATTTTAAAGGTTACTGAACTCTTGAAATGATTTGGATATACAGTTCAAACAACACAAGATTGGCCCCTCTGTATTAATCGTGGCCCCTCTTGTGCCCCCCAGTTGAAAAAATCCTAGAATCGCCCCTGGGTGACAGATGGAATATTAATTCTATTAAGCCACCGAAGCAACAATAAATAAACAGGTGGATACTGTAAAGCTTAAATGAGAGATTAATGTATCTCACCCCTTTAGAGTGCACATTATCTGACTTTTCTGTTTCACTCCTCATTCTCAGCAAGCTGCAAGTATATGTGTGGTAATTCGATAAAACTGCCTCCTTCCTCTGTTCTCCACAAGACATCAGCGGGTTCCCAGAAATATCTGCTGTTTCTATGTATATAGCTGTTCTCCAGCATTTTTCAATGATGCCACTGCTTGCTGCAATTTTCATCAGTGTTGGTGATAAAATGGCATGGACAATTAGGAAAATGTGTTTGCCGTTTCATCACAGTGCACCTCTCATCTAACAAACTCCATCTGGAAGCCGTGTTACAGTATGTGGTGATGCCTCTTCTCCTTCTCTGTGTGCATGGAGGTACAAGAACATTTGCCCTGTGCATGATATTGTTGTACTTTCTTGTCTAAGCCAGTGATTGTTAATAGTTTTTATCTCTATTTAGAGAAAGAGTACTGTATCATGTTGTTATCATTACACCTACGTCACAAATGTTTGGACCTAGTATACCACAATTGCAGGCAAAATAGAGGCTTTGTCTCTGAAATCGAACTGCACCTTGGTTATTTAATCAGCACTGTTATGCACTTGTGGTAATGCATTGTGCCTCTTTGTTGATGCTGAATGGCCTGAGTCTCAAAGGTTCTGACAAAACATAGGAAATAACAGATTTATCTTAAAAAGCAGAGGAGGAAGATTGTGTTGAATTTCACCATTAATAGATTAATGTGATTTATTACTCTTTAAGTCAGTTGTGTCAGTTAATTGTTCCATCACCAACCCTTAAAGAGGAGGTCACCAATAAGTGAACCACCTTACAGATGCAAGCCTAAGATCAGTTTTACTCAGAACACAAATCATTTTTCATACATAACATTACATTTCATAGCATAATTATAAACAGTGTTTTTCTTTCTCCACATGGATAAGGTAAGATATATTATTAACACATTAAATTAGACACCAGTCTGATGCTTTTTTTGGTTTGTGTGTGTTTTTGTTTTAAGTTTCTTTGAAGCAATAATTAAATGTGCTATTCAGATACACTTACATTCAGTTTGGGCTTTGCAAGTATTTTTATTTTTATATTTTTATTTTATTATTATTATTATCAGCATGCACTGATTGTCATTATTTTCTTCAGCAAATATACATTAATTTGATTTTTAAAAAAATGATAGTAAAGATATTTTACACGATTTCTATTTCAAATAAACACCACCTGACCAGAGTGTCCTGAAAAAAAAGTTTCCACAAAAACATAAAAGTAAAAATGATTTAAATAAAAAAAAAATTCTGAAAGATCAAGGTGACACTGAAGCTTGGAATAATAAATGCTGAAAATTCAGCTTTGTGTGATAGGAATAAATTACATTTTAAATATATTAAAATAGAAAATTTTAAACTGTAGTAATATTTTGCAATAATATTGTTTTTACATGCTTTTTGATCAATTAAACCCAGTCTTAGTGTCCATAATCTTTTTCGTACTGTAAACTGAATTAAACTGATTTGTTTTTAATTCTATATAATCTATACTATTGACTGTTTTGTCTTTGTAGGGTTTGAAAGGTACTTTGACAGCCAACTTGAACATTTAAAATGAAATTTGTCAAAGCTCCCAGTTCATAGCCATATACCATACTGACTATTTTACAACCTTTATTTGTTCAAACCTTTGCTGTGAATGTCATTTAGAGAGGCATCTAGAAGCATTATGTTTTTGTGTTTTATGGATTCGGTGGTTAGCATGTGCCAATTAGAGTCATCCCCGTTTCCTGCCCTCATCCTCTCAACATTTCACTCTTTTGTTTTTGTTTATTATGATAATTATGATTAATTATTCCTGATAGCATTGGATGCAATCCAGTCATTATTGAGAGCCGCTCTACATAATGCCTTTGTGCTCCATTCAGTCGTAGTTAATTATTATGACCTTCAGCTGTATATGAGGCACAAAATATAGCAGAAATATATTTTAACTGAGATACAGGATTTCTGTGAGGGAGCTTTTGTTCTGACTGGAAGCATGGATGAGATGAGATGAGATGAGATGAGATGAGATGAGATGAGATGTTTATCTCAGGCGAAGTATTGATCCCAGATCTGTCCCTGCGTGTCTACTCATGGGATCTCCCACGTAATCAAACTTTCTCATCAGACTGACCGCAGCCCCTCAGAGTGCAAATCCTTTTAACGTCCACACTTCACAACCACTTTCTGTTTTCGGGATGTTTACGGGATGCAGCTCAGAGCTGAGTCGACAGCCTGTCCCAGAGGAGGTGCAATGTCGCGGCTGGTCTGTGACATCAGGAGTGTTCCTGTCAGTGTGTGTGGGAGCTCAGTGTCTGTGTGAGTCACCCAGAGCAGAAGGACGACTCCAGCCTGTACGTTGAACATTGGAGCACTCCTGTTGGCCCCAGGCCGGCTGGGAAACAGAGCATCCTGTGATGAGAGTGAGAGTTCAGGACTTTCATGGATACATGATGAAGGGACAATCTCAGCATTGCTGCTACAATAGCTGTACTGTATATCTATGTTTGTTACAAATTCCCTTTAAGGCAGTCAGGGCACCTTGTGGTTGTCTTGGTAACACACCTGAGCAGCTTTTTACTAAGCCCATAATGTACACATGTACAATATTGTTTAAAAGTTTGGGGTCAATAGGGTACAGTGTATAATATATATATATATATATATATATATATATATATATATATATATATATATATATTATTTTTTTTTTTTTTTTTTTTTTTTTTTAATTAATAAATACTTTTATTCAGCAGGATTCATACCTTTATTATAATATATTATATATATATATATATATATATATATATATATATATATATATATACACACACACACACACACATTTCTTTATTGAAACATTCTGTTTGATCATTTTACCTTTATATTCATCAAATATTAAGTTTGATCAAACCTCAAAGAATCTTGAAAAAAAAAAAATATTTCCACAAGAGTTATGAATCAAAACAGCTCTTTTCAACATTAATGTTAATTAAATGTTTTTTATGCACCAAACCCACATCCACATTCTGAAGGATCATGTCACAGTTAAGCAATGAAAAATTCTGGAAATTCAGCTTTTGCATCACAGCAATAAATTAAAAAAAATGTTTGTATATTAAATGTATATGTATATTTAAATTGCAATAATATTTCACAATATCATCCTTGGTGAGCATGAATTTATTAAAAAAAAAAAAAAAAAAACTTTTTTCTTTTTACTTTAAAAGGATCTATAGAAGGCTAAAATCTCCAAAATGATTATGAAATCTTTTAAATTTTTTCAGAATATTTTCAGAATATTTTTCAAATGAATCATTTTATCATGAAGTTCGCAAATCATGCTTAAGAACAATCACAGCCAAAGGTATTAAATGTTTAATAGAGTTATGTTGCTCTAGATTTCAGACCAATGAGCTTTCACTGGACACAGATTTAGATTGAAGAGATTTTAGTAGGGCTGCAACTAATGATTATTTTGATAATCGATTAGTTGGCTGATTATTTTTTTTAAATGTATTAGACCACCTGTCATAATAGAGAAAACAAATCTTTTTCTAAATATTAAAATCTAAAAATGTTAATGTCACTTATTGGGCAAATAATAAACCAAAACAACGAGATAGTATTTATTCACATAATAACAAAAATGCCCTCCTTTGCCTTTGATAACAGTTTGCATATGACCGTTAACTGAAAGGTTTTTTTTGTGCTGCACACACACATCTGTCAAAGCGACTGACAGCGACTGCATCAGCTTGAAGCTTAAAATAAAGATTTCTCATGTTTTGGGCAGCCTGGATCACATACTTTTCCTGCAGGAGCTCATTCTGTTTCCTCCACTATTTTTAGATGCATTTTTGTCCATAGAAATGCATTATTCAGTGCTGTAATTTGATGTGACCCGCTGAAGTTGGACATGCACTGTGGGCAGACCCGACTAATCGATAATGAGAATCGTTGTCAATTATTTTTATTATTGATAATAATCGATTTTATTGTTTAGTTGTTGCAGCCCTAGATTTTAGCATCTCTGGTTAGCTTATGCTTGATTGTCACAGATATTAAAAATGTAGCCACAATATTCATGTGCAAACACACTTATATAATTCATGGAGGTAGCGAGAACAAAAAACACAAATGGCTGTTATTTAATCGGTTGTCTCCTGTATAAATTCCAAACCTGCTGTAGATTTTCTTTTTAAGTGCATCAAGCTCTCAGAGCTGAAACACTGAACACTTTCCCCTAGTGATGTTTATGGAGCGACACAAAGATTATTTACACTTTCTTTCTTCCCTTGGCTCTGATGAAAAACATCATTTGATTTACAGCGCTCTCTGTAGTATTTCCACATCATTTGCCACACTCAAACAGTAAAGATTACAACCATAAGACCCTTAGGTTCTGTAATCCATTTTAACAGAGCCGTTCAGTTACTGCAACAGCAGCCCAAAGGCTCGGCGTGGATATTCATCTAACCTCTTCTAATGACTTTCTGTTTGAGTTTACTTCGCTCCTGCATTTAAAGAGATGGATATGGCACAAGCACATGGGTTTGAAAAATCAAGCATTATAAATCCATATGTGTATAATATTATCAATATGACTTCACTTCTTCATAGGAATGTAAGAAATACGTTAAGTTTCATCCAGTTACGTTCTGCTTGGTTCACCATGCCTGGACTAGCTGGTATTTAAACAGGAAGTGTGGATCTATGAGCAGCGAGTGTGTCGTTGTGGCTTTGCATAGGCATTGATTTATTTCGAATGCTTTATTGGGCAGGCGAATGGGTTAGACAACTCTTGAAAAGCAATTAGTTAGCCAGATAACATGCAGAGTAACGTAATTTGCTGTTGCTCTATGCACTGTCTCTGATCTTTTCACCCTCTTACACCGTTTGCAATATCCTAACGAAGCACATAGTCAATACAGGATCAAGCCTAGTGGGAGGTGAACATTTATAATGACTCAGTGAAGTGCACACGGTGTACTCGCACACATTCAATACGGCCGGATCCATAGACTGAACTGAAGAGCCATCCATCCCCAAACACCATTACCATGTTTATGCAACACTACAACATATATTGCTTTTGGAAGTGCTAATGAAAGGATGCATACAGCAGTAAAGTTAGGATTATTAAGGGGGGAAAAAAGCAGATAAAAGGGGAAGTAGTGATGAAAAAGGATGGCAGAGGGACAAAAAGGTATTTTTATTTAACAGTTGTTTTTTATTAAGGCGAGACACTGCAGCCAAAATCAGTTTTTTATGCACCTGGCAATTTAGAGAATTTGGGCTTTTTATGAAGTAACATTTTTTTTCTAGAAATGTGCAGATTAGTGCATATTTAATAAGATGACACATTATTTGCATATTTAAACATAACCTTTCAGAAAACATGTCATACAAACAAATGCTTTTAATTCTTAATGTAATCAGTCAAATTTGTAAGTATGGTGATATCTATTATTATTATTATTATTTTACAGTATTGTTTTAATACCATTGAGATATTAATAATAATATTTGTAAATATGTTTTCCATTTATATTTTAATGTAAAGTTTTATTAATGTTTTGTGTTTTTGTAATTTTTTTATTTGCCTATATAGTTTTTATTGATTTTATCTCAATTTTAGTTTTTTCTTCTTCTTGTTTTATCTCAATTTTTATTTATTTTAGTACATTAAGTTAAACTACAGTAGATAAAAAAGTGAAAGCTATCTTTCATTTCTACCTGAAGTAAAATATTTGTATATTTTTATTTCAGTTCATATTTATTTATTTATTTATTTAGTTGTTTTTGGTTTTAGTTTTAGTTAATTATACTAACCATGGATTTCAAATTTGAATTGAAACCAATCAAACCATTGATTTTTCTCCTTCCCCCTCACCTGCCATTGGTTGGACAGATAGTCCCACCCCAAAACTCTTGTTATATGTTGTATACTTTTGCAGGGATATCAGTTTATAAAATGGCTTATAGTTGTATTTGCATAATAACCTGAGAAATACAATTATTTTACAGTTACTCTTTAGACACTGCTTTTGTGTATATTTGTATCATTTTTTTACTTCTTACTATCCACTGTGTCATGTAAAGGATTTTGAAATTTCAAACCTCATCTTGCATCTTTTTTCTCCTCCCTCCTTTGCCCTTCAGGAACACTTCACACCAGAGTGCAAGTTTAAGGAGTCAGTGTTCGAGAACTACTACGTGACGTACTCCTCCATGATCTATAGACAGCAGCAGTCGGGCAGGGGCTGGTACCTAGGCCTGAACAAGGAAGGAGAGATCATGAAGGGCAACCATGTGAAAAAGAACAAGCCTGCTGCACACTTCCTCCCCAAGCCTTTGAAAGGTAAGTCACTACTTCAACACACTATGTAGTCCCTCTTATTGCTATTGACGCAGTTAAGTTGCAGTATGAAATTATTTTTGAAAGTCAGTATCCAGCTCTAAAACACTGAATCGACTAAAAATGAGTGCATTTCTATAAAAAGCTTCTCATAATCATGAATGTCTGGAAAAGATATTTGTTAGTTTGTGGGAACGCTGTTGATCCATCTAATGGACAGGAAATAAAATACAAAGCATCTTTTTATTGTATATATTGTAATTTTTTAATTGTAAAAATGGAAATCCATTATATGTGCCCCAATGAATGCTCTAAAGTAGGGCTGCAAAATATTGAAAAAAAAACTCACATTGCAATATTTTGTTTTTCTGCAATATACAGGTGCTGGTCATATAATATCATCAAAAAGTTGATTTGACTAATTACACTAATTACATTCAAAAAGTGAAACTTGTATATTATATTCATTCATTACACACAGACCGATATATTACAAATGTTTATCTATTTTAATTTTGATGATTATAACTGACAATTAAGGAAAATCCCAAAATGTGAATATTACTTAAGACAAATACAAAGAAAGGATTTTTTGAAATATTGGCCAACTGAAAAGAACATGAAAATGAACATGAAAAGTATGAGCATGTACAGCACTCAATACTTTTGCTTGAATTACTGCAGCAATGCGGCGTGGCATTGAGTCGATCAGTCTGTGGCACTGCTCAGGTGTTATGAGAGCCCAGGTTGCTCTGATAGTGG
The DNA here is from genome assembly GCF_023724105.1 of Carassius gibelio. NCBI lineage: Eukaryota > Metazoa > Chordata > Actinopteri > Cypriniformes > Cyprinidae > Carassius > Carassius gibelio. Next base: position 22,139,045 of record NC_068409.1, on the reverse strand, counting down.
CCTTCAGCTCTTCTGCATTCTTGGGTCTGGCATATCACATCTTCCTCTTCACAATACCCCATTGATTTTCTATGGGGTTAAGGTCAGGCGAGTTTGCTGGCCAATTAAGAACAGGGATACCATGGTCCTTAAACCAGGTACTGGTAGCTTTGGCACTGTGTGCAGGTGCCAAGTCCTGTTGGAAAAATGAAATCTGCATCTCCATAAAGTTGGTCAGTAGCAGGAAGCATGAAGTGCTCTAAAACTTCCTGGTATACGGCTGCATTGACCTTGGACCTCAGAAAACACTGTGGACCAACACCAGCAGATGACATGGCACCGCAAACCATCACTGACTGTGGAAACTTTACACTGGACCTCAAGCAACGTGGATTGTGTGCCTCTCCTCTCTTCCTCCAGACTCTGGGTCCCTGATTTCCAAAGGAAATGCTAAATTTACTTTCATCAGAGAACATAACTTTGGACCACTCAGCAGCAGTCCAGTCCTTTTTGTCTTTAAACGTTTCTGACGCTGTCTGTTGTAAAAGTGGCTTGATACAAAGAATGCAACAGCTGAAACCCATGTCTTGCATACGTCTGTGCGTAGTGATTCTTGAAGCACTGACCCCAGCTGCAGTCCACTGTTTGTGAATCTCCCCTACATTTTTTAATGGGTTTTGTTTCACAATCCTCTCCAGGGTGCGGTTATCCCTATTGCTTGTACACTTTTTTTTCTACCACATCTTTTCCTTCCCTTCGCCTCTCTATTAATGTGCTTGGACACAGAGCTCTGTGAACAGCCAGCCTCTTTTGCAATGACTTTTGTGTCTTGCCGTCCTTGTTTAAGGTGTCAGTTGTCATCTTTTGGACAACTGTCAAGTCAGCAGTCTTCCCCATTTTTGTGTAGCCTACAGAACTAGACTGAGAGACCATTTAAAGGCTGATTAGAGTGTGGCACCAGGTGTCTTCAATATTGAACCTTTTCAAAGTTGTCAGTTATAATCATCAAAATTAAGAGAAATAAACATTTGAAATATATCAGTCTGTGTGTAATGAATGAATATCATATACAAGTTTCAACTTTTTGAATGGAATTAGTGAAATAAATCAACTTTTTGATGATATTCTAATTATATGACCGGCACTTGAATATTTCGATATGAAAGAAAATAAATAAATAATTCTGTATAAATTAAATATAATAAATCTGTGTTAAAGCTACAAAAGTGATTTTTCTGTGTTTTGTCTGATTAACATGCATGACACAGAAAGCAACATGAACATTGAACTGCTGTGAATCAATATACTGTTACACATCCATTTTCTTTCTCAATTGTTTACCTTCACCTAAGTCATAAGCTACTGTTTACAAGGATACTTGCAGAGGCATGCATATTGACATAATTCTGAGTGTATGTGTCATTTCAGGCACAAATAGACACGGAACTGAATGGAATTCAGTGTTCATGTGCATCTGTGTGGCTCTCACATTGTCTACACCGGACGCGACGCTATGCAACAAAACACTATAGAACCCATTATAATCAGTGATGCTGTCTACACTGGATGTGGCGTAACATGAAAAATCCCTGATAGTAAAGCGACGGGGCAGCGATTTGACAGCTGTCGCGTCCGTTGTAGACAAGGCGTCTGTGTGTAAACAAAGAAAACAATCAGTAGGCTATAAATATAACTATCGGTATACTAAACATTGCACATCCTGTGATGTGACAATCGCAGATGCGCACATGGCGATATCGATGCTGAAACAATATATCGTGCAGCCCAACTCTAAACTACAGGCTCCGGACCTGTGGGCACAGAATCTGCCCTTCCGTTGTCCCTCCACCACTGTTCTCTCCACGTGTCTGAGGGGAACGCTGGTCTCAGGCTCTTTACTGAGGTGATGAGGTGTGGATAGTGGAGTCTGTTAGGAGCGATGCAGACGCCAACACAATTGGACAGTTTAAAGCGTAGTCTGTGGCAGAAGGCTCTGGAATGATAAAGCAGCTTTTGACAGCAAACAGTGTTGTACTCTTCCATCCAGGCCAAGGCAGCCATCTCAGAGCAGAACACAACAAAGCTTTGTGCAATTGTCAAAGTTTCTTGTGGCTTTGTCGGCTGCATTCTTTCTTGTCCGTGAACACAGAGAGAGTGCGCTCTAAGCACAAATCCAAACTCTGGAACTTTTTTTGTTGTTGTTTTTGTTGCTTTGGAAAAAGGATGAATGAAAGCTTACATTTTAAAACATTAAGAGACTCTTCGCATAAACATCACATTTATTCCTGAACGTGCCAATGTCAAGGTAAACATTTCATTTTATTGCTTTTAGATTGACTTTTAATGCCTTGCTCGTCATTTAGTAAAGACACATAATTAGGATATTTTTTTTAACGATGAGACGTTTCTCCAAACTGTCTGCTGCTTTGCTTTTTTGTTAAGCAGTTACTTATCAAATGAGTCATGCTGCACAAATGAGTTTTTGAACATAATGTCTGATAATGTCATGCAATTCAGCTACTAAGAGAAATCAGTAATGCTTTTCATTGCTTAAAGAATTAAAACAAGGTATTTTATTTGATTATAATTAAAAATGGAGGCTTAGCAGCTGAGAAACCTTTTTTTTCTCAGAGAAAATGCCTTAGCCCTTGAAAATTCATTTTATTTTTCTCTATTGTGGTGAGAGGATAATGGTGAGTGTTGGTAATGTAAGAGACAGCAGGAATAATGCATTAGTTTGGAAGGACACTCTGGTGCTACCGGCTCCACACTGAATTCACTGTGTAGATGCTTTACTAGAGCTGATTTCAGAGCCCAGTGCACAGCCATTGAGTGAGATTTATGCCTTAACAAGGTGAAATAGCAATGCAAAATAAACCTATTCAAGAAACATTCTCTGAATAAAAGTCCCCAGCAAGTGCTTTGTTTTAATGATGTTTACACGTTTACTGGGAAGCCAGACATTTGTTTTTCCTTTTACAGTAGCTAAGTAGTAAGACTAAGATAGTCACACATTCAATAATTTAGATGCTTCACCTAAATTTGGTCAGGTGTTTTAAAACGTGTAAATACATGAAAATGTTGTATGTTTGTTTTTTTACATTATGAAAGTCTTTACTTTTGATTTATTTAATGCATCCTTGCTGAAAAAAAAGTATTATTATAAAAATTTCACTGTTCCTGTTCCTAATATATTCATATTTCAAGCTAAATAAAATTTATGTACATGAATGTAGATGAAAATTAACTAACAGTGATCAATAAGTATATAAAGAATTAGGATTAACCTAGAATAATAAGGCTGTGAAAAGATAATTGTCAGCCTTGTGCATGAACTAGTGTTATTGCGAAGTGTTACCATAATCTTTCATGTAGAAAAAAGACGCTTGTGTCAGTTTAGTTGTTGTCGAGGAGAGTAATGTAATTTGAAGAAAGAGAGAATTAGAATTTTGCTCGTTGCTTTATAAAGATTCTCCAGCAGTGTTCTTCCAGAGGACCAATTAAGGAACTGTCTCCTCACTGTGAACATGGCTTCTGCTGCCAGCTCACAAACTACTGTAGTCTCTGTCCATAGTCCACACATATAAAGCCTATACAATCATTACTATTGCCGAAGAGCAAGGCATCATACGGCTGATGTATCTGCATCCATAATCCCTGAGTTTGGGGCCTCATTCATGTTCAATTACAGCACACTGGTCCAGAAGATTTGATGAGCAGGTATGTGACAGCCCAGAGAAAGCTCTACAGAGTGCGCTAATAATGACCTGGCCACCAGTCTCTGAGACTGCTGCATCCCTCCAGCGAGAAGCTCGACATTCACTTGCACAACCAATACGTCAACTATCGATTTGTAGAGCTTTCCACTTAAGTGCTGTATCGATTGCATGTTGCAGGCAGAAGAAGCTTTGTGTGAGGTTAAAGGAAGTCTTTGTGATGCTCCCTGCACTGCACATACATCGTAAAGACGATCAGATAGATGAATTTTAGCTCATTGGCAACCTAGTGGATTTCTGGAGTGGTGATTTGAAAGTGCTGTCCGAAGTGTCAGATAGCAGGAGTTGTGTTCTCTACACTGCAGAACAAATGAATATTGAAAAGTTAAGACAGAGTGAGAGGTGCCTCTTTCATAATCACTTTTCACAGTCTGTTCTGCTCTATCGCAATGGTTTTGCCCTCTTTGTGTTACTCAGTGGCTTTGTCTAACAATTTAACAATTTGGACTTTATTTACGATATAGAGTAATATTTTGCAACATCAATTAACAAAACTTACTCAAAATAAGTTATTTACAGTATGTACAGTACACTACTGTTCAAAAGTGTTTTTTTATATTTTATGTTAATAGGTATAGAGCCCTGATTTCTGATTTTGCTGCTGTCTTTTAGTTTTTTTGATAAATAGACAATTACCAACCACTAGTTATTGATCACATTAAAGGTTGACATTTTCTGTGCATATTTAATGAGAAAATGGCTAAATTGCAAATGGGTAAATACACAAACAGTACAAAAACATTTTTTTTTTTTTTTTTCGTGAACATTCTGTTTACTAAAACTGATGGAAAATGTTCAGCCTGTTCACATTTAATCAGTGGCTTTCACGAAGTAAACAAGCACATTTGCATTCCATTAGCATTTCCTAACATAAAATGTGGGATGCTTTTACTAACCACACACTCTTTCTTTGTTTCCTTTCTTTCAGTGGCCATGTACAGGGAACCCTCTCTGCATGACCTGACTGAGTTCTCACGTTCTGGTAGCGGCACACCCACTAAGAGCCGGAGTGCCTCCGCTGTGCTGAATGGGGGCAAAGCTGTGAGTCAGAACGAGTCAACGTAGCCCGGCCTGGCCTGCTAACTTCCGCCTTCACCAAAACCTCTGAATGCTTGTGACTTCACACAGACTTCTCTCCAAAAGGCTCTCAGCGGTTCAGGACAACATGAAACATAACATAACCACTCGCAAACTATAGTAACATTTGATTGGACTTTTTTAGAATTAGCTAGTTTTTTTTCTTCTGTTTAGCTTGATCACCACTATAATAGCCTTTTCCATGTGAAACATTGAAATTGTAGCTTTTCTTACAATGGGACGTTGCGTTGCAGTTGACCGTCAGCCATCAAGGTTCGTTTCCTAGCATCGCAGGTCCTGATCAAGGATTGCATTTGTTAAGAGTTCAGGGCAGTCAGTGAGGGTTTTAGCTGCACAGGTGCAGTGGAAGGAAGGCACCCCTGTCCCCCATGCTTCCTGAGTTTGAAGCGATAGAGAAGCACCCATCCCAGTGCGTTGGGGGCTCCTGCGTTCTTGTGCACTCGCTCAGAGAGCTTAGCTCTCTAGCATGGGAATATAAAGCCTGTGTTTTGCTCACATGAAAAGCCAAGCTGAGCTTCTCCGAAGCAAGAGGCCACGGCTTGCTAATTGTATGAATTGGCTGTGAGCTTTTCTTACTTCCTCTTGTTCTTCCCCAAATCAGTGTTTTTCGAGGTTTAACCGCGACTGGAGATCCAGCGCACCAAAGACAGAACTGTGAGAGTTTTTCCCTCGGCCGTCAGACCACACCGGTAAAATGTTACGCATGACAGGAAGCTTTTTTTGATTAGTGAGAGGTTTCAGTATTCGAGGAGATGGATGTGTGGTTCACGAGGGCTGTTTGATGTCACTCCTTTCGTCTGTTTTGCATCCCGTTGTCTGTTTTCTGAATTCCTTTAGTCTGTGTGCTTGTGTTTTTGCCTTTCCCGCACATGTCGACTCTCCTTTGGTCAATGCTGGTCACCGCTGCCGGTGATTTCTGAGACATGGCGGGACCCCCACTCGGACTGCGTTTTGTGTGTAATTTATGGTGGTGACAATTTTCTATTTAAATGAGCAAACAAAAAATTATACTGTGGAATTTAAGTTGGTTTCATTTTTTAGGGTCTGTCTAATTTGTAAGAGTGAAAAAAAATTGGGGGAAAAAAATAAAAAATCTTGTACAGGGCATGTACAAATCAGGTTGTGTACAATAAGGACCCTTTTTGTGGCCTGCAGTACAGTATATATATCCTTTCCCTCGGGCAACATAACGTCATACATGCTACAAGGGAGTTCTATCTTCTGTTTCTTTCTGGGGTTTCATTCTTCTTTTAGATGAACATACAGTATCTGTTGCATGGGAGACTGCAGGGAGGTGAGGAATAGAGCTGCATGATGTAGGCTATGTGTATTAACTCCTCTCTGCATCATATGTTCGAAACTACCAGGATAAAACTGACAAACAACATGTATGTACTGACTGGCACTCTGCCACGTACCTTCAAGTTGTTTCTTATTTGTTGTGTACATACAATGCACTGAATAAAATGTTTATATTAAGATATACTTTTAAAATGTGTCTTTGTGCTTTATTTGTTGACTTCGATCACTGTAATTGTATTATCACTCTACAGGCTGTTCACCGGGCAACTGCTCTCGTCTTTCTCTTTGCCAATTTGGTTTGTTCTAATGGCCTCTTACATCTTATTTTAATCAACTTACTTTTGGAATTGGGATATTAAATAGTCATATTATTGTGCCAACAAAATCAAATACTCAATCAAGAAGAGCGATCAGATTGATACCATGTGGGAATCAAAAAACTTAGACTTTATTGCTGTTGTTGGAGCACTTTGTGTTGTTTCCAGCATGAACAAAAGTAAAACAGCATTTAACAGAGGAGCATGTTATAAGAAGGTGACAGATAGCACTGCACTGTGGAACGGATGTTGCTTTTGATGGTTTCCTTGCTGGTGCTGCTGGCATGTAGTTGAGCCAGTGATGTAGTCAACTATATCACTTCCTCTGGACCAAGATGAATTACCCCTCAAAAAATCAGCTCTTTAATTGCCTGCAGAGTCAAGACTACTACATGGCTTCTACCTTGTGTAGCAGTTCCATGTAATCAATCAATATGGTGGTAGTAGACAGCTTTGTGACTAAGACAGAGTTCCCTAGAAAAATATAGTGTGTTAATATTACAACATCCTATTATAGAGCAGTAGATCCATACAGTTCACAATATGGATATCATTTTAATAAAAGTAAATCCCTGTATATAAAAATGTACATAATAATATATATGTTTGAAAGAAACTGTAAGAATGTCTTTGGTTGCAGTGCAGTATGTATATAAAGCAATCAAGAGGTCTTCGTGTTAGCTCTGTAAGCAGAAATGAATTAATGAGAAGTCTGTTCCACAGCAGCAGGTACGATACATTTCATCTCTTATGCTGCTGCTCTATGCACTCCCATTATTTCCTGTCTGTGGCCCTTTCTTCTTGTTCATTAGCCAGCACACTCTAATTCATTAACAGACAGTTCTGTAGCACTGCAGGCTGAAGCCAACTGGACAGACAGCAGCTCACAGAGCAACCAGCATAATGAAGACAAACCCTTAGGGGACTCACTATAGAGACCACACACACCAAACACAACTTATAGACATTTGTAAATCTTAAGAACAGAAAGTGAAAGGAGCAAATTCTGAAGGTAAATGTGCTTTTTTAGAATGTAAAAGGTTTACATGTATAAAATATATCTATATTTTATAAATATGTATTTTAAGGAATGAACCAATATTTTCATATTATGGCCAAAAATACTATTCAGTCTAACTCAAAATAAAACACTAAAAACAAAAATCAATTATAAATGTTAAAAGTGAATTTAGGCATCACACTAATGTACAGCATCATGTACACATTTTTTTTTTTTTTTTTTTTGATTTTCCATTAAATTAGATATTTAAAAGATTTACTTCAAGAATTAGATGATGTAAAAAAAAACATATCAGCTGATATTGGGTAAGATGTGGTATGAAGAAAGATTATTTTATTTATATATTTTTTTAAATAGACAGCACAAAAATCTCACCTCAACTCATTATGATGAATTGTTTTTTAACTTTGTCAGTTAATTTGTTCAATACGTAATAGGGGATTTGTGGAAACATCAATGTGGAGTAAAAAGTGTAGTTCTATAGTAAAAAGATATACATTTCATCTTTGCTTTTTATTAAATCCTATAGGCTGAGTGAAATCATTCAATTTACACATTGAGTAGTGCCTCATCATCCTGCATGTAAAACTTAAAATATTTTACCATTTTAAAGTGAATGCATATTGTGCTTAATCTTTTCTCATTTAACCCTACATTATATATACAGTGTATATATATGTTTCTGTTTCCATAATGATTGAATAATGTGTATATGTATTATGTACATATAAATACACATGCATGTATATATTTAAGAAAAATTATATTTTTATATATTAAAATATTTATTTATAATACAAATTATATTAATATAAATATAGACATAAATACATGTACTGTACATGTATACATGTGTGTGTGTGTGTGTGTGTGTGTGTGTATATACAGTATATATACACACACATATATATGTATGTATGCTTTGTGTGTGTGTTTATATATATATATATATATATATATATATATATATATATATATATATATATATATATATATATATATATATATATATATATATATATAACACACACACACAGCATACATACTGACACATTAAAAACTTTTTCGATATTGTACAAATATATCATTCATCTCTATTTAATGTATTTCAGTCAATTACTATCTTTGCAGAGTTTCAGCACCACGGACAGCAATTGGAATAAGAACATCTACAGCTTTCTCTATTGCCATTTCTCTTAGATTCATTTCTTGGACCCACTTTATATTAAGTGGCCTTAACTACTATGTATTTATATTTTAATTAATAATTTAGTACAATGTACTTATTGTGTACATACATGTTTTTACATTGCACTTATATTTTTTTTAAAAACGACATGTATCTGTATTTAATTTCTGTAATTACATTTATAATTACACTGTTGACCCATACTTTACACCTTAACCCACCCTTAAACTTACCCATACCTCCAACCCTCTCCATAACCTTACCCCATCCCACCTCAATAGCAGCAAAAGTGTTTTACAATGCAATATGAACACAATAAGTACATTGTACTTATTTTTTATGTAAGTACATAGTAGTTAAGGCCACCTAATATAAAGTGGGACCCATTTCTTTGTTAAGCTTCTATATGTATCATCTGTCTTTGTGGAAAACGATTCTAGCTCCATTCGAATGATGTGAGTATATCAAAGCCATCATCCAACTTACATTTTTACATCATTCCCCAATTACATTTCACTATATCATCTTTTATCATAAAATGTCAGCATTCTGACTCACACTTCTTATAGCGATGAAGTATATATATGTCTGCTGGACTGGGATGAAAGTCAAATGAACTTGCAAGGGAAAATATAATATGACATTATCAGACATTCTGCATAATAACCTGCTATGGGAACCCCACAGTACAGCCTTATCTAAAGGTCTTTGTGCATGACTTCATATGTGTGTGCTTTGATAATTGCAGTGACCTCTGGAGAAAGTGGTTTGATCTCAGTGAGAGTGCTGGAGCAAATTAGCCTGATTGGGGACGTCTGAAGCGCATGTGCAAGGGAGACGTTATGCAAGAGCTGTTTATTGTCTCAGATAATAGCTCTATAAGTTTAGAGGAAAACACACATATGTACAGCGCTGAGTTCACTGAAGGACATGAATGAAAAGAAGAAGCTCTTGATGTGATGACATAATTCTCTGCATCTTTGCTGTATCACATATCAAACACTAGACTGTGTATATGTTTAATTCATAGATATAATCCAGAGCAGAAAGCACAATCCTCTTTGAATGCATTAATCATCTGCACTTTGACTCCTATGTTTTGCCCTGAGAAAAGAATATAATGTAATACTTTAAATTGTAAAATGAAAAAAAAAAAGAGCTGCATATTACAGTGTAACCTACATATGAATTTGCAGTTACATAACACCTTCTTGCTTGGTGATTTGTAATATCCCTATGTTTTATCTGTATGTCTGATTTATAATTGCTTTAACCTTGTTTTGTTCCATCCCTTCTGGATTCTACCCATCCTTTTTTCCTCTGCCTCGCCTATCTTTTCCCTGTTCGTGAGCAGGTGCAGGAGGGAATCCCGGACTGTGTGTGCTGCTGCAGTGGGAGGGATGTGATTACATAAGAGAAGCAGACAGGCCTCTCCTCTCTGCTCTCTCCGCCGGTCATGCACTATTCATGAGGCTCTCTGCATCAAAACTGCATTCCTATTCCAGACACTTCCATGGTACTGCCAGGAAAACAGCCACTACTGACCATGAAGAATTTATGTCTCTCGCTCCCAAACATATTTTTTGCCTCGTTCTGCGGCTGCTGTTACCCACTTTAATATATATATATATATATATATATATATATATATATATATATATATATATATATATATAAAGAGGATTTTCTTTTTCATGAAAAAGCTCACACAGCATATAATAACTTTATCATTTTTAATGATTATAATTTTTGTTCTTTCTGGGGATTCCCCACCACCAACTTTACTATACTTGAGGTGCTCCCAGTGCCTATAAATAAGGCTTATTAATTTGTCATTATGCTATTGTCATAAGGCTGATCATTTTTTATCATGAGATTTTCAGCACAGTACAAGATCTGTTCACGGAAAGGTTTTTTGGGGAGCACAAATATATCTTAAATGGAGAGAAAAAAATGCTTTTGGGGCCTTTATTTTTTAAAAGTGACTGCATCTCCATCATGTTCATCAATTAGTTTGCGAATAAATATTGTTTAATTGATAAAGTAATGAGCTCATAGATGAGGGGATGTGTGAGTTTGCCAATGAATTCACTATAGCCACTGTAGATCAATAAGTCCAGTAATGAGTCCAGTGATCCCTCTGGCTTTACTGTTAGCATTTCATAGTGGTTCTCTAATAAACTAATTGACATGTTAGGAAGCATCTTGATGCTCATGGTAAATTACACAGTGGCTAGTTTAATCTTCATCAATGAGGCTGTCCAGTTTCAAAAGTTTACTCATGCATTTTAAGGTTTTACTAATGGACTCCTTCATGGATTCACCAATATAGACTGTGAGAAATGTCACAGATAATCAAAGAACCCACCAATGGAATGAACTGACTCTCTATTATGAAGGCCTACTATAGCCTCTTTTTTTTTGTAATAATAATGTTGCTATATAGTTAGTATATTGGCTTTTGTATAAATTGCCTGTGATATCATATAACTTTGGAAAAGACTACATACTGTATACTGTAAGTAACATAGATTACATTTGTTCATTCATTAGCAAAATTCACCCATGAACATAATCCACCATCAGCAGGATCAGTCTGTTAATGACATTTGAGTATTTTCGATCTGGTCTAATTTGCAGTTAATTAAATGCTTTTTTTATTTTTTTATTTTTTTTAAACACTGGAATATGAATTTCAGAGTGTTCCGGCAGGATGTCATGAGACTGCAGAGATCAATCTAAATCACTGATAAAACATTATGATTCACAGATCTGACATTTTAATTTACTACTGGAAAACTCTTAATCTCTGCTGAACTTCATAAAGGGAGTCTGGGAGGGTTTTGAACACAATGCAGTCAAAGTAAATAAATGAGGAAAATTCTACATACAGTAGGCTACTACATTAGTATGAAGAACAAGATTTTTGACAGTGATTGAAGTGGTTTAATCAGGACCATGTGTTTTATAAAGATGTTAAAAAAATTAAAGATCTTCATGTATTTTAACTGTCCATTTAGACAAACGAGGAGGAATCATGCTCACAGACTTCATACCCACTTCTGAGTCAACTTCTGTCTTTCCTCTCTACACAGAGTATAAATGCATTGTGCATGTTTCTAGTTTAGGCAACCCCCATTATTCTACAGTTTTCCAGTATGAACTAAAATTTGATTTGGATCTGTTTCGTATGTTGAGATAAAAAGGTGTCAGATGTAAAACATGCAGGTAATGGTTTAACTTCGAGCACATTCAAATGATCAAAGCCTCTAGTAAGACAGCTAGAGGGAAAAAAGACAGATAGAAACACTTGAAGTGCTGCTATAGCAGAAAGACAATCTTGTGCTTCCAGTAGAACGAGAGTCTGAGAAGATTTTTAAATCATTTCATGAGCAAAAAAGTGTTGAAAGAGTCCTGGCGGTAGCAGACAATCCCATTGGTTGAGCCAGAGCTGCTGCTCCGAGAAGTTCTTTCTTTCTTCATATACAGAATATATCATGTTTGAGGTACTGTATCTTACCCTTTACATGGCCAGGGGCATACTAGCAAGTACAACAAATGTGATTTGCGTGAGCCATTCCTATCGCCAAGCTGATGGTCATATATGTGATCTACTTTAATGAATTATGAGAAACCGCCACTTTAAAATGTTATGCTATCAAAAAATGTCATAGTTTAAAGCATTAAGAGCCTGATGAACTCTTAAGATTGGCATGTTGAATTAGAACATTCTGTGAAACTATAACAAACTATAACAAACAAATATGAGTAGTGGTCAACCGAAATTGGTATACAGCCGATGCCATTATCTTGGAAAGGGTGGGCGATATATTTCATATTTAATACATTTGATCTAATAAAAATGTGTAAAATAAACATGCTTATACTTTAAATGACAATGTATTTTTCACAAATAAACAAATATTTAATAAAAAAGATATATAATTAAAAAGGAAGTAAACATTGTAACCAACAGGGCACTCAAAGTTTGTGTGCATTGGGAATATTTTTTTATTTTATTCAGATAAATCCAAGGTAACACTCATCTTACATACAGCATACAGTGAAAATGACATGAATATGACAGTGGGCAAAATCATGAAGAGCAGCATAATAAAATAAATGTGTATTTGCTGAATGCTGACGGCAAACGGGAAAGTATTATAATGTTTGCCTTCCTATTACTAACAATATACAAGCAGTCGTTATAATACTTGTTTGTATACATTTTAATTCCTTTGTTTAACATTTCTATCTGATTATTAGACAGACTTCTGTCCATGGACAGAAATGTTAACGATGACAGTTGGCAGCGAATAAAATAAAAGTCCTGCCACGAACGCATCGGCCAAACAGAAAAACTTGACATTTGAAAAATGGCAAATATTGGCCGATAACCTTCCACCACTTGTGAGTGAGCATGACCCGGCTGGGACCAAAAACAGTTCACACTTCGACCACCCAATGTCCAAACCAAAAACTACACCCTTGTACAAGGGTATACTAATGTGTATCAATGTCAACCCACCACAACTGGGTATAAAAAGCATATTTTTCTTTATGTTTCTGTGTATAAGTATATGTAAACCAGGATGATTCAGAGAGCTGCTTATTGATATCTGAATGATGTATATATTTGCATTCTTGTACTAGATGCAAAGAAAAAATATGACAATAACATAAAAATTTATTTTACAAGCAAAGCGTAATTAGGTGGGCAGTGAAAGAGCAAACTCAGCCCTAAAATAACTGCTCATAAAAACAACCTCATTTGTTTTTGTGACCTGGTCATTTTCTTGGAAAAGTACAGTCAAACATCACTGCTTTACCCAATTAAAAAGTCTCAGGAGACTTGAGTCTACTTACAGCTCTGTTAATTAAGAACAAAAGATGAAGCCGTCAGGGCTCTGTAAGAATCTGGTTTCCTAATATGGATCTCTGTAAAGCAAGACTGGTTCATACACACAGTGATATTGCTGTTGTATGACAGAGTTGGTTTTGTAAGATGTACCAACTTTAGTATTCTAAAAAGGATGGCTTCACCATCTGTTAGAGACATATCTTACCTCTGTACATCCTTCAGGTCACCAGTGCACAGCGTAATTATTCAGTATTCAGAGTCAAGAGAATTCACAAATTTTTGTTAATTTTTTTAATACAGTGGTTTTTACAATTTCTGATGCCAAACAGCCTAAGAGAATAATGATTTCCTTGTCAATGGCTCTCTTCCAAAAATCTAATATTTTTGCACATACAACATTATTGCACAAAATTATTATCTTTGGCTGAGAGCATTTACAATATATATATATATATATATATATATATATATATATATATATATATATATATATATATATATGGCTACTTAAATGCAGCAATTTTTTTGGTAACACTTTAGCATAGGGTCCAATTCACACTAATAAGTAGTTGCTTATTAGCATGTCTATTATTAACATATTGGCTGTTTATTAGTGCTTATAAAGTGCATATAATGCATGACATCCATAATCCTACCCAATACCCTAAACTTAACAACTACCTTATAAACTATTAATAAGCAGGAGTTAATTGAGGCAAAAGGCATAGTTAATGGTTAGTTAATAGTGAGAATTGGACCCTAAAAAAAAAAGTGTGACCAATTTGTATTTTATTTTATTTATTTTTTATTTTTTTAAATCTGACGGGGTATCAGAAATCAACTTTATTATAGTATATGTGTGTGTGGGTGTGTGTTTTCAGATTGGGAGAAATTTAGAATTACATCACTTGCTCACCAATGGATCCTCTGCAGTGAATGGGTGCCATCAGAATGAGAGACCAAACAGCTGATAAAAACATCAAAATAATCCATAGATAATCCACACAATGCCAGCCCATCAAATAACATCTTGTGAAGCGATGTCTATAATAAATCATTTCATTATTAAGACATTTTTAACTTCAAACAGGTTTTTTTAGTAAAAAAAAAAAAAAGAGTTCTCTGTCCATAATATTGCTTTCTTCACTAAATTTTTAGGAAATTGTAATTTTAAATGAACTCTTCCTTTAAGCTGTTTCAAATGGTAATTCAAAAGATTTAGCTTTGTCAAACCAACAAAACCTATACAAATGAATTGTGTAAAACGGCTAATTGTGATTTAAGTAGTAGTTTTTCAGTTCCTTTTAAAGGTAAGGATCCATTCTCTCTCTCTCTGTTTTAATGTGCTTACTGGCGTGACAAATAATAGACCATTTGTATTACCAAAGCATTTGCACTTTAGCGGCATAAAAGAAAATAAAGCAAAACCACTGCAAAACGATGCACATAAATGACCAACAGACTAATTGAAAAACGAGTGATAAAATAAATAAAATTACAGAATAAAATATATTTAGAAATAAAGGCAAAAAATAAGAAAATATTAAGGAAGAGCACCACTAGAAATGAGTATAAGAAACATGAGAGCAAGTTTGTATTTCATTTTCTCCTATTTTCACACTTTCTCTGCTTCATACAATGCACAGGAGTCATTAATATGCTAATAGCTGCATTCCGTACTGCATTGAAATGAGCGTATTTAATCAAATGTGCTGTGACAGTCAACTTCCAATCGAATGCCTGGTTCACCTAAATTCCATGTATTTCACAGTATATGTGTTTCATCAGCATATTTTCAGTGGCTTTAGTATGTGTAGCGCACAATGTCTGTGTATTTGTATTCATGTCATCTCTCGGTTTTCCTCTCACTCCTGTGCTCTGACTAGAAGGCAGTGGTAAGTGTAGCTCTCTCCCCTCAGGACAGGGCATATAAGGTGACGGCAGCGCTCCTTACTTGATGTTGTGCGTGACCTCAGTGGTAAGGCCTCTCTTTGAGTATTTTCTCACTCCCTCAGGGAGCACTTCCTCTATTCATCAGCATACTGCTGCCACAACAACTTCTCTGCCATTAGCCGTGAAGTCACAGTGAGCGTTCATTAGAGGGAGGATTTGTGTGAAGGTGAATAAGCACCATGTTGAGAATCTACATGTTCCTCCATTTATGTTTGAACATCATTAGAGCATCTCATAAGCACAGGGATTTCAGAATTACACTGTAAAAAAACTTCTACTACATACCAGCATAACCTCATAACTAAGTTTTCATGAATTTGTCCTGCGCCCCAGTGATGGTTATGTAAGGGTGGGTGTTCATACTTGCATTATGTTTTCAAAATCGACACCTTGTAAAGCTGAGTTTTTTCCTGTGAGATTGGGCTGCACCCACTCTGCTATTACTGAAAAAGCTCTTATTAAAGATGGACTAGAATAAATCCATATGGGTTTTAAAACGTACAACAAAGTTTTTGTTTTTTTTAGCATTTATTCTTCATGCAGTTTATCAAAGCTTTGCTTGGCATTTGTCATAACAGTTGCACAACTAATATTCTCTTGTTTTGAAGGGAATGTACTGTCCTTAACATAATTGCTTTAACGCCTTCATAACAAGCAACTTGTGTGTCATTAGCCGTTTCCTTATGCAACAGCTTGCAAGCTTAAAAATAAAGGTTCCAAAAAGGGGTTTTACTTTGATGCCATAGAAGAAACTTTCAGTGAATAGTTTACAATAAATCTAAAACAATTTTTAACAATAAAAACAACTCTTTTACTTGGTAAGAAAAACATTTTAAGAATCTAAAGATTTGGAAAGTTTTAATTAGGGTTATCATATGCACTCTTTTACCAGAATTTCATTTCTAAACTGCCTAAAGTGTCCAGGTTTTGGCTTCGTTTTCCTATTGATTTGCTCTCATACATTACATGTATTTGCATTGCTTTGTCCATTCTCTGTAGAATCCACATTCTTGCTCTCAATTATGTTCAATACCTGCACACTATTGGTCAAACTACTTTTCAGTCATTATGTTCAGAAAGTATGACAACAATAGGAAAGTAAAGCCAAAACATACACATTTAAACTTAAGTAAATTGAATTTTAATTGAATAAAAAAAAAAAAAAAAATCCTACCTAGGATATGTCTGGGGAAAAGAGGACATATGGTCACCCAAAAGGATCAATTCACTTCCAGAATTTTGTATTTAATTGACACCCTCATGTCATCCAAGATGTTAATGTATTTCTTTCTTCAGTTGAAAATAAATAAAGATGTTTTTTTGTTTTTTTTTGAGTAAAACATTCCAGGATTTTTCTCCATATAGTGGGCTTCAATGGTGGCCAACAGGTTGAAGGTGCAAACTGCAGTTTCAGTGCAACTTCTCTAAGTGATCCCAGCTGAGAAATAATTGTCTTAGCCAGTGAAATGGTCTGTCATTTTCTAAAAAAAAAAATAACAATTTGTATACTTTTTAACCACAAATGTTTGTGTGGCACTAGTTTGAATGCATTACATAATTACATTGAAAAGGTCACACGTGATGTAGGTGTAAATATCAACCCAGCATTTACAAAGCGATTGTGCAAAGAAAAGTCAAATGTCAGGTGATTTCTTGATACTCTATCCCTTTTTGAACCAAAGTACACAGACAATGTGACTTTCCAACGTGATTAAACAATGAAGTCACACAAGCACATAGAAGAGCTAGTGCAAGACAAGTATTTGTGGTTAAAACTGTATTTTGGGGTGAATAAAATAATCAGGACATTTTTATTCTGGAAGTGAACTAATCCTTTAAATATTCTTAATGGAACCACAGATATCAATGAATAATCACTATTTTTAAGAGAGAACATTACATCTGCAAGGTTGTTTTTTGCTGATCTGTTTAATGTTTTTTTTTTTTTTTCAGTCATTCAGTTTTCCCTATATCTACACGTTTTGTTTGTTGCTGGACTTTATTTGTTCCATGTTATTTTGCATTACAGCCCCTGTGTGCGCATGGCTCAGCGGTGAGATTATTTATTTATTGGGTCTTGACATCATGTTGGCTCTGTGCTGGAGGTGTATGAGTACACGCAGACTCCCTGGAGGAGGGCAGTGAACTCCTCACAGCATGAAAGAGAAAGAGAGAGAAAGTCGGATTCCCCAGAGGTCACAAACACATGCACACAGCGCTCTGTCTGTATCCCCCCACCTCTCGTCCTCAGTCACTGCTTTCTGACTGAAGATGGGCCTCCACTTAGTGTTAGTCAACACCACTAGTTTTCCCCTGTGCCTAATTCCTTAATCGGCCCCCCACCGAGACTCTCAGGACCCCCGGAGAGGGCCGAGTGTGCAGTTAACTGCACAAAGGAGGGCACATGTGTGTTACAAGGGGTCTTTGTTGCATTGTGGCATGCTCTTGGCCTCATGGTGATTACCCGCACCAGGGGTCCCGCATTGTACCACCGCACCCGAGAATCTCACCTTTACAATCCCCCCTGCCGAGAGCCAGCAGGGGGCTCGCTGTTGCTTCGCCAATCACTGTTCTTTTACAGTGAGCTCAGGCACTTATCTCAAGCACTTAAACACTAATGCATACACTAAACACTCACTTACACACACAACAGGCACATTCCTAAAGGAGACCTACAACACCATTCATTACTCTAAGAGCCGAGTACTCACAAGCACTTAAACAGCCACGCACCTTCAATCTCACTATCTAATAATCGCTTCTTGTCCACACACTTATCATTCATTTGCTACCATTCAAAAGTTTGAGGAAATGTTTTATGAGCCTCCTATACTCATCAAGACTACATTTATTTAATCAAAAATACAGTCAAGTTAGTAATAATGTGAAGTATTATTCAAAATATACAATTTAAAATATAAATGTTTATATATTTTAAATTGTATTTTTTTTCCTAAGCTGAATTTTCAGCATCATTACTTCAGTCTTCAGTGTCACGCGATCCTTTAGAAATCATTCTAATGTGATAATTTTGTAGTTATTAATATATATATTTTAAATGTCCTGCTTCTATTTTTGATGAATACAAAGTTCAAAAGAACAGCATTTATTTGAAAACAAAAACTTTTGTAACACTGATGTCTTTACAGTTACTTTCCATGAATGTAAAATATTAATTTCTTACTAAAAATAATTGTAAACTTTTGATATTAATGTATGCAAGACGTATAAGACACTCTTTGCTCGTACTGGATAATTTTTAACATTATCATTAATATTATTAATCAACAATATGGGTGAAAACCATACTCACAAATACATGCACATTTTCATTTTTTTTTTCAATTTGCAATTTTTTATTTTTCACCTGTAACATTTGACCTCATTTATTTTCCTATCGCTGTTTTTATTGTGAAAATGTATATTTTTTTCAAGATATTCCTTTTGTACTAATACAAAATCTTCCTCCCTCACTTTCAGAGATGGAGAGAAATAGAGAGTTTGTCTTGTGTCGCTCTTGTCGCAGCATGTGAAAGCATGAGCTCTAGCTGCAGGACCTGATGGTTTCAGTCAAACACAGGAACACATCAGCAGCTCACCACCAACTCTTCACACTCTCAACCACTGATCAAGAACCAGTCCTCTATAAACTTCTTCAATAATTCAACCCATTGTGCAGACACAACAACATCGACTCAAAATCAGATGCCTTGATCCCGTGCAAACATTGCAGAGGGAAGAAACCACAATGCTTCTGCCAACCCATAAACCCCCAGAAGGAACATGCAATAAAGATAAAGTCTGAAATATCTAGCAGATTAGGAGAAAGAAGCCATCAATAACGAATGATCAAATTGGGTCTAAAAGATAGACTGCGAAGATATTTGGCTCTTCACACAGCAACAAAACACGGTTGTCAGTTCTATTTGGAGCTCAAAATATGTCTCTGTTTGTTATGTGACATACAGCCAAGTATGGTGCACAGTTTAATAAAAGAGCTCATCATGATATAACCAAACTCACTGCCTAAAATTCACAAAAGAAATGGTAGAGCGAGTTTGGTTATGTTCTGCAGGAACATTACTGCAAATGTTTGTCACTGACATATAATGTGCAATAAGGCACATGCTGTAAGTTCTTTGCTGTCAATCACTAACATTAGGACCGTCAATCTCTTGTCAATCTCTTGTCAATCTCTTGTAATGAAAAAAGGAAGAAATAGTAGTATGAGACAAAACTCCTGTACCGAAGCAACTACAGTACATTGGGTTTTTGCATATCTGAAATTATGAAAGCAGCAGTAGATACACAGAATAATTCAGAATAACAGTCTTAACTGTAAAAGATGCAAAATCTGTTATCACAGTACCAAAAGTTGTCACCGGTGTTGGGGAAAGTTACTTTTAAAAGTAACTTTACTTTACTCCTTAAAAAGGTAACTAATTACGTTACTTAGTTACTGTTTATGGAAAGTAATGTGTTACGTTACTTTTGTGTTACTTTTTAAAAATGAGCAGGGCTTGATTGTTTTTCAAATAAGAAGTTCTATTTATATCAAATGTAAAAGCCCTTTTACACCAAAAACTGTAATTGAATAAACCTCACAAAGGCTGAAGGAAAAGTAAATTCATGTCTGTACAGTAGAACGCAGGAGAAGAAGGTTCGACACTTTTCAGCAATAAAAAAAAAAAAATGAAGCTTTAACAATTGTTAGATAATCTAAAGTCATTTTTGTTTATTAGTATGATTGAACTGGATCATCAAAAGTCTGCAGCACCCTGGTTAATAAAATGGGATTAGATAAATTTTTGTTATTTAACATATTTAATTATTGCTGGCTTGCATCATATTCTGATGTTTTAATTCATTTTGATGAATGCTGAATCTGCTTTTGTTTTGTTTTTTTGAGTGGGATGAATTAATGCACATTCACATTTAGTCTAGAACTATATCATGTTCTCACAGCACACACAACGCCTCTTGACATTCGATTTATCCCAATATGGGGACAGGAGACTTGTCAGTCAATAAATGGGACAACAAAGTAACTGGCACTACTTTTTTGAAACTCAGATATTTTCTTGTAAATTAAATAGTAACGCATTACCTTACTAGTAACTCGAAAAAAGTAATCTGATTACGTAACTCGCGTTACTTGTAATGCATTACCCCCAACAATTATGTCACTATTATTAAAGGCATTGGAAATCGGCTTCAGACATCTATTCCATACCAATATTACTCAATCTGCTCCTGTATGCATTTACAGAACAATCTGAGATACAGCTACAGTATGTGACCTGCATGGACATTGTCAATGTTAAAACGTGTAAATAATGCATAAAATCTTAGGTTGAGGTGAAGCAGCGGTCCTTTCGAAGAGTCTAAAGGCGATACAAGCCCCACATGTGATTAACAGTCGGTTCTTCTGTCTCTGTCAAACAGATGCTGTTTTTAGCACTAAAGAATCCTCAATATTAATATCTGTCATCCGATCTGATTTGCCCCTTCCATAGTAAATTAGATCCTCTAATGGGAATAATTCCACTGTCTGAACCGTTTCCGTCCTCCCTCTGTCAGCAGAAACAGATGAGGCCCTCGAGTCCGCTGAAGGAGGATGTGGATTTTCAGAGAAGCGACTGTTAAAAAGACAGACACATGAGAGTTGGGGGATGCAATCAACAAAAACGTGATGAATCATTCTGGGCTCAACTAAGCTTCTTTACATGTTTGGATCACTTTAAATACATCTTTGTTACTTCGGTGTGGGTAGCTCCCTGTGCTCATAACTCATCTTCTGTTTTAGCTGTAAAGTGAAGCCACATCTAGAACAAAAGAAGAGCTAATTTTTTAGGGAAGAAAAGGCTTCATCTGAGACAACAGCTTGTGTATTGGTGGTCTTAAGGCAGCATACAGCACTCCCACACAGAACGCATATCCACCTAACAACCATCTCCTCTGGCCGAGCAGCAGACTCATACCGGCCGATATTAGCCTCTAATGAAACCAGGCAACAGGCTGCAAAATCCTCCTAATGCCTAGTGCATGAATACAGTCCAAATCATGGCCTGCCAATCAGTTCCTATGGTAACCTTACTCGCAGTTCACTTCTTGATTTTGCTTTAATGATCACGCTAGGGAATGTATTGGAGGGATACAGGATGTGCAAGTGTGAAAGGGATTGAAATATAAGGGGGAGAGAGAAGACGTGTGAATGAGTCATTGTGCTCAAGCTGTTGAACAAATGTATTCAAATGAGATGAACGTAAATGCTGAGCAGCTTCTAAAAAACGAGCCGACTTCATTAAACTCCTGTATAACAAGGCATACAGTGTGATAGCTGCTCTCTCTAGCGAGTTTTATTGTTCTGTACCTGTTTGAGTTTCTCTATCAAAACATTACGAGAGACAGAGAATGAGTCACTGGCTCGAGCTGCTTCATGTGTGAATGATAAGCAGACAATGCAGTCTTCCCATAACCACAGCAGCAGCATTATCAGAGAAACCCCTGCTACTTTCCTCCTAGATTTTTGTAGGTGATACATTACTTCCATATTTGAGTGTATTTTTTCTCAACTTTGGCCAGTTTATTTCATGAGGGTTGATTTTTGTTACAATTAAAACATTTTTTTTTTTTTATGAACATATTTTATTGTACTGCTGTCCAGTCAGGCTGTCATTTTTTTATATTATGCCAAAAGATAAATATATATTTATTTAAGTGCATTTTTAGCTGTAAACCTTAGCAAAAAAAAAAATAAATAAATAAAAAAAAAAATTAAAGAAAAGAAAAAAAAAAGAAAGCAATCAGACATTTTATTAAAATAAAAATCTAAACTAAAATAAACAAAATACAAACAAGTGAAAGTGCAAAAATAAATAAATACATAAATAAAAATAAATACATAAATACATTCTACATTTTCTAAAAGTCCACAGGGCAAAAGTGTCCGTTACAGAACAAACACCATTTAACCCATATTATTTCTATACTTCTAGCTGATTATTATTTTCTCTTGTGCTAAGAACACATAGTTTATAATAATCTGAAAAAAAAGGATGCAGAAAAGGCCTGAATCAAAGTGTAGATGCTGGTCCCTGAGCTTGTTCTTCAGTACTTTGATATTGTGATTGAATCAGAATCACAACCCACCCATCTTAATGGAAACCAAGATGCTTCAGAATCCATGTGTCTAACACAGCAGAATACCACCAATATCCCTTTAAGGCAGGTCAAAATAATGCAGGCATGGAGAAATGCCAAATCAGTATCAATAATATGAATCATGAATAAAATGTAAAAACAACTGAAATCATTAATTGTACTTTATAAACTCATCTCTCTCTCTCTCTCTCTCTCTCACACACACACACACACACACACACACTGCATTTCTTCAAGCTGTTCCTGCTAAAACCCATGCAAATTCAAAAGTAAAGTGAACCGACAATCTCCTTCTGATGTCCTTCTCCTTCCTGTAAGGTCTTCTAAATTTGCTTAATGACACACCAGAGCACACCTGCCTCTATCTATCATTCTCTCATATCTAATTACACGAACATGAGAACAAATACAGTCCTGCAGTGACCATTGCCAGGCCGAGAGACCATTTAGAGTCCATTAAAAGAGATTGATATGACTTATCAGCACCAAGTGTTTAAGTGCAACTTCATCAAAAGTGCAACTGTCCCATTCAGTCTACTTCTCAAGTGATGAGGAGAGTAAAAGACATGACACTCATTTAGAACAGTCAGCAGACTCTGACAAACACAATGTTGGCGCATTACTGACAAAATGATGCACCATACTTTAATTTACTGATTCTACAGGCACAGGACCTGTTGTCCTGGCAGATAGATAGATGCGGGTTTAGTCTGTCTGGCTAGCAAGGCTGTGTCTAGACGGTGTCATTAGGATTTGTAACAAAGCCAGTCATAATTTTGCCATAAATATGCAAGCCGTTCATTAGTATATTTAGTCCCACTTCATTTGGAAACTGAAATGCTAATTCAACAGTAATGGCCTTATAATGTCCCACACAAGAAATGCAACTGGTCTTTTACTTTTATAGAAGTATGAGAATGTGGACCATCACAAGCACTAGTACACACACTACTCAAAGTGCGATGGGTAAGGTCTTTTATTTTTTATATACCTATGACCCCAGAATATGATGATCCCTTTTCTAATATATAAATTCAGCTATACTTTCATGTATAGCAACCCATATACTGTTTGAGGAAAGTTCTATCACAACAACTCTCTGAAGTTTTAGAATGGTAATGGATATGACACTTTTAATATTTGGTCTTGGCAGAATAGATCTGGTATGCTGCAACTGCTGAATTGCTACAGTACTGCTGTTGGTTATTTCTGTTGGTTTATACATTATTGTTGCTGCTATTCGCTGCAAGCAAGTACAGGAACGTTTTACTGCCAATACATAAAGCGATATAGTGCTGTGAGTATTTAAGACATACTGCTGCTGCACAAATAACAAATAAAACCATTAAACCAGCCATTTAAATGTAAAGCAGCGAGGGTAACACTTTAGAATAGGATAACACTTGTTAACTATTAACTATGACATTTCTCTCAATAAATTCTTAATTTGCTGCTCATTAATAGTTAGTAAGGTAGTTGTTACAGTAGGTTTAGGTATTGGGTGGGATTATGGATGTAGAATCTAGTATGCATGCTAATAAGCAACTAATAGGTGTTACATTCTAAAGTGTTACCAAATATAAATATATTTCATTAATATCTCAAGTGAATTCTTTCAAATTTCCAGCCACTTGATCCTGGTTTACAAACCTTTACTTCGTGCTTGTTCCTCCAGTTTTACAAATGCAGTGACTATAAGTGTTACCACATCCCTAATATATTAAGAGCTTTATCTCACATACTTGAGCTGTGATACACACGTTGATGACTAATAATCTTAACATCACATTGCTGCTGGGCTCCAGACAGGCTGCTTTTTCTGTGAGTGAGACTGGTGCCATAAACCTCTAACAGCTGCCTTCTGCTCTTCTATGATGACCAGAATATTCATAATGGGGAAGACATCTGTGTCATCACTGATTTCTGGAAGCCTAATTATGATCACCGTTTGCCCTCCTTCTCGCCTGGGACACATAAGCTGCCATTTAGCTTTTTGTGATTTCCAGAGCCTTAGCTAATCAGCAGTGCTGAAACAAGTGAACTTGTTATGGTTTTACTTGAATTTTAACTCAAAATGTTGATTCAAACATACTGTAGTTATTGTATTAGAGGTTACCACAGAAAGCATTTCTGCATGTTTAAAAACAGTACTTAACATTTTTACAGTATTTGATCTTCACTTTTACATAAGAACAATAATCTGCATTGCAACAGCTCAAATGACTCTTGTTTTTGAGCAGGGGTTGACCAAATGCTGATCCATTAAACAAAAAGAAAAAAAAAAAGACTTTGTGCTTATATAATGTCACAGCTTTAATGGCTCTGAAGCACAGGTCCTTATCATTTATTTATTTACCCGTGAATCCCATCCACAGCATGCTGCAGGAACCCCACCATGTCACTGTTGACAGCGGCACCCTGCAAGGCTGCGCATAGGAATGGAAAGATTTGGTGGTAATGTTTTCATTGACATCAATACAAACTCAAATATAGAGTCTTTACCAAAATAAGCAGAACAGACCAGGCACCTAATTCATACATTATCAGGGAAATGCTCAGAAGTATGGACGTTACTTTATGCTGACCCAAAAAGCCCCTTGTTTCCTCTGGGATTTTCGCTCCATTTGTGTGAAAGCCTTTTTTTCTGTTACTGCAGTGTTTTTTTATTATTATTATTGCATTACTTTCATTTAAACATGATGTGGTGTACATGGGAGAATAAACTCTCTAATGCGCCCCTGCAGTCGGAGAGTCGTGCCAGAACTTCCTCCCTCCCCGTCATCACACACACCAAAGTGCTCTTTTGTACTGAAAATGTATCCACTGTTCTTCTATTTTAAATCCAAAAAACACACATTCTTCCTCTGTCAGACATACTGTAGATGTTAGATTAATGAGTTCTAATGAGGCACCCTTTGTCCTTTTTTTCGGATAACTTTGCGATTATAAATGACTGCATCTTAGAACGGGGGGAAGAATAGACTGTTCCTCTTAACTGCTCATGTTTGGTTTCCATACTTCTGAGGATGTGAGAACAATGGCTGTGTCTTCAGTATAGTCTCTCATTGCCAGACTGAAGGCACAACGCTGACCTTTGTGTTTTTAATTGGAACAGCTGTCAGGAAAGCAGAAAACCTGGCCAATTGTCATAGCTCTGTTTAGTAGTCATGATTCTTCTTGAGATTTAGTGGGAAAACAGCAATAGGCAAGTTAATATGAAATTGTCATTTTCAGTTGAATAATTTGTCAGTCTCACTTAAATAGTACATTATATTTCAATATCATATATAATAATATTTTATAATTGTATACAATCCCATGGAGTGAAATTACACTACTGTTCAAAGTTTGGGTCTTTTTTTTTCAGAACCCTTTACTTTCAAAAAGGATGCATTAAATAAAAAATTACAACAACAATGGTTTTCATAAGGTTATAAAAGAATCGCATTTTAAATCAACACAAACCTTTTGCACTTTCCACTAAAAGATTCCAGTAAAAATGTATCACAGTTTCCACAAAAATATTAAGTAGCAAAGCTTTTTTCAACATCTATAATAATTAGAAATGTTTCTTGTGCAGCAAATTAGCATTTTCAAATGATTTATAAAGGATTTTGTGATGATGAAGACTGGAATAATGGCATTTTATAAGAATTACCATTTTATATATCAAATAGACAACTAATTTAATTATAACAATATTTCACAATATTAACTCTATTTTTGATCAAATAAATACAGCCGTATGCATTAAGCATATTAATAAAATATTACAAAATTCTTAAATTATCTCAAACTTAAATAAATGTTGTTTGGACTAGTTATTTGTCCGATGCCGCCCATTTGAATTTGAGAATCCCCCTGTTCCTCTTAGGAAATAATACTGGTTAAGAAGGTCAGGATCCACTTAATGTCAAATTGCCAGACGCTTGGCTTCCAGCACAAAGTCTAGTCATTGTAGCTTATCCTGGCTAAGAATAATCCATTTAGACAGTAAAAGACCATCTGACTGACATGCATATTGTCCGAATATGGCTTGTAGGCGGTCCATGGGAAGGTTGTCTGCTGCCGAGTCTCCACCTTTCCCCTTCCTTTAACCCATTTCCTCTTCTCTCCAATGTGGTCCATAAAAGAATACACTCTGTAGTGGGCAAGATGAAAGAGAGAGAGGGAGATTGGTCTATGAATCCTATTATTTTTAATATATCAAATTTGTGCTGCTCATTTATGATAGATGGTCTTGACAGTTGCATTACAGGGCTCCTGTCTTATGTCTGAGTCTGAAAGAGAGAGAGAGAGAGAGAGAGAGAGAGATTACATAACCTGAAGTCTGCTTTATGAGAACTGAGAGAGGCGTGATGTTCCAGACTGCAGATGCTAAGCTCCAACATCAGAAGGACCACTAGTGAGCTCTCAGTCACATCCAAACCTGGCTTTCACTGCTTATTTCAGATACATCTGATGTGTGTTATCAGCAGAGATCTCTTCTCGAACAGAGCTCATTTTCTTGGTAATACTGAGTCACTCCCACACAATTACACAGAGTTCTGATCAATTTGCATGGTCTGTATTCAAGGAAATATCCATTCTGGCTACCCACCTTATATTTTGATGCAAAAGTAAGCTAATTCCTGGGAATGTGCAAGATATCAGATTCATTAGCTGATAATATAAAGAACTAGAATAATAACAAAGTGCAGTAAATAGAAAAGCTATTTAAACTACAAATCAGTGTACTTACAATTGATTATTATTCAAAATAATAACACTGTATAACAAGGTTCCTTTTGTTTACTTTTGTAAAAAACTACAGTACAGTATTTTGAAAATTGTTGGTAACCAAACAGTTGCTGGTAGCTATTGAGTTCCACAGTATTGAGTTCCACACTGGAATACTTCCAGAAAACATTGTCGGGGAACACAATCCACTGTGCCATTCGCCGTTGCCAGCTAAAACTCTATAGGTCAGAAAAGAAGCCATATCTAAACATGATCCAGAAGCGCATTTAAAATGGGCTGTGGCAAAGTGGAAAACTGTTCTGTGGTCAGAAGAATCAAAATTTGGAGAATCGGGACATCATGTCATCTGGTCTAAAGAGGACAAGGACAACCCAAGTTGTTACTAGAATAATAACAAAGTGCAGTAAATAGAAAAGGTATTTAAACTACAAATCAGTGTACTTACAATTGATAATTATTCAAAATAATAACACTTTATAATAAGGTTCCATTTGTTTACTTTTGTAAAAAACTACAGTACAGTATTTTGAAAATTGTTGGTAAGCAAACAGTTGCTGGTAGCTATTGAGTTCCACTGTATGGAGAAAAGTCAATGGAAATCAATGGAGACTAGAAACTGTTTGGTTACCAACAATTTTTCAAAATACTGTATCTTTTTTACAAAAGTAAACAAATCAACTATCAACGATCCCTTTAATGTTAGTTAACTAATTAACTAATGTTAAGTAATGAGACCTAATTGTGAAGTGTTACGAAATATTATGATGACAAATATGCAATATCAAGCAGCATAATGGACTGTTTTTTGTAGAATAACACAATAATAAAAAAAATTGTAAGAGGTATGTAAATTTAATGTATGGGTGCAATATGGGTGCACAGTATTTATATACCAATCACATCAGTCATCATAAAGCACAGAATGCTTTTGAGAACTGAGAAACAACATCAACAGCATTTCCATTAGCAAGATTCAGTATTGTACAATTACAAATTATTCCATGCACAGATATCTCAGCATGGTTAGCTAACCAAACAGAAGTGCCATGATGGTGGAACAGCTTTAGGGATGTGGCAGATCATGAATCCTCACTTGTCAGTTGCTAGGGTAACTCTGGTGTTACAAGGTACTGTAGCTATCTTAACTAGCTAATATGTGACCCTGGACCACAAAACCAATCAAATCATTAAAACAAATCATACATTTTTTAAAAATTGAGATTTATACATCAATAATAAATAAATTAATAAAGTTTTCCATTGATGAATAGTTTGTTAGGATTTGACAATATTTGGCCGAGATACAACTATTTAAAAATCTTGAATCTGAGATAAAAATAAATAAATATATATATTATCCTAAATATTGAGAAATAACTTCCTTTAAATTGAGCAAATGAAGTCCTTAGCAAAACATAGTTTTGATATATTTACGGTAGGAAATTTTCAAAATATCTTCATGGAACATGAGCTTTACTTAATATCCTAATGATTTTTGGAATAAATTTTTTTTTGGATTATTTTGACCCATACAATGTATTGTTGGCTATTGCTACACATGCCACTTATGACAGGTTTCGATGTCCAGAGTCACATATTTGGCTAACAGAAGAACATAACAGAAGAACAATAAGTGATCTATTAGATTTGTAATTCTTAAAAAAAAAAAAACAACAACAACAACATGCAACTGTGTCAAACATGCCGGATCATTACAGATCCAGCTACAATAACCATTCAGTCTGAAGATGATCTCTTGTCACACAGTTGTCTACTTCCTGTCTGTAAGCCACTGCTGTTTCAGCCTGCACACTTGTAGCTCCAGAGAGCAGGAGGTGGAGCCTGCAGAGTTAACTCTCATCTCAGGCTCCGGTTAAACTGAAAGTGACACTGGTGAAATTAAGACAATCGACTGCCAGGTGAGGCCAGTGGCCTTGTCCACAGCATTTACTTGTGAATCTTGAACAGACGAATTCATATGCACTCCCTCCTTCTTCAAGCAGCACTCTCTCACACACATAAACAAACTCACGCACACTTACATGTCATGTTGTAAAACTCCAGGCATTAACAAAAGCCATGGCTGTTTTTGTATAGCTTGTTCCTGAAAAGCGCTCATCTGAGACCTGTCAATGTAATCATCTGACTGCAGCATAGCAATGCACAATCTTTAGAACAGTTTTTTTACCATTCCTGCCTAGTTTTGTTTTCTTTCTAAATTTATCGGCGGATGGTGACCTAGGAGTCGGCGCTGTCGTGGTGACGCTGATGGATTTATGCAAATGTCAAGGCTAGCTTTGTGCCGTGGCTGTAGCCTTTTGGAAAGCATGTCTCCAGGGAGGGAGACTGGGACTTGGAATGCAGTTGTTTCATCTTCAAAGGCTCTCCTGAAAATAAGCAGACACACTAAATCACCTGCTGGCTTTATTTATTTATATGGTGATGTGCAGAACAGGCGAGTACAGCTGAGGGCTTGCGAGAGAAAGAGAGACATTAAATGGTCATTTTTATGCTACGGCCTGTCTCTGTATGTTAGCTGATGACAACTATAAACAGCATGTTAGCCAAAGCTTCTTTTTTAAGTTAATCTTCCTTTTTAAATTAAACAAATTAATAATTTTATTCAGAAAAGATACATTAAATTGAGGAAAAGTGAAAGTAAAGACATTTATAACATTGCTAAATATTTATATTTTGTATAAAAACTGTTCTTTTTAAATTCCTAAAATTTTCTGGAAAAAATCAAATAAAATCACAGTTCCAACAAAAATATTAAGAAGAACTGTTTTCAACATGGATAATAATGAGTAATGTTCTTTATCAGAAAATTGTAACCATTTTTTCTGTAGTTCATGTGAGTAAACTAAAGTCTAAAATCTTACCAAACTCATTTTTTAACAATAGTGTATGTTCTATATACAAACCTGATTCCAAAAAAGTTGGGACACTGTACAAATTGTGAGTAAAAAAGGAATGGAAAAATTTATAAATCTCATAAACTTATATTTTATTCCCAATAGAATATAGATAACAAAACAAATGTTGAGAGTGAGACATTTTGAAATGTAATGCCAAATATTGGCTCATTTTGGATTTCATGAGAGCTACACATTCCAAAAAAGTTGGGACAGGTAGTAATAAGAGGCCGGAAAAGTTAAATGCACATATAAGGAACAGCTGGAGGACCAATTTGCAACTTATTAGGTCAATTGGCAACATGATTGGGTATAAAAAGAGCCTCTCAGAGTGGCAGTGTCTCTCAGAAGTCAAGATGGGCAGAGGATCACCAATTCCCCCAATCCTGCGTTGAAAAACTTTGGAGCAATATCAGAAAGGAGTTTCTCCAAAAAAAAATTGCAAAGAGTATGAAGTTATCATCATCTATAATGCCAATTATCATCCAAAGATTCAGAGAATCTGGAACAATCTCTGTGCGGAAAGGGTCAAGGCCGGAAAACCATACTGTTCTGTGGTGAGAAGAATCAAAATTTTAAGAACTGAGATGTCATGTCATCTGGACTAAAGAGGACAAGGACAACCCAAGATGTATCCGTGCACAGTTCAGAAGCCTGTATCTCTGATGAGACGACATCAGAACATCAACATGACAAAGCCAGACCACATACTGCATCAATTACAACGTAATGGCTGTGTAGAAGAAGGATCCGGGTACTAAAATGACCAGACTGCAGTCCAGATGTTTCACCCATAGAAAGCATTTGGTGCATCATAAAAAGGAAGATGCGACAAAGAAGACCTAAGACAGTTGAGCAACTAGAATCCTGTATTAGACAAGAATGGGACAACATTCCTATTCCTAAACTTGAGCAACTTGTCTCCTCAGTCCCCAGACGTTTGCAGACTGTTATAAAAAGAAGAGGGGATGCCACACAGTGGAAAACATGGCCTTGTCCCAACTTTTTTGAGATGTGTTGATGCCATGAAATTTAAAATAAACTTATCTTTCCCTTAAAATTATACATTTTCTCAGTTTAAACATTTGATATGTCATCTATGTTGTATTCTGTATAAAATATTGACATTTGAAACTTCCACATCATTGCATTCTGTTTTTATTCCCAATTTGTACAGTGTCCCAACTTTTTTGGAATCGGGTTTGTATTAATATATTTATACATTACTACACAATTAATGAGCATTAAAGAACAGTAACATATTTATAAATCAACTTTAGCCTTTAGCCTACATTATTACTACATAAATGCTGTAAAGAAATGGGCTGCCGTAAGCCATGGACAGCCAAGCATGTGCATAAGAGAAAGCTGCTTAAAATAAAACTGCTCACAAACTGCAACAGCACCAAAAAAAAAAGAAAACCCCTGCCACAGGCCATCACTTGGCATATTCCCAGCAGTCGAAAGGCTGATAGGCAGATGCATTATATACAGAGGGGTCACCGCTGTACCACAGATCTGAAAGTGTCCTGGTCCTGCTAAAACATTTTGCAGCTGTTATAAAGCTTCACTGGTTTTGAAAGTGTCATTTATTTTAGGACAACTTGAAAGATTCTTAAATTATACCTTGGAAAACAATAAAGATATGGTAATGTATAAATTGTTGTACCAGCTGTACCATCAATATCTGTGTTTGTGCGTCAGATGGATGGAATAAGGAACTGTCAGTTTCTATATCTCTATAGTCTTCTATATCTTGGTTACATTATGTAACAAACATTTCATTGAAGTCAACCTGTAGTCAGCTCACAATAACTGAAAATAGCCAGCTTTGATGTAAAAGTAAGTTTTTTTTTCACTCTTTCAATAAAGCTAAAGTTGACAGTCAAACCCAGACATGGCAGTGCACAGATGAAAAGAGAGGGGGAAAAAAACCTACTTTAACACCAAAGAGCCTTCTTTAATCAAATCATTCTGCCAATCGAACTGCTTAATCTCTCCAAGACACAAAGGAGAAGATCCTGTAGGTATAAATATATCAGTCAGACAGATAAATGCAATTATAACTGATCTGACATGTTATGGATTTTTAGATCCCTTACAGTGACACGAGGAGGGATCCTGAGAGCTACACTGCCACCTCTTGGTCAAATGAAGTCTGCTCGACATGCTGACGTAAAGTAGACTGCTGGCCTGTTGTCAAACCAGTAGAGTCAACAATTAATAATGTGGCTATTATGATAAAAGAACAAGTAGTCAGGAAACAGGCCAGTGCACTCACATTTCGCTGCTGGTTATATATATGCTCTATATAATCTTTAATTTTAATTTACACAGAGATGGATTCGATAAATGGAAGGATGAAGTAAACATCTTTAGTGTGTATGCATGTCTGTAGAGGTACATGGATTACATTCACCATCCATGAGCGTTGATCTCATTGATGATGGCAGATTGGAGAGTGTTGATATGGACATTTCGGAGGCTTTTAGATGCATTCTTTGAGATCAAGCAGAGAGCCAGTTCCCTTCTGCCAGGACAAACAAGGTTTTTAATAGACAAGACTCTGGGGAAGCTGGACACTTAAGGGGATGAGAAAGCTGCCATTTTAGGGCTAATTTTAAAAGTACAACATAAGGTGCAAATTGATCCTCTCCACCTGTGATGCTAAAGATGAAGATAAAATAGGACAATTACATAAAATTAGAAACAGTGTTAAATGTGAAAATCTGATATGATGCGTTTAAAACCAGCAGTAGCCTTATATGAGTTAAACAAAGCTGCTGGAATTTGAACATAAATATGGAAAAAAACAAGTTACTAAAACTGATGAAGTACATAATCAGCTTTTAGCGCAGCTTGTTGCTGTTAATCAGTAAACTTAAGTGTACACATACTGAACTATACAAATAACATGGACACAATAATATAAAGTGTTTGAATAGAACTGGTTGTTTCTGCAGGTAAAAGAGTGCATGGATGCATTCCACACAATCAATACCGTAATTGCAGCTTCACTTTTGTTCGCGTATGGTCACCACTGAAGTACTTAGGGTTGCTTTTATGGTTTGAAGGCTTTTTTAGCCATGGAAAATAACATTAGTGGGGCAGTGCTGCAGAAAGGCTGAATAGCAGCAGAGTAAGAGACATTCTGCACTACGGCAGGCCAGGACAGCAGGGGAACACAAGCATATAAATGGAGGCATGCAGCCATTGGCAGGGCGGCTCAGGGGAGATATTCTACACCAAATAGGTTTGGAAGAGTTCAGGTTTAAAAGAATATGCAGAGGCAGTGCTCAGAAGCACGTAGAACACTGAAGCCTTAAATCTAGATGGTTTGGTTTATCCCCACAATAAATTCAATAGTAATAGTAAGTTAATGAAATAATTACACACATAAAGTTGCTTTATTTTAAATGTACATTTGTACTACTGTACAATTTATAAATAAATCATTATTATTGCTCTTCAATATATAACATTTATAAAGATGATATTTTTTCTATTCACAATTTTAGCACATAAAAATAATAAAAAAAAAATAATTGCAATAAAAATATTAATATCTTAGTTAACAGCTCTACCAATAAATCAAAATTCCCCCAGAACTTTTTTGACCCCCAAAGAATGAATTGTGGCCCCATTCTTATAGGCATCCTTTGTGTGTGTGTGTGTAATTTATTACATCTGCAGTTTAACATCCCCATTGGCCTCCCTATAATCCATCTTACTTATATTAAAACCCCTCTTGAATTCTAGGTCCATACACTGCAGGTCTGTTATTAAACCAAATCAAAGCATCTCTTAAAATCCCTGATGACAACACTAACCTGCGCTGAAGCACTGCAGGCTAAAAAACAGAGTCCTTATTGCTTTTTCTCTAAGCTTCTTAAATTGCAAGATCAACTTCAGCAGTCTAGGCCTTAAAACCACACAACAGTTTAGCAAACAGTGGTTTTAAAATCCACAAAACAAGATCTCATACCAAGACTAGACACGTCTCAGACAAGCCTAACTGTCCTGTTAACTCTGATCAGCTTTAATAATCCCGATTCTGATCCCATCCCATTAGTGTACATTCAATTAAATCTGAGCGGGTGTGCTCCCTGATATGTGTGAAAGCCCAGAGGCTTACGTAGGGGTAATTAATAAGAGTGCATGAGATTAACCGAGTCCCCTCCTCACTGAGACCAGCACTGCTGCTGCTTTATTATACCACTAAACACATGCTCAGATTCAGATGAACACTGGTGGAGAACAAGCTGTTAATTCCAAAGAAATTTTTGCATTGAAATCTGTGGAAATGATCTACATCATACAACTAACTATTCACTGAACTTATTTCATCTAAATGTAATATAGTGCCATAAGGGAAGAGCTTCGGTAGATCAGAGGCTGTGTGTGCATTCAGATCTGTACTTGGGTCTGAACATTATAGATGTCTCACAGAACATATTCTTCAAAGCGGAATCAAATACCCTTGATAAGAACATAAATATGTGTCTGAGAAGCTGCGTGCACTTGCATTACACTTGTGCAGACAAGCCGTGATTCACAATCTACTGCCGTCATGACTACTGAAAATGCAGGACTGAAGCGAAACGCACAAGAAAACAAGAACACAACTAGAACACTGATATGTTCCCTCTTAGGACAAATAAAACAGGTCTGCATACAAGCATTTTGTACAAAATGTGTGGCTAATGCTAACTGCAAATTGCAATTTTCAAATAATCCTGTTGAAATCCAACACAATTTAAATGGTTAATTTGAAAATCTCATACTTTTCTTTTAATAGAAAATTTCTGTGTGGTTCTTTTGATTTGCATTTCCTCATAGAAATTGCATTAGCAATACATTAACATTCCTTTAGAAGTTTTCAGCATTCCATCCATCTTTTGAATAATGACCTCAGAACAAGGTGATTTTCTGAAGTCAGCTCAGAGCTGTCTCTATGACTGTCAGTACTCATTTACAGAAAGCGTAAGTTTGACCTTACGCAATCTTCAGAGATGGTCCTCAATGCAAGACACAAGATCCAGGGGGTGTGGTTGGATCCAGATCCAACTCCTCCCGCTTTACATACACCTTAACCTACCCGTCTCCATCCCCTGATCCCTAAACCCACCCCTGTCCACCCATAAATCTACCAATCTCCACCCTCTAGATGTGGATCCAACCATGCCCCCTGGATCTTGTGTTCTGCAGTGAGGGGCTACTGAATCTTCAACGTTCAAGGAGTAAATCTTGGGAAAGAAGTGTTCTCTTGGCGCCCTCCAGTGTTCATCCGTGAGGGGACATTAAGTCAATAGTCACTGTACCATTAAAATATAAAGTTCTGCATTTTAGCTAATTATCACATTTTCATGTTTGAATGATTGCCGTATTATTGTATGTATATATTATTTATTTGGTTATATGAATTACTGATTAGCTTAGGATTTTGTGCTGTTCATCAGTGGGATGACATAAAGACAACAGTATATGTGCAACACATACATTCATACATACATGAAAAGGAAAGTTCAAAATTTTAACTAATCATCAAATTTTATTTGCATGCCTTAAAACTGTACTAATTTAGTGGTAGTTTGACATATATAGCAATGCAATAGGCCTGTTTTTAATATGAATTCACTGATATGAATATTTTATATGAATACATATTTTATTTGATTATCTTCAGACAGTTAATGTTGTTTTTTTGGTGCTGGAACAAGGCTTTGTAAGATTCCCAGAAATATTTCTGTGCACATAATAAAAACTTAATTTAAAAAAATGTAATTTATTTGATTTACTAAAAAATTTTATGTGCTACACATAAAAAAATAAGTGTGTGTGTGTTTATTTGTGAACTTAATAGGCTTTGGGGTAAGCTTGACTTGTATTTAAAGAACTATTATGACCTTTGCAATTTTGGACCGCTAAAAGCTACTTGTGTGTATTTTTCTCCAAAATATAACATGGCAACAAAAACTACTACATCACGTTCCTAAATGTCTGTTAACAAATTGTTCTGCAGATGTCAAGAAATTTTTGTGATAGACAATGAACTGAGATTCAATGTCAATATTTTGTGGCTTTACAGTTGCAAAAAAAAACAGATGTAAAAGTATGGTCAGAAAATATGGATAAGTAAAATGTTCCATTTAGGCACAATATGTCATATCTTTGTTGGTTTGCTCAACTAAACAGGAGTATAAACGGAATCATTCGACCTGACACCCTCCATGTGGACGTTGACACAAACAAGGGGAGATGTCTTTGAATTAGGACACATCTTATGAGCTGGAGGTTCATCATGAGATGAATAAATGGAGTAAATGAATCCAGGTGACCATCTGCTTAGAGCTCGGAGCTCACCGGAGTAAACATACTCCAGAGGTGCCAGGAGGTTTTGTCATCTTTAACTGAAAATGAGCTCTGAGTTTAGAGGAAAAAAGTGTGTCTGTCACTCCTCTGCACTCCTGATGAGAGTAAGACAGCTAAAGGGCTCGAACGAAGGCTCTCATTGTCAAAGTCGCCTGAAACCTGTGCTGGTTTCCACTCCCTCTTACATCTCTCCCTCCACTCCTCACAGCGCTCCTGACATGCATGAACAGGCACAAAACACAGTAACAAGTTTGTCTCATGTCAGCTTTGAATAAACAGTGCGATAACTTCTTTCCTTCTATATCAGCCTCTCTCATTCTCTCCCTCCTGCTCTCTCATTTTGCTCACTCTGGGACCCCATGCTGATTGATAGCAGCCTTAAAACGTTGCATGTTCAAATAGACTAAGCTCTGAAAGCCTCGTGTGCAGAGTGGAAACGGGGAACAAAGCACCTCCACCTCCTCTCTAACCTGTCAGATTTCAAATCAGGCTCTTATCCTGAGCGAAGAAGGGCATTCGATTTGAATAATAGCTCTGTCTCCACATTAAACTTTTCTTCTTAAAATACGGTAACGTGTACGCTTGGAGATGGTGCGTCACATGGTGCCGACTTATAATGATAAATGTAACCTGTTGTTTTCTCACTACAAACTGTTTATAGAAACACGGGTTCACTTAGCATGCTTTTATTCCGGGCCCAATGCAGAATAAAATGTCACTAGAGTTAATAACATTTAATTTAAGCAGGAATGTGATTTATATTTAGAAATTTTACCCCCTGCTGGAGTGTTTCGGTTAATGGAGATGTAAACCTTCAGTGTGTCGCTGTCTAAACGTGATGATTCTTGAACATTCCTGCTGGAGTCGGTGTTAAAAGGTTTTAAAGTTTTATGCAAAAAAATTTAATAAAAATAATAATAATAAATAAACTGTGAAATATGAAATTAATTTGTACTCAAACAAGCTGAAGATTTTCTCTTAGAAAAAAAATCATTTTATGCTCCATATTGACAATCATGACATCGCCATTTTGAGATCACATGACCATCCATGTCATACAAGTGACTGAGTTAATAATAACAACTAAAATGATAGCCAGTGCTCAGGGAGCATCTTATAAGGTGAACCAGAACCAGAACCAAAAAATGAACTATACATACCTAAATGTAAACAAAAACTCAATCATTTTAAACAATAAATAAGCGAAGCAGCAACAGCTTGTTAATATTCTGATGCACTCAATTATAACCCATGATACTGTTGTAATGAAATACGTGTGCGATTACAATGACACCTGTACAATTATTATGACTACAAAATACTGTATTTTAAGCCAACCTAAAAGACAGAAACACTCAGCAGGCCTGACCCAAATTCACATGACTTAAGGGTACGAGAGACACGTCAATCCATTTTCATGTCAGTTTGTCACTGCCTACATTATGGATAAAACAAGCTGCCAAATCATCACAGTCAGTGAACAAATCCTTCACTCAAACACTCTTTCATGTTCTTAACAGCATTGTAATGAAGCGATCAGTATTTAATCTTCTTGTGAAGATACATAAAATAACCGATAAACTTTGTGAATTCTGAACACATTTACATTTCAGTGTAAGAACAAAAATTGTCATCTTTAAAGTGAAAACAAGGAAAAAACCACAGGAGAGTGATTCGACAAGACACATTTCTACCATTACTTGTACAAACCAAAAGAGGGCGCAACTAGCCACTGAGAAACAGCACTACTTGTCAGTCAGTCCACTCTTAAGGCTCTTCTCTTCTCTTCTCTGAAGTACAGCAGCCATGAGTGCAGAGACACTGAGGCCACATCTCTCCCACAAGCACGTCCTGGGTCATGGGACAATAGCACATGCTTGTTCTCTGCAGGGTTCCCTGTGTTCCTAGCAAACTTTGACCCCTCGCGTCTGTCTGGTGCACTACCAACACCTGCGCTTTGAGACTTCCTCCACATCTTAACATGTGGCTGATGTGAAACTGCTCTAATGCACTTTTGCTGTGGATACAAGCATTAAACAAACTTTGGATTCCCAAAGGAATGCATTCAAGAAAAATGACTGCCTAGGGATATCACTGAATGAGAATAATAAATCAAATTAATCAAATTACACAAAAGCAATGCTTGTCAAGCACAATGTGCATTTTCAATTAGATGACGATCAAACAAAAACGTGACTTTTTTCTAGTTTCTTTTCTTAACTATTTGAGGTTTCATTTATATCCACTGATGTTACTATCATTCTATCCTTCAACTGTTAAAACAATGCTCAGCTGAACCTTTAATTATGAAGGCTATGTTTACCTAAATGACTAGTGATATTGAGTCATTTTGCATTAATTTTCATCCTGAGCATTTGCACCTAGAATCTATTTGTGATGTATTTTGATTTCACAAACCCTGTAATCTACTTCTTCCTGGTGAGCGCACCAGATCAAAGAAGAAGCCAGGCACATCTCAGCACAGAATCACAGAAAAGCACAATCTATCAGCCAGATTAACACACATCATTTCCCAAATACATTATAGGGTGAAGATTATAACAGCACTAACTGCATACAGTGCCAGTGTATCTAAGCAGTAGGTAAATATTATTCTGCCATCTTCACCATGTGAGAAATTAGTTCGAACAACTTTAATTTCTGGGCAAATTAAAGTGCGGCTGACTTACCTGTGTTTGTTTATATTGATTCAACACAACAACAACAGGTTGTGTTGAATCAATGACAGTGAGATTACACGGTGTAATTGTGTAATCAATGCCAGAGAGTCAGTCACAACTAAAACTTTCACCTCAGACTCACAGACCTGTAAACAGATGCACTCGACAAGCGCTTCTGAGATGCACTGGAAACGTCAAGAGCATGTGTTTCAGTGAGCAGATAGCGGATATGCAGACTTTAAAGTTTGTTTGGATGATTTACGGCTCCGATAACAGCAGGGACATAATGACGATGAGATTGCACAGATGGATTCAGCACAGTTTACCCTGACGCCCGACCGAGGAGCTCTCCACAGGGCCGTATGGCTTCAGTCTGATTTATAGCAAGCTCTCAAAGGGAGTGGCACTCCATTTATTTTTGACTCTACTTTAAGATGTCTCTGTTCGGATTGGAAATCAGGTTTTTATACAGGAGCCTTCCACTACCTAGCATAAAATCTGTTTGAACAATTCAGATTCTGATTATTTAGCAATTTCTCTTGATTATTTACATTTTCAACCTTATTTATAAATATATTTTCAGTTACACTTTAAGACTCTTTATTGGTATCTGTAGTTCCATGAGGAACCTTTCATATCCATGGAACCTTTCAATTCCACAAAAGTTTCTTTATAGTGGAAAAGGGTTCTTTAGATTATTCAAATGTTCCTCCCATGAGAAAAAATAACTGTTCTTTTGAGAACTGTTCAGTGGAATGTTTTCTGGGGAACCAAAAACCTTCTATGGCACTGTGAAAACAATGTGAAAAAAAATGTCAATTCTGTCATTATTTAGTCACCCTCATGTTGTTTCAAAAAAGACAAAAGAAGATATTTTGAAGAATGTCAACCAAATAGTTTTTTCCCCCAATGAATGAAAAAAAAAAGAAATGAAACATGTCTCAAAATACATTATTTTATGTTCCACAGAGGAAATGTCATATAGGTTTGAAACAACATGAAGGTAAGTAAATAATTATAGAATTCTCAATTTGGGTGAACTACTCCTTTAAGCATCTGTCAGAAGCTTTTACTCAAGCAGCTTGTAATTGTAACCTAATATTAAATTAAGATAAACTAACAATTCTGCGAAGGTTGCTAGAATCAGTTGTGCAGTTCACCTCTAACAGTTGATGTGTGGTACATATAGTTTGAGGTTATGTAATTATACTCAGGTGAATAGTGTGAATAGTGAAAAGTGTGTTGCTATAAATAATGACACTCATAACAAGAAATGTTTATCTTGTTTGTTTTCACATCATTACTTAACTTTATATTTCTCTACTCTTCTCTCTATCTCTCTGCAATTTACAGTATAATTGATGACTTTTGCGAACGCTTTAGACTGTGATTACAATTGTTTTGAGATTTCAAAATTAGTTTTTGCCTTTTTTTGCAGTCTCTCTGCTCAGATCAAATGGGGGCATGTGTGGAATTCTCAGGCATGGAAAACTGGGGTTGCATAAATGTGGATTTTTAATCGCCTACCAGTGTTTATTTTTCTGTGCGTCTCTCTATTTGATGTGCCGTTCCCAGATGTGCGTAACGTCTTACTCGCTTTAAAGGCCCGGAGAGCAGCAGCAATTGAGAGCAACTTCTCGCTCCCTCCAACCCATGATTAAGAGTAATGGCGCTCTTTAAGATTTGCATGGTGATGTTAACCAAGCATGGTTGTTGAAATATAATTGACTTTTCTCATGGACTCCAAAGACAAACAAAGACCCTAAAGGGGGTCCAAAAGCGAGCGGCATTAAAAAAAAATGGGCTAAGCAAGCTCCTTCCACCCTGATGAATAAGCACTGGAATTTAGAGCTGGAGGCAATGTTCACTGTTTTCTTTTTCGCCTCTTTTCTCCCTTTTTAGCCTCACCCTTTGTGATCACAGCCACATTTATTAATGGTCACTAAGATGTCAGCCATAGCCTTTACACATCAGTCACCGAGGGCTGTCTTATTTATTTTTACCGTTGTTCTCGCCCCTTCTCGTCTTTGTTTTTTCTTCTTTTCTTGTGTCAGGTATTTAAGCAGGCTGTCAGTTTTATAGGCTCTGGTGAATGGGGTTGATAGGGGAGACTCTCAAAGGACTGCATGTGACCCATCTGCCCACAACACCCTTACACACACCCTCTCCCTTTTGTGCCCTTGTTTTTGTTTGTCTGGGAGAGCCGAGTGAAAGATAAACTTTACTAGGTAGGAGGTTACAGATCGCCGTTCCCTATAACAATGCAAGGTAGCTTAAAGTCCCTAAATGATTTTGAATTAGAAAGCTTAGTACACTTGGAGACCCAAGGGGTGGGGGACAGCAATGCTAGGTAGGATACGTCATAGCATTTAACATGACAACTCGAAGTGATACTACCTTGACGTGACTGAAAGCTGAAATAGCTTGAACGCTCAGATTCTGTCAATCAAACGAGGAAACCTGTACGCTCTATGCTATTTTTCACTCCAGATGCACTGTGTCATGGTAAACGTCGCTGTGTACTACATGCTAGTCGGGTGGCCGATGTGGCGTTAGATGTGTGGAAGAGACAGGGGTTGTTGTGAAGTGCGTGAGCGATGGGGCTTTCACGCTTCAGCAGACATATTTGCTTAGAGCTGATTAACTGCACCCCAGAGAGGAAGAGCTGTAGTGCTCTGGCTACTAAGCTTCAGAGGGAGTGTGTGTTATACAACTTAGAATAACAATAGTAATTGTGTATAAATAGATATGTTAAAACGTATTTAGCTTTGATGAATCATTGCAGCTATTTAGACCAGACAAGTTAACTACAAACTACACTTTTTGACTCATGCATTATAACATTAGCAATGATGATCAGAGATTCCCAACTGGTGGCTCACAATTCTAATTGGTTTGCGGACAGGAAAAACAATGATGATGTTAATAAGTTAGGACACAAAATAAATCTCCTCATCAACAGGAAAGAGACTCAAATTGCATTCTGGGAATCCAACCCTTGCTCTACTGTTAGAGCTAAAAGAACACCAAAAAGGGAGGAGCTTTAAAAATAGGAGAGGAAAGGTTTCTAACAGCTTTAGTGGATGTAAAAGGTTGTTGTCCAATCAACACACAGTATTTAGACACAGATCTATTTAATAGATGTAATACAATATAGGCTACTAAAAGAATATATATATATATATATATATATATATATATATATATATATATATATATATATATATATATATATATATATATATATATACACACACACAAATAGTTTGATATCAGTAAGCTGGTGTTGTTGTTTTTCAAGAAAGAAAGAAATTGATCATTAAATTGATCAAAAGGGAAAGATGTTCCAAAATAAATGATGTTCTTTTAACCTTTCCATTCATCAGAATCATGAAAAACTATCAAGGTTCACACAAAAACATTACCCACCCAACTATTTTCAACATAAGATGATGATGATGATAATAATAGGATTTCTGAAGGATCATGTGACAATGAAGGCTGGAGTAATGGCTGCTGAAAATTCAGCGTTTCACATTTTGGTATCACAATGTTATCACATTTTCAAATATATTCAAATAGAAAGCCAGTTATTTAAATTTGTAATAATACTTCATAATACATCTACTTTTACTCTATTTTTGACCAAATAAATGCATCTTTGGTAAGTATAAGAGACGACTTATGAGTTAAATATTACTGACCACAAACTTTTATTTGTTTTAATATTCAGTCATCACTGTATGTCATGTTAATCACACAGACTGTATTGGTAGGCCACTTCGTGTTAATATATTTCGTATAATAAACAGTGCTGTTATTGTATTAGCTCGCAACTCATTATTAAAGTAAAATATGGATCCTGAAAACAAACCCAGCTCAGAATAACTTATCTAGATGAGAATAAGCATTCAGACCACTTTTCACCTACTCAATAGTCACCTAAACACTTAGAAAACTGCAAGGCAGTAAAATGACGGGGTTTTCCATCACTAGTGGTAACAGCACCTATGTCATTAAAGCAGTTTTACCCTGAGCGGCTAAAATCTTCCTGTGTGTAGAACAAAGCACAACTTGTATACGACAGCTTTTGCCAAAAGCACCTCCCACACAATGGCCCTGAGGAGGGACCCCCTGTAGCCGAGACCCCAGTGCCCAGACCACTCAGCTTCTTTTCCCGCAATTTTCCACACATGTGGCAGCCCCAGGCCCATGCGTAATAGTAACTTCATTAGATACCTCTTTAACCTGGCCCTTCTCCCTCTCATTTTCTCAGAAGTACCTTTCACAGGTTGACGGGGTCAAGCAGGCGCAGGGTGTTTTGGCCTAGACCCCCAGGAATGATGGGCCATGATGAAGTGTGTAGTATGCTAAAATCTGAAGGACAGGGGCTCTTCAGGATCAGGATTGAACAGCACTGACATAAACACTATAATATAACACTAAAATACATGGTTTTTAATGCGACAAGTGAATTTAGGCATCACAAAATAATGTACCATGTCAAAACTTATATTTGAGATTTGCTCAAGATTGCAATTAACCTAACTAATTATTGTGTTAAAGAATTGCTTAAATATAGGTTTTAAAAATGCGCTTAACTGATATTGATAGTAATATATTGTGTATCCCTACTTTATATCTCACAATGTGTTATATTTCTCAACTGCAGCTTTGTTTCTCATAATCACAACTTTTCACAATGTGACTTCATACCTTGCAAAAGCAATTTCACTTCTCCGAAAGCCAACGGTAGAAGAAATGAAGTTGCAATTTGAGATACATTTTCTAAGAAATTATTCTCATTTTTTACTCTCAGGTGGAAATGGGCTTCCAAACAAGACAGATTTTTATAGACACTAAAATAGTTACTGAAAATAGTTGGAAATTATCCTTGCTGGGGCAGAAATAATCTAGCTTATGATTCATCAAATAACTCCATAGCACTTGTATATCGTCAATAAACAGGAGCAGCATGTGTTTAATATCAACGGAGGAGTTAAACAAAATTAAACCAAGGTGATGCCATACTACTCATAAATGTTACACATAATTACTCATAGCATTACTCATAAATGTCATTACAACTGCCAGCAGAGAGATAATACTGCACTTACAGCCTGACATCTTTCAAAAAAATTCCAATCTATCACAAGCAACGTCTTTAGTGCCATAAAATGTGTCTTTAAAAGGAAGCTTTTGGCTGTATGATTTCTTTTGTGCCAGGCAGTGAGCCAAGCATACAAAGTAGTGGATGAAACATGTTTATTTGTAATCCGTAGTAAACCTTAGAGTGTGTAGTTTAAAAATTCATGCTGCGATCCTTGTTGCTGATGAGCGGTGTGCATGTATTACTGCATTTGGCCTCAG
This sequence comes from Carassius gibelio, assembly GCF_023724105.1. Taxonomy (NCBI): domain Eukaryota; kingdom Metazoa; phylum Chordata; class Actinopteri; order Cypriniformes; family Cyprinidae; genus Carassius; species Carassius gibelio. The sequence continues at coordinate 22,094,307 of NC_068409.1, read as the reverse complement.
CACAGAACAGAATGTGTGTCTACTACTGAATAATGGCTGCGAGTCCACTATGACACTGAGACGCTAATGAGCACGTAGCTTCAGGCGTAGTTAGAAACACTGTCTGCCACTGAGAAAGTCATACAAATCCCAGCAGTAAAACGAAACAGCTGCATCATATCAGAGCGTTTAGCAGAGCCCGCAAGTGTATTGGAGCATCTGTTAAACTGTGCTATTAGCAACTGCTCCTAACAGAGCTGTAGATCAATAAACCGCAAGTACAAGCACAACATTTAATAGGCAATATTTTAGCGGTTGTAGGGAGCGTGACCTGCCAAACTCACATCCCGAATGAAGAGCTCTCCTCTCGACACACCCAAACGCTCCACCACTTTCCTTTTGGAGCATCTATCTGTGAAGTTCCCCAAGCGTAGGCGCCCTTGCAGACCCTTCAATGATGCCAACGTCAAAGAGGGGCTTGTCATTACCTCCCCTCATTCACATTTGTCCACTCAAACGTGGCAGAGGAAAAAAGGCACAGATGTTAATCTCTCTCTTATCCCCTCCTTTTTATTAAGGGAGATTAAAAAGAATAGAGTGCAATTTGGACGAAGGCCAAGGCAGACTAGTTGTGCAAAGTATTTCTGGATTATTTCCACTTAGTACAGGCGGGGGCTGAAAGGACGGCTGTCTTGTTAGCTGGTGTGTCATTGAAGACTTCACAAGCCAGTTGGTCAACCGGAATCACAATAAACGCTGCTTGTGCCATGACAAAATTCCCATGGAGGCTGACTGGCGCAAATGCACGGCTCAAGTTAAATATGATGATGAGAGATGAAAAGTTGGGGTAACAACTTCTTCCGAGCGTTTGGTTGCTAGAGACCTCAATCCCGCCCGCCTTTCATGTTTTTGGTTAAAAGGAGTAGAAGTGGAAGCGTAGCGAGGCTAAAAAGGACCGCTTCTATTTGTTAATCTCTTTCTCTGTCTTTTCATATGGCCAGACCTTCCTTTTTTTGATTCCTTTCACCTCAAAAGAAAGAGAAAAAAGTTAGTCAGTCCCCTGTTCCTTTTGTTGTGCTCTTTCTTCTCCACACTCTTTATACTTTTATCCTAATCCCAACCATGCATGAGTGATCAGTTGTGTCCTGTTGTTTCACTGTTCTGCTAGTTTTCAATCGGTAGGGTTCCGTCTTTGTTCCCTTTCATCGAGAAAAACAGAGAAAGGTAAAGAGAGGGAAGGGTAATGAAACCTCCTCCACAGACTTACTCCTTTGTCTTCTTGATAAGGTTTATTTTTCTTTTTCTTTTAGAGACATAACGGACTGTAATTAGGAGAGATCGGTGCTGTGATGATGTGTTCTTTGCCAGCTCTCAGTCTTTGGAGAGTGCTAGAAATGCCTCATCAAAGTCGACTGATGAAGTCCAGCGGTCACAGAGCCGGAGCAGGTTTTGATGTATGAATTCAATATAAAGATCAGCAGATGTCAGGCCCTGTCCAAAGGCCGTACCTGACAGGTGGAGAATGCTCTCATCCAACATGAAGCAAATAGGCACGAGGACATCTAAAATTCTAGCTGAAACGTGAACAAGCTGCACCACGAGGGCCTGGGGGTTTGTTGGTAGCTGTTTGGATGTTTGGCTTCTGTTTTCCCAGCAGTCAAACAGGGGTTTTGATCCCCAGACACGTTGGGAATATATAGAAAGAACTGAATTCTAGCTACAGTATTTAATTTAAAAAGGATGTATATACATTGTCCTATGTGAAAAATGTGTGCTATTTTTGCTGTGGGCAAATAGGCATCAATGGCGTGACACTCTTGTTTTATTTTACTTATTTAAAAATGCACGTAACTAAATAGACATCAGTGTGGGGTAAGATTTTAATTTCTTAACTTAAAAAAAATGACATTCTGTGATGTGATGCAAAAAATAAATTATAAATTTGTGATGTCTGTTAAAAATACTTTATATCTTGAAAAAATATATGTAAAAACATATAAAATTACAAATAATTATGGTATACGCTCACGTGTTCAAGTTTAAGGACTTAATTACTTGACAATTACACTAACTGCATTTTAAAATTCACTAAATTTAATGTAAACCACAACATGAATACAATAAGTACATTTTTAAAAACACGCGAGTTTTAAACTAGATTTTTTTGTTTTTACGTTTTCCTTTTCTTTATAGTGACGCATTATATAACATTGACCCATATACCTCTGAATCCTGAGTAGTTTGTGCTTCATTTATTTCTTCTCTGTGCATGACTGTTATGAGATGCATAATAATTTGATTCTCTGCTTCTCTGCAGAGTAAAGGCTCTGGTCAGTGTGTCCTCTGTTCAAAGGGACAGTCATTGTTGCTGACTGATCCCTCCTCTCTGTGGTTGTCGGGCCTATTTAAAACTATTCTGGGGGCGTGGGGTGAGCCGAGGGGGAGGGGCCGGCCAGCACTCCACAGGAAATTATGATTGCAAATGTCTTCCTGTCAAGTCCTGCGCTTGGCACTAAAGTGAGGTGAGCCGGCAGCACCTGAAAGGGCTGGAATCCAAGCAGACATCCACATCATCCCAGTCCATAGTCCAGCGGGGTCGCACACAAGTGGCCTTTGTGGCCGGCGAAAAACGGGATTAAGGAGGGGTCTTCAAGAGAATTGATTTTCTGTGGAGAACAATGAGTGGGTGAGAGGAGCTGGGGCCAGAGCTCTGAATCACACAGCCTCAGTGCCCCATGAAAGACCAAAGCCGCACAACACTGAGATTAAAGCAATCAGGTTCTTTACCCCCTTACTGCTTCCCCGCTCTCCCCCCGCAGCCACATTACACACTCGGCTCACAATAAGGAGAAAAGGCCAAAAAGAAGAGGGATGAAACAGACTGTTTGCTTTTGCCTTCTCCTCCAGCCCTCCAAACGGCTGCACTGAACAGGGCTGGCGGATCTTGTTAAAGCAACAGCAAGGCATAAATGTAGCATCAGTACTTCTGGACGTGGCGGCAAAGAGGGCATGGCTTTTTTGGGACGACACTGTCAGGGTTACGATGACGCGGTGTGGTGATGGGATCAAGGGATACACATGAAAGAAGAGGGCTGCACGGGTGCAGCTGTGCGGACCATTGTGGTCAATAATTTGCATGCATTTAGTCCAAGCCCGAAAACATTGAGCTGGCTACTTTGAGAACGCAAGCAAACCTTTATTGTATTAAATACACTACATTAAAACTCACAAATCTCATAATTGACTGTTAAAAGAGGAGTGAAAATGAAAATTCTCTCATCATTAGCAAAGTGAAATATTGTTCCAAACCTGTACAAACAATCTTTTTTTTGTGTGGTTTTTGTCTATATTATAAAAGTTAACGGGACCCAAAACTTTCCAAAAGTTACATCAAGGTAGCATGAAATTAATACATACAACTCAATGCATGCATATGGCATAACAAACCTCAAGTGTCAACTAACATCAAACCTCAACGGTTCTCATATGCCTTTGAAACGGAGATAAATCCATATAACTCTACTGGTGATTTCAGCTGTTTTTGTCCATATAATGAAAATCAGCGGGAGCTAAAGTTCTAAAAGAACATGTTTGGAACAACATGAGGGTGATTTTTGGGTGAACTATCTTTTTAAGTGAGAAATACAAAAGAAAAAAAAAAAAAGCTAAAGTGCTGCAGGGACAGATAAGGACGTCCTTTCTTTGACCGGGTACAGGGTTAAGTGTGGACTCTTCCAGAAAGGAGCTTCTCTATCCAACCAGGGATCAGATACATAAGGTCGACGAGCACTAAGCCCCTCTGCCTATCCAGAATGAGGGTTGTGATCTCCCTTTGTGGCTCACTGGGAAGTGTTGGTGCACTTGCAGGCCCCGTTCCATCATTAAACAGATTGTGAGCAGGCTGCTGAAGGCCACAGCCAGGACTTGAGGAGCGGCAGCCACTTCATTAGGGGTATTATGAGGGAAAAAAGGCTCTTCTTCTCTCTCCCATAGTCCAGAACGCTCAGGTTGGTTTAATCGTATAATTCTTTTCTAGTAAGGCTGTGTGCACAGTAAGAGCACTTTAGATACATGACAACTCAGAGATATGAATTATATTCATTCTCTAAAGTATACTCAGAATGAGATGGAATTTAATATCAGCTGTCCTGTGTTATTTTCTCTCCTCCTCTTCCCTTTTCTCTTGTCTTTTTCCAGCTGGCGCTTTGAAGTGTTCCTGTTTTTGTTCTGGGATGGCTGTGCATCCCACTGCTCCCCGAGCTTTGATATCTCCGGTGGGGTGAGGGGTTACCAGGCAGAGGTCTGGAGCTGGGATATCCTAACTTCTCTCTCCAAGAGGGCTGACCTCTGCACCCGAGGGGCGGTGCAAGCGATTCCAAATGCACGGCTCCTTTTGATGTGCCCTCTTTCAGAGCACTTAATTAACCAGTGGATGAACATTTAGCTTGAGCGAGCAAGTGTCCTTAAAGTCACTGACTGCCTTTTTGTTGTAAGTCAGAGTGTGGTAAGGGCTACTGAATCAATGACGCCTTGGAACACTAACTTGTTTGGATTGAGAATTGACTAAACCCGTCTGTTTACAGAACAGCAATGGGTGAAAAGAATGAAAACAGTGTTCTTTCAGAAGACGAATGCTCTCTTCGCATCATATTGTCTTACAGGTCTGGCTATAGAATTTCAAAACTGTTCATATTTAAAACAGATTTTGATCACTTACTTTATTGTGCCAATCATGATGCATCAAATATGGTGATTTTGTTTCTTTTTTTTCTGACAGTAATACAATCAAAAACTGATAATTATTTACATGATACAGGAAAAAAAAGATAACCATTAATGTATATAAATTATATCATATCTTCTCTAAATAAACAGCAAATAAATATAAATAAAACGTTAAAATAAAAAATGAAAAAGCGAGAGAATTAAGGTATCACAATATTAAAATGTATGGAAATCTATATTTATTTTGAGAGTTGATCAAGACAACATTTTTTAATAAGATGTTTGAGGTTTAGGCCTAAATCTCAAATTTAATGGAAATAAAAAGTAACGTTTGAAAAATACAGATAAAGAAATATATCCAATATCTTCTGTTAACCAATATATTATATATTCCTAATAAGAGTTTACCCTCTTAAAACTAAAGTGTGTAATTCACTATCCTGACACACCAATTTTGGCTTAACCAATAGCACTTTGAAAGAATACAGTACAGAAGCAAATATGGCTGAGAAATTCAGGAAATGCATATTAATAAGCACAACTGTAAAAACAAAGTTAAAAATATTTTACTCTGTTTTGGTCTCATGAAAAAGCTTCAACTGAACTTTCAGATCTCACTGTGTTGTAATTAAGACATGAAAGGAGTTTGCAATAATATCTCAGGAAAGTAGTATAATTACGAAGCTCTTATTACTGAAACAAGACTTAACCATTCAGCAGTCCCACGACGAGTGCTTTACCCTCTCTCAACATCTTCTCAAGCTAGACAAACACTTAACCAAAAAGCCTGAGATCTTCATGTCTGATTTGGAAACAGTTAACATCAATATATGACGAAATGATTGTCATGAAGCCATCAGTGAAAGGTAGGGCTTTTTAAAGGACCCAATTTCCAGTCCCTCCTGCTCGCTGCTGCCCAGGAGAAGCAGCCTCAGCTGGAAAATGCTGGATTCATCAGGCCTGGAAAATCAATTTCTTATTGCAGCACTTTGTGGCTAATAATTTCCCTGTGTCTCAGTAGGAAAGAGCAAATAAAGCCTGTTTGTTTCATTTTGGAGGTCCAGTAAAACTCCCCCATGCTGCTGGACAGACTGTGACTCCTCTCCACTCATTAGGGAACAAAATCCTTTTGACATCACACCATAGGCATTCGGTTTGAATTTCACTAATATATGCCTTATGTCAGTAAAGCTACCAGAAATTATATAAACAGAATTCTTACGCGAGAAACAAAAACTGTAGAAAAATCTGGAACAAAAAACACTGGACTTAGACTCTGCTATGACAAACTAAAAGATGTGTTCCCAAAGCTAGATCCTTTTGTCTAACAAGCATAAAAAGATTTTAAGAGATTTACTTGCCGCCTCTGACTTAAACATCAAGGCTTAACCTATTTCTTTATGAATAAGTAGCTGCAGTATCGCTGTAGCGCTCAAAGCAGGACCTGATGATTCAGACTTCCACTTGCCCTGGTATATGAGAGCTGGAGTCTTAATGACTTTGTTCCCATGCGTTTCAGTCATGCTTTGTGACATCTGATCAAACACAGTTGGCACACGCTCAGCGGCAGTTACTGTACATGGCCAGAGACCGAAAGACAGAGCGAGAACATGTTGTTCAGCGAGAGGGGGGATTTGAATGAAATGGACTGTGGAGTCTCACAAGAGATCAACCGCTGCTGGATGCTGCGAGCATGATGGACGGATCTGATACCATTTTGTGGCCTAATGAGGTAGCAAATCAACTCCGGCGGGGAAAAGAAATGCCCTGTTCTTTTTTTTATTCCTTTCAAAAACTATTTTCTGAGTCGAAAAGAATGTCTTTTTCTATAAGCATTTCTCTCTCTGGTTGGTAAACAGTAAGGTTAATATAAGAGTGTGTGTATGAATTTATATCTGCGTTCTGTGTGTGTGTGTGTGTGTGTGTATGTGAGTGTGCTGTTCTGGTAAGGTGTTTTGCAGTCAGTCGATGTTTGCCAGTTCACATCGATGATCTACAGACTGCCTACCTGTGGCTGGCCGATCGATTATCTCTGTGGGATTCTCCAACAATGACCGAAAAGGGCTTTCTGTTCTCCTCAGCTTGCATCACACTCTTTCATACCCCCTTAACTCCATTCTCAAATCCACTACTATGGACAGCATACTGTGGACATGTTTATAGTGCTTCGGTTAGACCCGTGTACCACCAAACAGAGGATGACTCAAATACTTTTCAGTTTGTGCCACCCACGAAACACTTGAGTCATTCCAGCACTTTGGCTTTAAGTAGATTTCGCACACAAATCATAGTTCTAGGCTATGAAAATCTCAGTGAAAAACGTTCAGAAGTGGCATTCGTGAATTAAAAAAATGTGCGACCCTATCACTTTTCTACAACTGTTGAATCAATCAAACAAGGGAACACAGAAGGTGTGACCCTATTATGAGCAAGATTCCCTGTGAAATGTCATAGCATAAGACAATAACGTTTGGTTGAACTCTAGATATTAAACATATGGGCAATATAAATAATTGTGCTGACCATTATTAAGATTACAACATTACTATTCATAAATAAACTAAAAATAAAACAGTAAAAACTGAAATCAATTTAATCCATTTTTAAATGACAGCACAACATGAGAACGTTCAGTACAATAATGGATATTCACTTTGAGCTTTGCTAAAGATTATATTTAATTGGTAATTTTTTTTTGTGTATTTTGAAAGACTTTTTATATTAATTGAGAGCTAGATTTAAGTGAATGTTAGATGACGGCTACGGTCACCTGAATGTTAAAGTAGGAAAAATAAGCATGCATAATTAAATCTAGAACAGCATTAATAAATAAAAAATACTGACCTATGGCCAATATAGAACTGACATATTATGCATCCCTAATAATAACACAAAATTTACTCCACAACAGGGTGGTCAGGAATATGACATTAATTGTCTTTTTGTGTAATCTTAGGGATATGTATTTTGCACTAACGACTGACTGTACATTATCCCGCAGTTACTTATCAAACAAGAGCTTATGTAATACTTCATGGTCAAATAATTTGATTCTTTGAGAAGAGGGAGACAAAGAAAAACTGAAGTAACACAGAGTAGGAGGCTGGCTGCCAGGAACAATGGTCAAATTTACAGCTCAGCTTCTTTCTATGGCTGATATTGACTTAAAATTCAGATACAGTACATTAGTGATACAGAAAGTGGCATGGTTATTCAGACCATCTCTCTGTGTGAAGCTTTAGCTTTATTTAAGACCTCATATCTGCAGTGAACCACCAGTTCTACACTTCCTACTACTCTGTTCCCTGAGTGGTGATAAACACTCAACATATGGGAAATTACTGTTGGGTAATAAAAGGTTGTTGGCTTTTGCTGACATGTAATAAATTAGGCCGTTTGCATAGGAGAGCTACAACAGGGGCTCCTAAGAAACAACTTTGTGGTACTTTTTTCATGCACACTGTCATTTTTTTTCTTCTTTCTTTGCTTTTTTTACATTAACTCTGTTATATCTGTCGTAGTTGGTGGTAACACAGTGGGGTATACACACACACAAATTACACAAATAAAACTCCTGAAGCCTGGAAAATATTTTAATAGTTTCCGTCCCACTGCCATAAAGGCAGAGCGCAGAACGTGCCACACTGGTGAACTCCACGAGTATTACTGACGCAATTAAATGTGAAACGCTGGGAGGACCAGGAGGGAAAAGATGCCCAAAATGGCAGTAAACAAGGGAAATGACACTTGACAAGTTGTAATTTATCGACGTTGTTTGAAAGGAAAAAGACTCACTGTTTTACAGAGAGAAAAGAGAGGCATGGGGAAGCAGGCGTTAAAGAAAACCATTCATAGAACGCAAATGCTTCAAAAGCAACCCAGAGCGGAAAGAAAAGAGGGAAAGAGAAAAGAGAAAGGGAGAGAGAGATAAAGAGACAGGGGGAGAGAGAGAACAGCGAGACTTCAAAGTCCATATGCAATAAGCAGAGCACACAGAGAGCAGTGCACATGATAGGACAGAGAACAAGAAGAGCCCCCTGGAAGCTTGTGGGGGCCTCTCCTCATATCATCTCATCTCACAGAATACCAGATTTCAATCTGCAGCCTGCTGATGAACGGCCATTACACAGAATGAGGAAGAGAGAGAGCGCAAGCACTCATAAATAAACTTACCAACACCACCCGGCCCCCAAAATAAAATGAACCCCAAACTGTGCTTTAAAACAGCTGCATTAAAAAAAAGCATCTAGTAAAAACCACCGGTTACAAACTCAAACACGCTTTTTTTTAAATACATAAAATGCTTTATTCTGCATCTATGGCATTGCAGTAGCTGAAAATGTAATTGCATGTCACCTTCCATGATAACAGGTACAAACAACTTAAGCGAATCTAGATAATAAGTCCAATTAGGTATTATCTTTGCTGGGAGTGAGAGGAGCTGCTCTGATAATGGTGTTATCTTTCCATCTCTGCACATATGTCCATTACACCTCTGCATCTTGGTGCTATTAAAAATGGCAGATTGATAGCCATTCAGCCGGTAAAATAACTCGAAATAGAATGTAAATTGTTCCAACAAAATGCACTGTCACCAATCTTAGCTAAAAGAAAATAAATAAATAAATAAATGCGAATAATAACAAGTGCACTGCTTCAATTTGTGCCTGGCAGATGGGTAATGGAATGATTATGGGTATTGTGTGATAAACTGGACATGTGTGAGTGTGTGTGTCTGTGAGCAAGCGTGTATCTTCTGTCCATTAACAAAGCGGTGATATTTTTACACAAAAAGAATGCGCTTTTTTGGACTGCTTACCAAAGAAGTGGCAAGCTGTATGAGTTTTTTCTCCAACATAATAATGAAATGATAGGTATCAGATAGATAGTGAGAGGCTAATATGAAATAAAATGAGCCTTGAAAGCTCACAAAAGGCTGTAACTTGTAATCATTGAGCAGCTAGTATTAGATCTGCGAGTGTAAATGCCTTATCCGCTTTCATAGTGCTTGACACAAAACAACTGTGAAAAAGAAGATCGATTGTGTTTTGCGATTAAAATTATTATACTTTGGGACCGTTTTTTTAGATGCACGCAAATCTTCTGGGGATTGGAGCATAAAGTTTCAATTTATGCTTCGATGGGGGGGGGGGGTAAACAAAAAAAGCATTAAAAAAAGGTTTTCCGAGCATTGTTTGCTAGTCGGAGGCATGACAATCTCAGTGTAAATGAGGAGAGCTAACGTGCTACATTAGAGGTGGGGAATAAATATTCCAATTCCAGCCCAAAGTGTCTTTATTTTGACTCAAATGTGAGATATGCCGTTGCCATGGTGACATGGTGCAGGCTTCAGCCCTCTCCCCAGCTGTTGAGAGGTTTTGTCTGTGTGTGTGTGTGTGTGCGTGTGTGTTTGTGCAAGCCCAAGCGCGCACATTGAAGCCCCGCTCTCGTGCTGTGTTCCCCTTTCAGCCGCCAGAATAGAGTCTCAACTAATCCGTGAAAGTTGCGGTGCTCTGAACCGCCAGCCAAGCCTTTACCCACTGAATTGAGGGCCGGGGGTCTGCACTGGGCTTTACACTTGATTGGTCTTCGCTGTGGCAAGACTCCCCTCCCTGCTGGGTGTGGGCCCGTCCCCCTCGCTGTGCTGCTCGGGTCTAGGCTAATCGGCTTCTCCCCGCCGTAATTACCCACACCCGGCCTGGGCATGCTGAAACCACCAGTAGTCTTTCTGTCTCTTTCTTCTTCCCAGTCCCTCACCAGTATTGGCACATTAGACCACAGACTGGCATCAGTGCCAATGCCGGCTCAAGTCTGTGGCACCGGGTGCTGGGCAAGGGGACGGTAAGCTAGCGAGAAGGTGGCCTCACAACTGTCCTCCTCTACATGCACAATCCGAGGATGATGGGTTTATTTGGCACAGCTAATCAGGTAATAGTTTGTCTTACAGAAACGAGTGAAAGCGTCTTGGTTGGTATGGTCCACAGGAATAGATCGGAGGTGTCTGGTTTCATAGCATCTATCAATTCGGAAGGCATTCACAGGCCGCAACCCCAGTGTAGCACACTTTTGGCACAACAGTAGTAAAAAACGCAAACACCGTGACTGAGAATATTCTTTGTGCCCCAGATTTACAGCAAGATGAAACCTCCTCAGAGAAAGTCTTCATTTCCATTCAGCTGGAAAATAAGTGAGCCATATCAATATTGAGGTGGCCCTCTTAAGATGCACCGTCACATTTCCAGAGCTCTGTAAGGGCAAAGGAGAAGACAGTTCACAAAGATTACAGAGCAGTGCAGAGGATCTAGAGCGTTTTGTGGGGAACGAGGGAACCAAGAAGACAAGGGGTGTTTATTGGACCCCCATTTGCTGCGAACATCTTATTATGGAGATTTTTTGTCCCTCCAAATCAGTCGGCAGTCACTCTCACAAATCCTAAGACCCTCGCTCAGTCAGAGCAGATCAAAAGATAACTCACATTTCAAAATACGGAAAGGGGGGGAAAAAGAGCAAGAAGAAAGGACAACAGAGAAAAGAAGAGAGCCAGAAGGGGGCATACTGCTCTCTCTTTACATAGGCGAATAAGGCGTTTGAAGCATGCCATGTGTGCCTCCTTCATTCTGTCCTATTGCACAACCCAAATTTTTCTAAAAAAAAAAAAAAGCAGCCATTGTTGTTTTTAGTTTTATTTCTCAGGGCAAATTAAATTTTCAACTTCACATCATAAACGAACCCAGAAAAAAAAAATCAGTACTTAATGGTCCATTCATTGCAGGGGTAAAATGAAAGGCCTGGAATCTGGCTTCTAGGAAGTATCGAGACCCCCTTGAAGCTGGAATGAAAAGTGTAAGTTTAGCCTCTCAGCTGTGTGTCTCAATCCATAATCCTGCCCCAAAACCCCAGCGGAGAGCAGCCTGACACTCCCATGGCGTTCCTGACCAGTGAAGGCCTGGCCTGTGCAGATTTATGGAGTACAGCTCCGTGCCTTACACTCCTAGTTGGGCTGAGACTTTGAGTCAGACTGCTAGAAGTTGCACAAGATTAAGAAGAAAATAGATCTGGTCCAGCAAGCTCCAAGCTACACATCATAAACCGTCATTATGCAGGAGGTGTATAAAGAACATGAATAAGGTGAGTGTTTATCTACATGTGTGCAGTAAGGTGTGCAAGTGTTCTTGCGGTCATATAAATGTTTACTAGGCCGTGTTGTGATTGATAGATCAGGTTATTGTGAGTTGATGTTGTTGCACTCTGGTGAGGCCGAAGGTGCATGTGCTGAAAATGGACTATGGCTAAATTGAAGTTCAAATAAATAAATGCATCCATGTTAAAAAAATAAAAATGAAGCCTTCTACGCTCAACAATATCCACAGCTCAGCTTGAAAGAAGTGTTTTTTTGAGGGGGATTACATTACCCGCCATCGTTCCAGGGTGATCATGAGTTGCAGATGATGGATTTTCAAGTTGCTGTGTTGGCAGAAATAGTTGGTCATACGGATCCTGTGTTCTCCTGTGAAAATATACTTACAAAACTTCAGCACTGACCCGGCCTGTCAAGAAAAAATTAAAAATGTATCAATTCCGTTAAAATATTCCTGAGATGTGGAGATGTTAAAAAGGCTATGTGATTTGGGAGATCTATTATTAATTAAGGACATTATACATCTTCAAAGAGTTCTAAAGCCTTTAATTGCAAAAGTAGCAAATTATGTTAAAGCACTCTTTCAGAGTGTTTTAAACCATGCGGGTGCTCGCACAGAATTCCTTAGCTGTTTGCCATCTTCAGATTGGATGAAATTAATTTTGTACTTGATTGAAAGGCTAATGAAGCAAAGAAAGATTATATCAACATTTGATTAATACATCATCTGCAGTGTCACTTGCTAGTTATTCACTTTACCTTTTCAGTCCAAACTAGATTTTCTCTTCTGGCTGACTTTGTCAATTCAGGATAAAGTCACCTCTGGACAACAAGCTCAGTGTGAGAGCGAGTGTAAGTGTGTGTGTGTGTGTGTGTGTGTGTGGACACGGTGGGTGGGGGAGCAGGTGTGAGATTGGCTCTTCAATGAGCCTCATCTTGTCCCATGTTGGGTGCTTTGGTGCATTTGTGTGTTATGTGTGTGCGTGAAAAAGAAAGAAAAGAAGGGAGGCATGTGGCGTAGCTACTACTCAATAGTGTCTGGAGCTTTCTGAGCGGAAGAAGAGAATCATAGGCACTACCTCAAAATGTGCATTTTCGGTCAGGGCCAGACAAAACGAGAACATGTGACATGGGCATTTGATGTGGCATCATAAACGTTGTATAAAATGATGGTCTAGGTGTCATTCAATGAGAATGGAGGCACATTCAGAGAGAGCCAGACAAAATGGCTGCCTCTTTGTGCAGTAGTGAGCGAGAGTTGTAAGTGATATGATATTTGTGGTAATGCAGCGCAAATCGCATTTCCCATCGCATGAGTAATCGCACACAGATATGAATAGATTGTGGTTTTCTACATAATGACATGAAGATCTATCATTTCTTTCTTGATTTATCCACAGCCAGGATGTTATTTCCCGCAGACACACACACCCACATACCCCACCCACAGTTTGGGTACCTTGTTTTGTTGAGAGGAAAAAGCTTGGTGATGTAACACTCCTCGGTATTAACTTGCCCCATTTTGTAACTAAAACTTTGCCCCTTTTTGTGCATCTTAACACAGCTCAGTTTTATGTTTATGCAACTATTTCCTTTCCTTCTCGCGCGCTTCTAAAGAGATCCATATGAATTTTGTTTCTCCACCTTTGTGTGGATAAATCACACCAAAAGGGGGAAAAAATATGAGAGTTGATTTAAACCATGCACATATGCTGTTGCATCACTCCTCTTTGAGAATAGCACATATACAGTATGGAGCATGTCTTTAAGGCTAGAGGGACATTGTGGAGAAATTCAATCTTTTACACTAAAAAAAAGTTACTTTCATTAAGACCTATTAGTTTGTAAGATATGACAACCTCATATAGGAGTCTCTTTGATTTTTTTTCTTTAAAGATTTTATAAAAAGAAGGGAAAAGGCCTTTATCCCATCATCCTTTTTCTCTGTGTGTAATGTTAACTTTGGGATCATGTGAGAGTTTATTTTTATTTTTTATTTGGAATGACTTTCCTAATCTCCGAGGTTCGGAGAGTTTGTCTGGAGAAATGGGCACGGCAGAATAGTAAGAACTCACTGTTTGCTTTTGGACTTTTTCATGAGCGGACAGAGAAGGGACCCATTCCAAACACTACAAACAGATAATGTAGTTCTCACATTCTTTAATTCTATTTCATTTAATTTAAACTGAAAAAAAAGTATTTTATAGGTAGGCCTAATCAGAAATGTATTTGAGCCTACATAAAACCACATAAATATCCTGTCAAATGACAATTATTTAAATTGCTTTCATTACATAGAAAGCAGCTGATTTCTTAAAGGTTCACAAGTTCCCAGCATGCACTGCAGCCAGGATCAATTTTGCGGTTACACTTATAGGGTTGTTGTTTGCTGACTATGCTATTGCTGTTGTTGTTTTTGTCATCACTGATGTTTATTTATTGTGCGGTGACATTCCGAGCGCATTTTTATGCAACGTTTGTAGAATGTTGTTATTGAGGTTAGTCTTAAGTGTTGAAGTCTACAAGTGTCTGTATAAAAATAGCGCATATTATATTTTGGATTTTGCAAGATGTTTTCTTAGGAAACAAAATAAAATAGACTACTTCAAATAAAATAAAAAACATAAGTAAAAATGAAAACTGAGAAAGTGAAGTGAAATTGCGTTGTCAATAATTTGTTGAAATCTTATATTGTCCTGGCTGGAATTTATGGACTGAAAGAGACATTTAATGAAAAATCTAAAACGGATGAATGTATATATAAAAATGGATAAAGTGTAGCATTGCAGAAATATTGAAAGTGCATCATATTAACTTTTTCTTCCAACAACTTTTTATCTATAAAAACTTTTTTTGCAATGTACACTCGTATCTAAATATATATATTTAATAAATAAATATAATTCATTATATATAAATACACAAACATATACATACGGTACTACAGCCCACACAGTGCGTAAACTTAATAATTATAAATGCACATACACAATTTGTACTTTTAGCAGATGAGAGTTTAGCATATTGCTAAATAGTGCAAATCTACTGGTGTGCCATAAAATGATGCAAATGAACAGATGACTGTAAATATCAATTAAAAGAGATGGAGTCTGAGTGGCACTCAGTAAAGAAGTGTAAAATGAGCTGATGACAGAGTCTGATGTCTCCAACACTGAGGAACATGTGAAAAACAGATGGTATGCTTTCATTCAGCATTCTCCTAGTGTTTCCCTTCTTACACAGAGGAACCATCTGAATAAGAGAGCAGTTTTGATCAGGCCTGCGCCTCTGTCGATTCCCTCCTATCATTAACTATGATTCGTTTATGACTCAGTATAAACCATTCATGACCACTCTCCTTGAAGAAGTAAAAAGCCTCACTGGAAATGAAAGAAAGTTTTGCCAATTAGATTCTGCCATGAAATACCTAATGACCCGAGACAGCTTTTGATGCTGCGGGTAAACTTTACCAGCAAGATAAACAATACAAGAAATGCGACAAAAAAAGTCCTCTGAAACAGATGGAGAAATCAAAAATGCAAAATAAGCTGAGAATGCATTACCGGCTTTTTTGTTGGTTTTCAAACACTCATTGTTTAATCAAAACGCTTCTATGCTTCCATAGTTTCAACTGTCTGTAATACAAACAACAAACTTTGCACTAATTAAAAATGAGAAAATATGCGAGAAAAACTTTCAAGTCATGCATTGTAAAGCTTTTCAAGTATTAGAACTAATACAATTTGAATATATATAATATAATATAACATTCAAATTTTAAACAACATGAAAGAGTCTAAACTATTATGTTAACAAGTAAATAGATTTGGGTTAAATATAACCCTATGTCATGCAGTCTCACTGAAGAACTTTATTAGAATTTATTGTATTAATACGGGGGGTAAAAGTGTGTATGTTATGCGGTTTACAGCATTTTGCAGCTAGTTAATCAATCATCTCTTTTTACAAAAAAATAAATAAAAAAAATAGACCACTTGCTTTTTTCCACATTATAATGCACTTTAATGCTGTTTGCAATTGTATTAGTACGCAGTAATCTTTTAAATGTAATTGTCTTTGAAACTTTCAAATACTTGACAACATTCAACATTTTACAAATTATGTTTTTCCTAAATAGCTGCTAAATTTTGTAGTACTTTCCTATTTAAATTAATGTTCATATAAAGGTTTATTGAACATTAACATTTTCCGAAAAAGATCCGTTAAATCTTGCTGTAAATCAAGAGTGATTTTAACAAATTCAAATCATTACAGATTATTATTTTAAAAACTATTTTAATGACCTCGTCGGCAGGTTTATAATTTTTCATCAGTGCAATAAACACACCCTCAATTAACTAATGACATTTACAGAATAAAATAATACATTCTCTTTGAATATAATAATAAAAAAAAACTTTCATTATTTTCAGACAAAAACAAATGTTATGATGTGGTTGCGACTCTATAATTGTGTACATTGTGTATCTTATACATTAATTTGCGGTGTGTTTATGTATTTCATTATATCACATAATTTATAATGTAATAAAACATGGCATATTATGTTTTGTGTTTTTTCTATTTTTTTTTTTAAAAAGAACATTTATTTGTTTTGAAAACAAAAACTAATATACGGTAGTCATTCAACAAATATATAATGTTAGCTGACTGTTTACACAATTTTAATAAAATCAGTCATTTAAAATGTGAGCACTGTTTCAAGGAACAGAACTTGAACGCTTATGAATAACAAAAGTGCAAAATTACAGTTCAATAATAATTTATTGTATAGCGACTTTTTTTGTTCAAATATGACTTAAGGAAACAAGATATCAATAAAAAAAAAGCTAGAGATTAAAGGTATTGTGCCGTTCAATTAAAAAAGTTATGTTTTCATGTTTTATATCACTGAAAAACAAAGAACATTGCTGTATTTCTGTTAAAATGATATTAAACTAAATCAAACAGGAAATGGAAGAGAAAAATATGAACATGGCATCGGTAGACCTCCCTCTATGGAAAGTATGTATACTCGCATACTGAAAGCTAAACTAAAGAATTAAACAGTAAACCACTTTGAGAAGAATATTTCAGATAATATATGATCATATATTTTTTTGCAAGTGTCACTAAAATTAAAGGCAAAATGTGTTGGCAACTCCACAAACTATTCAGCCATCTTAACTCTATTACCATATTTCCTCACAGCAGATGCTATGATTTATCTGTTAGATTTGTCAAAAAACGCATCTCCCATGGTTCTCAGTTGTCAAGCACTTTGTGTTTAGCAGGTGACAAGTCTGAGTGTAAACTGGCTGAGGGGAAGATGTTAAAGCCCCCTTGCAGGAAGAGGCATGTGGACCACTGACATGCAGGTTTATGGCTCTATACTAATGAGACGTGATTTCAGAAAACAGGTTCAAGCAATGTTTAAAGCAATCAAGGACAATGGCAAATTAGGACAAGGGCTAACGTCAGAGGAAAGGTAACCGGCACTGTAAAAGAGGGTGGGATATTTGGGCAAACTACATCTACGGACAACAAAAAAGGGTTATATTTTTTCTACGTTTTTCTACGACTTATAAATTTGCTCACATCCCCTGAGTCAGGCCTGTGATGATCTGCCTTTGCAGAAAAGCAGGTCACATTATAAAACCAGGAAGTGGCCTGCCAATGTCCTGCAGCTTGTTTATGGAGACATCTTGTTACTAGGGTGACAGGGTCCTGTCTGGGAGCATCTTCATTAGTGGTCACACATGGTGGGCACAGGCATTCTGTTCATTCACCTCATGCTACTAGAAGCCTTGGCCAGGACCCCTAAAGCCACCCGTTCACCTAACACCTCCAGCCTGCCTGAAACTCACAGCCTCCCACCGAAACCACGACGCTCGTCTGCGGACACAGCTTTAATTGGAAGCGACATGGACAAACTCAAAACCGGCTGGAAAGAAATGCAGGCAAACTTACAGGATTTACTTACAGGAAAGGAGATTCCTATCTAAAGTCTGACCGTTCCTGAAGAAATTCCTTCATTTTCCACAAACGATCCGAAAGGGCAACGCGAGAATCGCTTGCATTTTCAAAACCAGGACGTTGTAACTTTTCAGAAAAAAGCATCGGGAACACATTCGGATTACCAATTGCATGAGTTTGAGCATGAATCACGGCAAATTCATAAAGCACAGTGAAGAAAATGAAATCACAGTAGAGACTGACCGCGGTCCATTTTGTTAAATAACAAAATACAGAATGATCACATTTTTCGACATGCTGAGACCGGCCATTCTGATTACCTTTTAATCTGAGGGCTGAATTCCAAATGTGCCCAAGTTTCCTCCGGGGGGAGCAGCAGGAGGCGCTGTAAAGCAGTTAGCCTTTTGATAATGAAGTGCCAGCAAAAACAAACATGGCTGATGAGGGGGGAAGGGTTAGCACTACCTTACAGTGGCTCGGCAGGGTAATGCAAGATTAACATTGAATGAGCATTGGGAGCCCGTACTACTGATATCAAATAGATACGGCCCCTACCCACCCATGCCCAACAACAAAGAAGAGTCAGCTATGACCTCTGCTCACTCCGCAAAGTCACGAGCGATGGCTTCATTACACACAATGCCGGGGGAAGCCGCCATTACCGTGTAGTGTGAAGCACAATGCAAAGTGCCACATCAAGGTGTTTTCGGTAGAGGTGTGAAAGCACCTCCAGAATAAAAAGGTTGTTTTGGGTTATTATCACTTTCCCTCATTGTGAATGTGGCGGCCTAAATACAGTATTCACAGCGGAGAGTTTAGTGATGTTCCTGTTAATGCCATATTCTTTTTAGCTTTTGCATTTTTATATTTTATGTTTATTTTAATATTTTCCACAACAAAAAAATGTCTGTACTGTGGGTCTCTTGAGCATAAAGAGGCATGCTGTTTTAGGTCACTTCTATCTCACTTTTATTTCATTATTTATACGGGAGACTTTTGATATTTGTTTAAAAAGAAGTTGAATTGGAATATTTGTGTCTGTTCGTTGTATAATAAACTTTGAAACAGGACTTTACGTAACAAGCACTGTGACTTGCAGATTATCTAGATGGCCGATATTACCTACTTCAAAATAACATGCAAAAAAACTGTGCTTTTAAAAAGTTTATTTCCACTATTAAGATTCAAAATAAGAGCCGTGACGTTGAAAGACAGCCTCCCCTTCAGTGCATTTATATCTTTATTTCTTATGTGATTTTTCTGTATTATGATTTTATTGATTTAACAATTTTATTTTATTTTGATGAAGATTTTACAATTTATATATAGTAAAATGAGACACAATGAACAGATAGGAAAACGGCAAGAAACTGTGCTCCATGCATTAAGGAAAAAAAGCAATGGCTAGTTTGACTTTTGTTCTTCATTGATATTACTAACTGCATCTCACCTACGTTTAGACAACTCTAATTTATGCTGTAAAAAATAATCTGTGAATATGCCAATCATTATTTCCCACTGAAACAGAGAAGAGTATAACCGATGGATAGAAAACACACACAAATTGTTCCAATAATGTCTGAGAGTTGCCCCCTAAAATGAAAATTATGCACGGGAAAAGAAATTCAGTTCAGTTCAGGAAAAAAAAAACTAAATATGCAAAAATACATAGAGCGCATCTACTTGCCAAACCATTTTACCCGTTGGCTGCTTTGAACAACAAATGATTGTAAATTACACAGTCCCTTTTGTCACATCGTGCAAAATATCATTTTCAAAGACATTTTGTGGTGTAGACGAGCCAAACTAACCACTTACATATATTATTCTAGCCAGAAGTGAAATAAAGGCCGTGGAGCTTCCCTCTAATGTGGGTCGGCTCATGTTCCTGTTCTATTGAGGTTAAACATTAAATCACTGCTGTTTTTAATCAATGATAATTTCCTAATGTGGGGTTAATTAATTGCACTAAAAGCTAAATTTAGACATCATGACTTAGATGCCATCCTCAGAGTCTAAAGCAGCCCTTTTGCATGGAGTTAAGGACCCTGATGAATTATTAATTTTTAATCCACATGAGAGGTGCGGGATTGCGAAATACAAGGCGAAGTAAATCTCGGTCTTGGACTACATTCTTCTGTCTGCCCTGCTGAGGCAAGCAGTATTTCTGACTTCAGCGGAGACCAAAAAACCAAATTGAAATGAATGCTGGGATCGATAGACTGAGGGGGACAAGGCACTGCCAAACCAAAATTGCCAAAGAAGCCTCTCCTTTCCATTCGCCACTAGTCTGCTCTATAAAGACATCTGCTGATGACACACTTCGGGGAGGCCTGCTCAAGCAGAGACTGGTGGAGAATCGCTATAACGAGATTGAACCACATGACTGCTTGCTGAAGGAGCCTGAAGCAGGCTTCCACACAACCTGCTGCCAAGCAGGGTGCCACAAAGCTGAACAACCACCACAAAAATGCCCTTACACTATTCTACAAGACGCGGCCTGGACGGCAAGGGTGGCATATACCATTATAAAATGAAGACCAGCTGACATGTTATTTATATTCCCACTCAACAGGCAAAAACTACTATGCCATGGGCTGCTCTTCTTTCCAAATAATATGCATAGATCATTCTATCTATTTTCTACAGCTTTTGGTCAAAAGGACAAGAGAAGAAGAAAACGTTCATGTTCCTAGAGGTCAGTGGGTGATGCACAGTTGCCCTGACATGAGCAGGTACTTTAAGTACCAGGCAGTGTTGATCTTCTTCAACCACATGCCTTCTCCCAAAATCCGACCTACCAACCCTTTCTATGTCAGAAAACTTAAAAGCACACAATGATTGTAAAGTGTCTATTTAAGAAAAAAAATTGGGTTTGGTTAAGTTAAGCTCAGTCTATGAAAAATAAAAATTGTGTGAATAGTGCCAATGTGTAAACATGAAAATGTGCACTGCTTTAACAGACATCAACAATATGCATGATGCTATTTAAAAACACCTAGTAACATTTTCCATTTTAAATTATATCCTATTTTACAACTTTATTGCCACAACAAAATAAAACCATTAAAAAAATATATTATTTGAATAGCTTTACAGCTAAAATAATAAACAAATTTTAACTGAATAATAATAATGTAGAGGTCGGGACAGCTGTTTTGGTCATTATCCAGGACTTTCTCACATTTTTTACAAACTGTACGGCTGTAACAAATTACATTATTAGCTGAATGAAAGCAACTCTACATGATGGAAAACCAAAGAGTCTGAATAGAAATCAGAATGACAAAGAATCTTGGGAAAACCACACTTGATGTCTGACAACAAAAGCAGAAGTAGGCAGTGCTGCAGACAATGTCAAACTATTTACATCACTATGAGTGAACGCTGACTTACGGCACCTTTGATTCAGATAACATCACTACAGAATAAGGCTGAAGTGATGGATAAATGCATAACAGGTTTATGGTTGCCCTGACAGGCACACATGAAGTTCCGGTGAAGGATGGATACATTAAAAGGTGTGAGGGAGAGATTTTAATTGTTTAGTTTTGAACATCCTTCTTTCACTGTCTGCTTTAATTAATTTCAAAAGAAAAAGGAAAATGTAGAGTCGCTCCAGCTACAGTGGTGTTAAAATGTTCTCTCAGTGCATTTTCCAGATCAAGTGAACAATACTTTGGCTTTGAAATTTTAAAACCCCTCTGTCTTGGTAATGACTGAACTGGATAATTAACTATCATGGCAAATAAGCAAGCAGTCAATCAAAGCAGCAGTTTTTTCTTTCTTTTAACTGAGGTCAGGGGGGCAAGTACAAAGGCACTGTGAACATTTCATGTGCTCCTAAGGAGCGATATCAGTTGAAAATGCATGTTACCTCTAGACAGTGTTTGGTAAATGTGCCCCATGTGTGATTCTCTTAAGTTTGCCCTCTCCTGCTGACCTCTCACCTCTGCTCTCTGTCTCTCTGCACTCCAGGCCGGAGTCGCCGCACAAACACAGATGAAGCGCATCACCTTTCGCCAGCACGGCACAGGTAAGCCTGGCCCCGACCGAGCTGCTGGACCAGGGGTCAGGCTTGTGGCCCAGCATGCAACTGCTCTCGGTCACATCGGGTCCTCACACCCCAGAGATGAGCTTGCAGACGGACGTCGTCTGAGACCTTTGATGTGCGGCTACGAAAGTTTCTGTTACTGTGCTTTTAATTAGGTCCAGCAGCTGCCTCTTCCTGGTCCGAAACTCCACTATCTGCCTAATATCTTGCATGTGGCCACCACAAACACAACAAAATCAGCCACCACTCTCAGGTGCGGGATGTTCAGGGAGGAGCCGCCGCATCATGCTTCCCTCTGTTTGGCACAAACAAGTCTGATGCAGAGCTAACACAGCCCAGTTGCAGTGAGACATGGTTAAGATTCACAGTTCTATCACTACGACCAGCATGTTCCCAGCTTACAGCCAAGCGGGTGTGAAATTATGCAAATATATGCTTCCCGTCTATCATCTTTTGGCAAATTTGATGGCCCAATTTCTTAAACATTATCCTTTAATGATTTATTAGCAGGTTTGAGTGTGGTCAAATGTTGAGGCAAACTTTCACAATGGCACGAGATGTGCTTCTCTGGTTTTCCTGAAGGAAAGATTTGGTTAAGTTAAGCTCAGTCTACGAAAATAAAAAATAAAAATTGTTACAAGTTATGCACTCACAGTACAACTAAAGTAAATATGGGCTAATTTGTAAACATGAAAATATGCATTGCTTTAACAGACATCAACAATATGCATGATAATTTAAAAACACTTATACACTAAAACACTAAATTATATCCTATTTTACAACTTTATTCCCACAACAAAATAAAACCATAAAACAACTTTTAAAAAGTATGATTTGAATAGTTTTACAGCTAAAATAATAAACAAGTTTTAACTGAACTATAATTTTAAGTGCTTTTATAGAACTATAAGCTTTCCATTTGTGCTTTTAAATGCTTCAAAAATTGGCCCAATCGCTTCCATTGTAAGTGCTTTGCCACAAACTCCATTTTTGCTTTTTTAAAAGTCCTAATTATGTTTCATTTTAATCAGCATTGCCAGACAAATGCAGTCACCTGAGATTCTCAAGCAAAATCGTTGTGCTTGTAGCTTAAAATTCATCTAACATCCATCTGTCTTTGTCACTCCCAAGTTACTAGACTGCTGGACTGAACTTGACTAAAGATGAAATATGGGAGGCTGGTTAGGCATACTAATACCCTGGATTCATTAAATTAATAGGGGTCTTATTCCCCTTACCATGGGTTCACAGATGCCCTTTGAGTTTGCCGGGGCTAGAGGGTGCGCAGCACTTTGAAAGCCCTTACCGGCATATCGAGCGCATTTTAATACAGTCCTTTTGAGGCTCCTGGTAGGATGCAGAGTAACTCCTCGCCTTTAAGTTCCCGCAACTCTCCATGTGATCTCGTCAGATAGCCACGGCTGTGTCAGATCAGGCCCAGGCTGCACATACACTAGGGGGATGGGGAGGGCCATGCAAGGCAAATTAGACCAGCGGTGTTCGTTTCTATGTAGAGGCCATTCTTTCCCAAACACGTGAGTCCTTGAGAAGCAAGCGCTCAGGAGTGCTTTGATGTGGAAAGGTGCCCAGTTTAAGGCTCTGAAACAGGAGGCTTTGGGAGAGATTCAGTAGGATTCCCTTCGGTGATCAGCAGGGGAGGCTGCCCTCTTGTTGGTCAACTGTGTACACTGTACAGATTTAATTACACCAAGAATGAAGTGCGTGGTCCAAAGAAATCCTTGATGCTGCCCATTATGACTGTCATAGCATATTCCAAACCATCAAGCCACAATAAGAGCCGAGCTTGATGATCACAGCCCGAAAAATCAAAGAGGCTTCAGAAAACAACAACAAAAGGAAATGCTATGAATGTTCTGGGAAAACAATATTGTTTTCCACTGCAGTTGCACCTTTGCTAAACATTCAAATTTTAAAATGCACAGGATCAGCACAAGGACAAATAGCAAAGTGTTTCAATGACAGCACAACACGTATTCTACTTGTTTCGGTATATGAGCTTCAGAAATAGGTTTAATTAACAGACACAAAATATAACGGCATGCCAGTATCACTCTTAACACAACAATAATACTTTTTTAAAAGACTGATTCATAGAAACATGAGGATTTTACATCACTTGGTTCTATGTTACTGTGTGCAACGGCTGGATTCTCCAACATAATCCAGTCAAGGTAAATTAAATAAAACAACCAGTAGTTGTTAACAAGGTTGTCGCTGTCACTGAAAATGGCATCTTGTATTTGTTTACAGGCCAGCTAAGGGATTTTGAAGCAATGTTGTTTGCAGCTGCAAAGATTGTGGCTTGGTTAGAAACCAGGCACACACCCCACCCCGACCACAGCATTTTAAAAAGGGCTTTTTCCCTTTGGTCTTTGCACAGTGGTGTGGCAACTATGGCTCACAGGTGGGAGCCTGCCTCTACCAAATAAGCTTCCTCACTAAGGACGGGATTTGGCGCTGTTATTTTTCTATTAGGGCGGAATAATGTTAAGCCTTCAGAGGCCATCTTTCTGTTGCTATGGCAGCCCATGTTTCCTGCAGGTTTGAGACCCTGAGTGACTAGAGTGCAAAGCCAAATACCACAGAGCCTGTGTGGATCAGAAATATGGCCTTACAATTATGGAAAACAGCTCGAATCTGACTGGACCTGTGTAAGACTGAGTGACAAGTTTATTGAGATCTCTTTTTTTTTTTCAATTCATCATGTCAGTAACGAATTCAAATATCACTTGTCACATCTCCAAGTGCACGTCTCCACGCCCATCTGTTGGTTTATACACCAGTTGGAATTGAAATTTCTCTCTCTTTGGCCAAAATGTTAACAGTCTTTTTGAGAACAACACAGCCGCTAATTTACAGATATTTACAGATGAGGCGCGTACTCTCCTAATAAGAGCAAAAGCCACATTATAACCAAGTAAACCCACTCGTTACAAGCACACAAGGAAGAATGAAATACTTTAAGAGACATTTCCGGTAACTTACCTTGACTGTTTGAGAAAGACAGGAAAGGAGATGTGAACAACAAAGCGTGCCTGCATTACCTCACACCAACAACAGGAAATGAACCAAACTGTTTTTAAAAATTAATTAATAGAAGCATATTTCAGCGTCAGCAGAGTGATCAAAGTTCATCTTATTTTTTATTTGATTAGAAGACAACAATAATAGTTAAAAATATAAAAATAGATGACTGCATGTGAAACGAAAGTACATTTTAGAACGCAATAAAATAACGTTTTGTAAATCAGTGATTTTTTTTGTGCTGGGTGTCTCAACATTTACTTATAATAATAACTAAAGTAGTTCCAGAATGTTAAACATATCTCTAAAATTTGTGGAAAATAATGTCGAGTAGTGTGGTCTGCTACACTAATAGGATATGGGTGCTTTAAATGTTAGGTTAAAACTAATTTAATTAAAAAAATATATATATATCCTGCCTTCAGAATAATTATTTTGGCACCTCCATCGCCATCCCACAGCCAGAATGTCATTCTAAATACTTTAAGCAAAAATATTTTTGCAAATGAAATTGAAAAAATAATAAATAAAACCACATAAAACATGGGAGAATAGCTTACAATCAACTTTTATAACAACTTACATAACTTAAAATACAATTTGTGTTTTAAAATATAAAAAAAATACAGAAGGATAACAGATACCAATACATAATAGAATAACATAGAAAATCATCACTTACATTGTGTGTGTGTGTGTGTGTGTGTGTGTGTGTTTACTTGGTGTTCCTGTTTTTCATAGAAGCCACTGTGTGTTTGTTATATTTTTTCTCGCAAATGTGGCCTATGCAATCATATTTTGTGGGTCCTGTAAAAGTTCCTGTAAAGTTACCCTCATTGTAGCCATGATACTTCTATTCATTTTTAAAAAATATTTATTGATTTATTGATTTATTCACATGAATAGTTTGTTTAGGCTATATAAAATTCAACATAATAGCCCACCGATTCAGATACCGGTTCTGTAGTTTAACATCTATTAATTAACATGATTGCACATCAAATAATAAACATAAGAACCTTAAATTAATTGCTTTTTTCTTTCCTAAATCCATTATATTTTCACACAGTCTTAACATCCACTGTCACTTCAGGAGGGTGGTGCTCATGACAGTCATCTCACCCTCTGTGTAGTTCATTTCTAATTGGTGATGCCACAGTTCACTCCCTCCCCAGGAGTTTGTATGCTTTAGGTGTTAGCTCTTATATCATTTACAAAATACATAAAATTGTTGACAACATCATTTACATTTTAATTTAACCTTGATGTAAAATGTATTGTGTTTTTTTTTATGATTCTTTGATTCTTTTCGATCTTTAAAGCAACTGTATTTTATCTGTTCTCTACTTTTTTCTCCGCCAACATGTTTGTTTCCTCTTCCTTGAAACAAAAATGTCAGTAGTGTAAAAAAAAAAAAGCAATCACAGAGTTTGATCTTGAGAGTGACAGCACTGAGATCGCATCGCTCAACAGGATCCAAATGTGAAGGAGGAGAAGTATTTTGGGTAGGCTATCAGATTGCGCCATGGAAAAGTTACTGAGAGTATTTGATAGAACCTGTTGAACTTTACTCAGGGGAACTGTAAGCTATTTCCAAAACTTTAATACTGCTTGGATCATTAACTCGTGAAGACCTTTAACTTTGGATTGGAGATTCACAGTTTTAAAAGATCAAATGCTCCCATTTTTTACTAAGCGCACCGAGATGTCCTACTGTTAAAAGGGCATTTTTGAGCTATCGCTTAACCAAGATGCTCAGCTTTGCCTTCCTTAATCTCTTTATCCTCACTGTATACACATTTCAAGTGCGCGGATGCAGGACTGACGCTTGATCTACCTGGCTACGTTATCCAAATGGGAGTCTTCACCAGGTGACACTGATGTGGCGTGTCACCTACTGTTCGTCGAGTATGCGTAAAAGCGACAGGGTATCGCGCATGATCTTCCATACTGCGCTCAGGTGGTTTAAAGTCACAGTTTTCCATTCTCGGTTTGGGTTGACAAAAATGACATTCGGGCTTTAAGAGTTCCGTTGTCAATGTAGCGCTTAAAAGTTCTCTGGGAGTGTGATTTCACCCGCTTTGATGTAAAGGCCCCCAGAGAGCAGGTTTCAGCATTCTGCTCCACCTAACCCCTCTGCCTTGTGAAGAACCCCATTCCTCTGACTGCTAATGAACTCCCTTTGTGACATCTTATTTCCCTGCTCAGCTTCATAAGAAGATTTTATACTGTATTGTTTTGTTTCAAATTTAATTTATTTATTAATTTCTTTTTATTTTATTTTATACAATATATATAAAATAGTGGTTTTGGCTTAAGCTCACATATATGTTGCCTATATTTGCTTTGTTGCTCTACCGTAGCTGGTTTGAATTAAATGACACTGTTATTGTTTCTATTAGCCTTCCATCCAGATGTGCCAACTACTGAATCATTGACCAATTTTTTTTCTAAGTGACTATAGATTATATCATTATTCGTTCTATTTTCTTTTTTATTTTATGGGGGGAGGTGGGTCTGATGTCAATAAATATATATTAAATATATTTCTTATCCTTTCTTCTATTTTCATTTATTTATTTATTTCTGTATTTATTTATTTATTATTGTCATTGTAGCGTTATAGAAACGTTTTCTGTATTGTGAAATGTGAGTACAGCGAGTTGTTGATTTAGTTAAAATATGCGTCTCAATATGAAAGGCATGTGGAAAATAACCATGTCATCTTTTGTTATTGTATCAACAAGAAGCGTGTCTTGCGCTCTCCCACAGCGCAGCTCACCCACCGCTCACCTGTGCAACCTGCGCGTGTCTAACCACTCTCCTGGACACCTGCATTAGTGCAGACTGACGACATTTCATTTGGGCATCTAAATATTGATGACAGAAACACAGTAATGAGCTAACTAAACTTGGGGGGAACTTTTTATATGACATGGTAATGAAAGATGAAAGAAAACAATGTAAATTATGATATAGTAGCCTATGCATAGGGATAGAGAACGTTACGAGATTTGGATTTTGTTTTTTGTTTTTTGTTTTTTTGTTTACATCAAATTGTTTAAAAAAAGTTTTACATGTATTTGTATTATATATTTACTTTTGTTTAATATATTGTATCAATAGTTATGAAAATGTTTAAATTAATGTCTTTATAAAACAAACCGGAATGCTTTTAGTTGTTTGTTTTTAATCAATATAAGATTTATTTCTTTTTTATTGTTATGTTTGATGCAATTAAGGTTTGGAAAGTAAATGAATACAATCGCCTGTACAATTTATGCCAATGGCCTATTAATATCTATAATACAATTCGCATTTCTCTTTAAATATTTAGTTCTATTTCAATTAATATGGCTTTGTGAGTGTATCTGGATTGTTTCTTATGAAACTGATTATCAGTTTCTAAAAACGTATAGTTTTGTTGGTCTGTTATACAGTTGGTCTGCATAACTGCTCGAATTGCTTTTGAAACTGTGACAAGGCAAATACATGGTAAACTATGGTCCATGGTGACAGTTATATAATAAAGTTTAGTTTTGTTAATGTTATATGGCTCCTGGAAAGAAAAGCCAGTAAAATAAAGGGTAACATACATAAATAAGATTTTAAATTATTAGTTTTAGGCTTTAATATAAAATACAATTTCAGTCGGACAAGGCTAATGTCATTTCATGACACCATGAGAACTTGCTAACCTATACCTACAGTGATTTTATAAATGAAAATGCTTCAAAATGTTCTTAATACTATTTATTAGAGTTTAAAGATATACTAGTGATGACAGTTAAATTATATAGTTACAAATCGTTTGTGAAAAGTTCTAGATTGTATTAGTCCCAGATCACGTAGGAAGTTACAGCATTACATATATATGGTTATTTTATTTAATATCCTTCAATTTTCCCCGACACTAAACCATTTTTTGACACGATTTACTTTTCCAATCGCAGTTGGCACACAGTGAAAAGTGATGCTGATCAGGTCAGAGGACCCAGTCAATGACACTGCTTAAAAGCAAACCAAAAAAGTCTTCTGTCAACGTATAATTGACCGTTTCGATTTAATAAGATGCTCAAATTCGGAAAGATAAAAGGCAAGGCCCTCCTTTACACCATGTCAACATAGCCCTATGCATTGTGTAAATTAGGCTTCTTGGATTATCTCGCCTTTGTGAGCAGAACAGTGGACCCTCAATATACACACAAGACTTAATTCAAGTCTTCTCCCTGGCCACTCGAGCTTAACTTCTAACACCAAATTTAAGGACGTCACTCCCATTCATTACTCAGACAACACTGAAACAGACGAAAAAGGCTGTTGCTTGATTATTTGTTTGTGACAGTCTGCAGCTTGCAGGGTATTAGCAGCTTTATTAAGCAAATGTTTTACTTTATTGATCTTTTCTACATCCACAACATCCCTTTCTGCGTATCATTCAAGATTATTTCATAAAATATTTATTTCAGTTGTATTTACCCCAGTTGCATTGTTACTAAGCTACTGAAAAGCAAAGTAAAGTTGTTTACGCTGATAGCACACCGACAACTGACAAATATTTGCTGTACGAATTGAACAGCACAAAACTTTCACGTTGTTTATTTAAATTTCCCTCGGGCTCCAGCATCCGAATCCGCGTATGATGCCAAATCTCGTCTGGTAAATGCATCTTCATTGGTTTGTCAAATTATGTCTTACTGTGTTACTTCACTGTGTTAGTTTGAAATCAGTCACCATTTGAGGAATAGCCTAATTTCGATGACTATGTTTGTCTTGCGCAAAAGCACAACCACAAGAATCCATTCGCATACTAAAGTTATTTGAGACACATTTAAACGAAATACGACAAAGTTTTATGACGAGGATTTAAAGTTTTTTTCAGAGGTCTGGTTAAAAAAAAAAAAAAGTTTTAAGGATGATGTTTAAAAACACAAATATTATGCGCCAAAGGTGTGTCTGTTCGAATTTTTATTTATTTTTTCATGAGAAATCGAATACGTTTTATCAATAAATACAAATAATTGTTCAAGTTCATTGCAGTGTATATATAGGGCATAGCTGGACATTGCATGCACTTAACACCTGTTTGAGAGTTCATTCCTGTCAGTCGACAAACGAACGAAATAATATGAAATAATGAAGTTTTACATATAGCTATGAACAATTCTACACTGCTTTTGTAATTCAT
The DNA here is from genome assembly GCF_023724105.1 of Carassius gibelio. Taxonomy (NCBI): domain Eukaryota; kingdom Metazoa; phylum Chordata; class Actinopteri; order Cypriniformes; family Cyprinidae; genus Carassius; species Carassius gibelio. The sequence continues at coordinate 22,064,199 of NC_068409.1, read as the reverse complement.
TCTCGTTTGATATGGTTAAGGAACTGTTTAGAACTGTTAACTAAGTAAATGAATGAGAATCCAGTCCGCAGGTGTTGTTCCTGAACCAGACAGGCTACAGAACACAACTTTAAGGGGACGTGCACGGATCTGTCAGGGTCCGCTATAAACACTCGAGTGAAGTCCAAGAAGGTCCGCTAATTAGTAGCCTGCCTCTCTGGAGGATTTACACGTTCTGTGTTGCCAAATGTCTGTTTTGTATGTGTAGTTGTGGGCCTGCATCAATTCGGGAGCATTTGAATTGGGCACAAAAAGATTGTCCTTTAATGACTTAATTCAGGAACATGTCTATCACAACCCACTGAAATTATTGAAAGTAGGTTATTGCAGTATTGACCAGTGTTTGTGTCCCTGAATCATCATTCTCATTCATGGACTGGACACAAACACTCGAAATATGTGCAACTTTCCTGAAAAATCTGTTTGATGTTTACTGGAAGTATGTGTTCTGTACATGTTTGAGATCCAGAGGGATGAGATTCATATTTTTATTAATAAAAGATTAATAAAAAAAGCCCATGTGAACTGATACAGCCTGCTTGTTGTTTCTGCTCATAATTTGCATGGACTCTCTCTTAGCCATAACTTTCACTTTTTTTGGTAAAAGTCTGTAAGCTGTCTGAGCTGTAGACCAAGCATTACATTGTGGCGTATGTTTACTAGAGCCTGCATCCTAGGTCCATAAATACATATTTTCAAATTTGTCAACAAATGCGCTGCTTTAAGATGTTTGTTACAGGATGTTCTCAATGTTAGTTTCATACAGACCTTGACTTTATACAATTTAAAAGGTTCTAGCACACTTCTGATATAAACATAATCTATTTATGTAATTAACTTACCTCTGAGCATGGATATAGATTACAGTTTCCCTTTGCTGTAGAACAGTGTTGTTCTCACATGCTGTTCCTCTTCCCAGATGTTTCTGTTATCATTGTCAGTGTTTGAAGTCTCTGCTGTTTTCTGGATGTTTTGGATAAGATTTGTCATGTAGGACTCATTTTCACAAAAAGTGTTATTGTCAGAGTGAAAATATTAAGAATTCATCAAAAAGTTGATTCAGAACTGAGGATATACCCAAGAGATCTCATGAAAGATGTAAATAAATAAGCGAGCCGGAAAGTAAACTGCCCGCTGTGAGCTACAAACAAACAAAAGTAATTTGTTGTATTATCAATTTACCTGCACACTCTTCAGTACAGATTTTGCAACATTATGTGTATTTTTTTTTCTCTGGTTGTCAGATTTCTGGTTTTCATCATTCTGTCATCATTTACTCGTATATTGTTCCAAAAGAAAAAGAAAAAACAACAACAACTTTGATATCATGAAAAAAACTATTGTTTTAAATGTATTAATCATCTGAAGCCAATAAATGACTACACATATTTTTGTACTTTGATTATATATATATATATATATATATATATATATATATATATATATATATATATATATATATATATATATATATATATATGCACACATAATTTTGTATTTTATTTACAAATTGATAAAAAAAAAAAAAATTGCTAGATTCATAGCCCACAAGGCTTTGGCTTATGGTGCATCCCTGGCTCATGGTCCTTTTCCCAATTAAAAAAAAAAGGCGTGACTGCTGACTGAAAATATTCCCTTATATTCCCACATATTCTTTTGAGTTAGACGTTTTCTATCACGAAACATATGATTTGTAAAAAACAAAGCTGACAGCCATTCACAAATCCACCTGACCCATTCCACTCACCAACTTGGGGTTAAGAACAGTCCCCTCCAAAGGGGAACCTTTAATAACAAAAATAACTAACTTTTTGTGTACTATTTTATCAGTACAATTCTTCAAAATTTCTCCTTTTGTGTTACACAAATCATACTGATATAGAACAACATGAGGGTCAGTAAACAAAGAGAGAATTTTTGGGGGTCAGGTTACTGTTATTTTTATTACTCAAATGTGACCAAAAGAGATCATATAGATATCATCATAGATATCATCATAGAAAACTCTGACCCAAACTTACAGTCATGAATAAGGTAACGAGCTTAATTTTTTTGTTAAGTTCCAATGCTTGTTTGAAAGAAAACTGTAAAAAGTATCCAGCTTCCCTTGTATTTTTATATATGTATATGTGTGTTGTCCCTGGCCCCATTAGTTAGGTTTAAAGGTTTAACCTCTATGTCAGGGAGCCACATCCTCTACTCACACCAGGCCTCATTCCTCCTATGGCACGTTAGTGTTTCATTTCCCCTCCCACACATTTGTCCTAAGAGGGCAATTAAGGAAACAAACGTTTTTCCCCAGATTAGGCGGCTGCCAGCTTTGCATACTAATGTAATGCCAAGTGGTAACAAATAGTGAATGCTCTTAATTACAGGCACTATTTTCAATCAGAAAGTGCTCAATTTCCCGGGATGAGGTCACAGTGGCAGGAAAAAAAACCCCTGCCATAACCTGAAAGAGTAAAGAGACAGTCATCTTTATATGTGTGTGTGGGTGTATGTTTCATAGAGAGGGACAGTGGGGGAGAGAGAGATGGCGAGAGATGAAAAAAGATGGAAGGGGGAAGGGGCCAGATTGAGAGACGGAGAGAGAGAGAGAGAGAGAGAGAAAGTGAATGAGAGTGATGCAGGAGGAGTGTGAGTGAAAAACAGAAGGGTTAAAGAGAGAGAGAGAGCTCAAATAACATATGCAGATGCAAACCCTTTTATCGTCCCGGTCTTCGCCGTGTGAGTACAGAATATGATGTGTAGCACTACAATTACCTTTCAATCACTGACCAACTGCTTAATGTATGACTTATATGCAATGTAGCACTCCACATCTAGCTGGAGATCAAAAGCCGCCTCCAGTCGAGTAATTTAACACAATTACAGTTCTGCTACCATCTATAATGTAAGGGAAATCGGTAAAGCAATACCCTGACCACCATAAACTGTAATAGCTTAAGAAAGCTTACCACTGCTAACCATATATATATCTTCCTCCATTATGAGAGATGAAATAATAATGAGTGTGTGGTGGGTTTTTAGCTGCACAATTTTGATCATAAGCTTTATTATAAGCTTTCTTTTATTATTACACATTTATTACACATGTATAACAGCCTGTTCAAAGAGGATGCACAGCCAATACATCTGGACCTACTTGAAGATGTAGTCATGAAAGAGATCTCCTGGTCTGAATTAATGATTTGGATCTTCAAATTAAACATGATGCTGTGAAACTGATGTTGTTACGACTTGCTTTCTTCTCATACACACATCAAATGTTTGGAATAACATGAGGGTGAGTAAATGATTTATTATTTTTTTTTATATACATATTTATTTTTTGCATAATGTTGCTTTGAAGGTGATGATGAAGGTACTCATTACAACGCTTGACCGGTAGCTGTGGATCAGTGAAACCGATTCAATGAGAGATAAATCCTGTGATCATTTTACAGTACATTTTCCCTCCATATCCACAGCAGAAAGGGGAAGAGTAATGACAGATAAAATCACTCACAGTAGGAATGAATAAAAAATGACTTCAAAGATGGATTTGCACAGATTGTTCTTTTTATTATCATTAACAGTAATGTGATACACATGCCTCTGGTGACCTTTTCACAGTATTACATATTCCCAGCTGACTCATTCATTAGTATGGCAGCGCAAACAGAAGGCAGAACTCAGCCATCCATCTAGAGCGTGAGCGAGAGAGATAGAGAAGCAGCGAGAGAGGAAGAGAGTGGTGTGCGCGTATGTGTGAGTGCGTGTCATGCAAGAGCTCTTAGCCCTGGAGGTTGGAGGGAGAGGCACTAAAGCGTTTCATTTGTGATTTGGCACATCTGACAAGATTCATCCGTGGCTGATCATATGCCTTCAATGAATACATTTTCCAGAATCAATGGGAGAGTACTGTAGAGCTCAATCAAAGGCACATTAATTGTCTGCTATCAAGAGCTCCATTTGAAAAAAAAAAAAAAAAGAAGCCCATCTGTGCCTTTTGCATCTGGCTGACAGGAGGAACACATGGTCGTTTTATATGTCAACAGCTATTAGCGGTACATTTCAGCTAAATGACAAATAAAATATAGCAATGGGTTAAAATAAAGCTTCGCTGCTTCATAAAACCCACACTGAGGCACATAACAGAAGCTTGGTTGACTGAGAGATCACACGGGACGCATAGATTTTACTGTATACGCCAAGCAGATCCACTTTATATACTTTTATTTCAGAAGTGCAATTTAAAAAGACGTACAACTTCGGTCCAAACTGGCAGGCCTGACTGGCAGGAAATTTATCAGGAGCACAGGCTAATGTGGTGGCTAGCGTGACTAACTGCAAAGCTCATTACTTCTGCTGCAAAAGGATTGTACGCACTTTGTTTCCATGCCTTGGCCCCATGTTTACTCAATGAGATTTTACACTTGAATGGCACTTGGTCTCCTTTTCTCCACTGCAATATTTCCAGTCACGGCCCCATGTTCTCTCTTCCCCAACTCCCAAAGCATCCTATTTTAACAAGCCAATAAACTCCGGAACGGGTGACATACTAATAAAAATGTAAACTTCTGGATAGGTTACGGGTGACTGACAGTGTGTGAATGTATGTGTGCGTGTGTGTGAAAGAGGGAGAGAGACAGTGAGAAAGTGTGTGTGCGCGCGTGGCTCTATCCTGGTCAGATGCTTCATTTCGAGAGCAGTGGAACATACTCCTGAGCCTCCTGGTTGGATTTGTTGGAATGTGTGAGAGGGAGGATTTTAGCGCCATGAGCCTAACGCCAAAGAGATGCAGACTTCACGCCATCTGTCTCCCCCTTCACTCCTCTTCTTGCCAAACTTGCCTTTTTTTCTCTCTTTCTCTCTGTCTCTCATTGCGTCCCCTTTCATCCCTCATCACACAAGTAAGGGACATAGAAGGATCAAGTCGTCGACTGCAGGGCTCCGGCAGTTGAAGCGCTTCACAGCGATATTAAAAACCCCTCTGAGTTGTTCATTTTCATTAGTGGCCCAAGAAATGACATTTAATTAGACTGTATTAGCCTGTTCAGAGTATTGACAGCTGCATGAAAATAATTGCCTGTTCTTTCACCATATGACCATCATTTTGCTGAAGGGAGCCACAGTGTTCATATGGGAAACGTTGTATGAATAAATATATGTTCCACAATAATTGGCTATCTACTGTCTGCTGAAATTAATCATTTTTAAAAACTCACAGAATTATAGTCATCTGAAATAAAGGGATAGTTCACCCAAAAACAGGACAATTCTCCCATCACGTTCCAAAACTGTAAAACATTCTTCGGCTGAAAAAAAAAAAACGTTTCAATTGTTTTTGGATGCCATTGACTTAAAAAAAATATCCTTTTGTGTTCAGCAAAGGAAAGAAGCTCATAATAGAAATAATAATAATAATGACAGAATTTAAATTTTCGAGTGAACTATACATTATTATTATCCTCATTATTTGAGGAATTACTGCATTTTACACCAATTACGAGAACATGCATTTGACACAAGTTTTCACTTTTGGTATTAAAATATACATATAAACAACTGAGATGCTTCCTCTGCATCCAGTGACTGGAAGGAAAATCACAGCATTACATCTAATACAATCACCACATTAGGCCTGCTCACATGCGTAAAGGGCTGTGGAATCAGTGTTGCCTCATTAAAACCAGACCAGATCCTCTCATCAGATGAAGCAAAGTGCTCTGATGGGCTTGACCTCTGGCTCTCTCCCCATGTGGGCGCCAGGGCCAAGGCAGACCCAGCTCATACCCTGCCTGGGTCCTAGTCAGCATACACAGCCTGCTGAAGGGAAGAGGAGGCAGTGGTGGCTCAGGCGGCCCATGACCCTCGCTGAGCTCCAGGTGGCAGCGAGACAAGCAGGGGGCCTTTGATGCCGACCTCCGGTCATTCTGCTCGAATGGATCTTACCATTGATCTGGCCTGCCATGGTAGGGAGGGTTGCCAGGTGCCCCCTAAGTGGTAGAGGATGAAGCACAAGCTGGAGTAGCGCTGGAGGTGCGCTGACCCCGCGGTTCAGAGAGCCCAGCTTGCAGCAGCCAAACTGGAACGCCTGCCTCATGGCAGACTGACACGGAAGAGCTGGCGGATCAAGAAGGGGAAAGCGATTAATATCTACTGCAACTAGTGCTGCAGCTCTGCAATTTTATGTTATACTTAATTTACAGAGGTATTAAAGATGTCAATGGACTTTAAGTATTCCATCGGTAGCCATCGACTTCCATAGTATTTGTTTTCCAGACTATTAAAGTCAATGGCTTTTTTCCATACTATAAAAGTCAATACTAACATTCTTCAAAATATATATTTTTTGTGCTCAAAAAAAGAAAGACACTCATATAGGTTTGGATTAAGTTAAGCATTAGCAAAAGATGAGATTTTATCTGTAAAGCAATGTAATTTCATATGTTTAAATAGAAAGAAAAATATCCTTTCACAAATAAATACAAAAGATACATATACATTGAGACACATATGAAAAAAAAAAAACATTTGGAGGCAAAATAGTCATGTAAAGTAAAAAAAAAAACTTAATAAAAATGCATGCAAATATATCACCTCATGCAATTTAAATCTGTATATGCTTACATCTATGTTTACGCACACACAGTTCATATAAGCACATATTCTGAACAGGGTGTTAAATCATACCGTTCCCTCTGATGCTGCTACAACATTGGGAAAAAACTGATTTAAAAAATGAGAGCATGCGAGCAAGACATGTCACCTGCGTTCTTGAGCCCCTTTTTGCCCCCTCACCTAGTAGTCTATATGCCCTCTAATCACCAGGCCATAAACACAGCCCTGAAGACCTGCATTAAAGACTGAGAAGAGAGTGAGAGAAAACAGCATCCAAAGAGTCAGAGGTAGCCTGTGTGGTATTATTAATAAGGCATTAAAAAGAGAGGCACTTCAAAGCATACAGGAGCCATCCTATCGTACATGAAAGTAACATAGTATGGCTTAATGTCTCCTAAGGCGTCTTATGGTGATGCGGCTTTGATTTGAAATGCATTGTGTGGCAAATGGATTTGCACTAGTGGAGAGTGAGGACGCTGTGTGGGAACACACCATAATTTAAAACCTGACCTCACAAGCTCTTCAAAGCATTCGTGAGTGAGGATGATGGGGTTTCACTACATAAACAAGACCTGACCACACTTGGAGGTCCCAGTGTTGTTGTTAGAAATTTTTTTTTCTTTTTTTTCTGAAGATGCTTTTCCTTTTGGAAATAGTTGTATAGACCAAGGAGAAGTTGAATGGTAGTTTATGAGGAGATTGTAAGCCTGAGGAGATCATTAAGAGTTTTTAGCTGTTAACAGGCATATATTGCATTTTTTTTAAACATCCACAGCTAAAATCATTAACCACCCAAAATCAAACCTCTGCTTTAGCAGAATAGAACCGCTCTGGGATGCTACAGCACAGCATGCTGTTCTGACAGAGGATGTCTTAATCACTGAGGATAATCAGGCTTATTTAGCTTTTAAGAATTACAGGCAGAAATTTGAAATGATAAGAAAACGAGGCCATTGAAAACCCATGTCAAGGAGGTGGTGCAACCGATTAGCCTACTTGCGCTTTTCGGCATGGACGACGGCCCTGGAGTATTGGGTCATACTTCCAATAGGACTCAACTGCTGGTTGACAATACAAAATGTTCCCACCTTGCCTCTTGGAAACAAGATGCTTACAGACGGATTGGGGGTGGGAATTCTGTCTCACGTTTGCTTCCCCTGGCAAATGACACACTTCATGGTTAAAATAGTTGGGTCCCTGAACAGACTTCACAGTTATATAAATAAAATGTGTGGCATAGGGACAAAAATGGTCATATTTAATCCCACTTTGAACCCCAATTAGGGAACTGATGAAAGCCTTCCCACCCCCATGCCTTCTGTATCATAATTGTTTTCTCTTTCCTAAAATGTCATGTACATTAGTCACGTACATAAAACATTGCAAATGACCTCTCGCAAATTTGTTTATGAAAAAGGATAGGACTCAGGATGGCCTCGCACAACCCCAAAGCACGTCACCTCAAACGACTTAAGAAAATAAAAAACAGCACCATTCACTGAGAGAATGAGAAATGTGACTCGCTCGAATGCAAAGGGTTTATCAAGTCCGTATGGCTTTGTCAAAAACAAAGACCTAAAAAGAAAAATAACATTTTCAGACAATAAACAGTAACAGATTCAGGCATCGCACTGACCACAAAGACCAAGAGCGACATTAAAGCAACCTAAATGGCTGTGTCTGTCATAAATTGGAACATCAGTTACAGCAAATTATGCCAAAACAATGAAGAGTTTGGTTTGATTTTTTCATCTTCGTCCCATATATCGTGATTCACTTATTTTTATTTTCCTTGTAAACTTAACTCTGTGGGATGTTATAATATTCCATAGCCCACAGATATTGTTCATGATATCCCTGCTTTTGTTTACTTATGTTGTCGAAACACACTTTTTTTCACACCACAGGACATACCAGCAAAGCATTATTTCTCTGTGAGCATTAACTTCAAAAATGTTTTCAATACACATTTCACTTTATGTAAAATTCTAAATAAGACAGCTCTGTGGGTGCCCCATGACCCTGAAAATCCACCGCAGCTCTATTATTTGTCTAGCGAGCTGCGGGCGTCCCAAGTTTCTTAGGAGATAAGCAGTCCTAGCTCTATCAAAAAATACAAAGCTTAATGTGTCAGAGAAGGATAAGGAAAAAAGCAAAATGAGGAGATTTGCGCAAATCAAACTGACTAAGACAGAGAAATGAGGTAGAAAAACAGGATAAAAGGAGACGGTACGCTTGCAAGTAACCCCAATAACACCATGTTTAGTTGTAGGGTAAAATATACCATCCTGTGTATCCAAAGCAATAAAATCATTTCTTTGTGCATTTCACTCAAGCTAACACTTTTTAAAGCATATTGTCAAACCTGACCAAAAAACAATGTGCTGATTCAATGAAACGCTTGGACATGAGCGATTAAAAGGGGTGCTAGCTTTTCGGGGCAGATGAAAATTGGGGTATTTCGAGGGCTTTGGGAACAGGGAGGGCGATAGAAGGAGGGGGAGAAATGAAAGGAAAATGCCAGTAGTGCCCACTCAGCTATTTTCCCAGTCAAGATCAAAGACAGCGCTGGACTGGCCGCACCGCGGGAAACTTGAAATGTGCCTTGCCTTTGTTTGCTGTTGCTAGGAGACTTCCAGACAGCCAAAAGTGTTTTCAGAAAGCTACAGCATCAAAAACATTTCAAATATATATTTTAAGACTGTCATGTTTGAGACTGAGCAGTGCAGTTTACTAAGCCATTCAACAAGAACAATAAAAACTGACTGAACTAAATAATGTGCATTGATCATAAGAAGCAGCAGCCACTCTCTTTCCCCCCACTTTTTAATTAGAGAAATAGCTGGAAAGGTGACACTTGACAGTACAGTTTTTCCTTTGTTTCCATATGTAGGTAAGCTGTCCTGAATTACAGTATACAGTAATACCTACAGAGCATACACTATAGTTTTATATGGGCTTTTTTTGTGCAAGAGAGAGAGCAAGAGCAAGAGCGAGAGGGAGAGATTAATCATCAGAGTATGTATATTTCCTCCACTTAAGCAACAATTCCATTAATGGGTGTCTTGAGTGCATGTTACTGGGAGCTCATTAGCCATTATTAGTCTAACACTCAAATAAATGTCAGAATGTGCTGAGCAAGAGCTGCTGGTAATAGGCCCTGGGTATTATCAAGACTGCTCATTTTGTGTGTCATATCTGATAAAGGCAAATGTGAACTGCATTGTGGCGATCATAAACTCCTTTTATATTTACTGTACGTAGAGTAATTAAAGCTGTGCAGGTTCAGTCTAACGCCATCTTGAGTGTGACACGCTAAGTGCTCAAGGCCCATTGAAACAAGGCTCATGAAGAATAAATAGCCAAGTAAGCGTATGCATCTAAATCCTTGCAGTTACTTAACCTGAATACAATATATGAGTGTGCTGAGCCCAGACTTGCACAAGCGGGAAGGAATTCTATTCTGTCTCTGGACCGCATCCATGCCCTTGAGTGAGGCAGTGTACTTGGGACACAGCTCGCCAATCCTCTTGCACAACATCTCACCCCACTCCAACAGAAATTGAACTTACTTTGCTCATTTTGAATCCCCCATATTAATAATGATGGCTTGCTTTATGCTGTCAGGTAACACACAATATTGACACACACAAATGTTGCATCAATATCAATTTCCGTACACATGTGCTGGAGGCATATTTAGGGATCCAAGGAGCTAGTTCCCGATTAAAAAAAAAAGTACAAAAAGTACAAAATCTTAAATTGGAGAAATGTGAAATATAGAGCAAATAATTTATTCATCATAATTATAATTATAATTTCCTTGCCTCATGCACTCCAGATCCCTAAAACCCACATTTATTTTCACCTTGAAAGTTTTAACCAAATCTGCACCAGTGAACAGCCAATTTATGCAGCCGAGTTATGCTGAGGTAATTTTACTAAAAAGACTATAAACTATGGGTGTAATGCATAAGTTTGATTAAATTGGCTATATATAGCCTAGACTATGTAGAGCGCCACCATGAGGAAAACATCATACATTTAGATGGCTCAGTTGGTGGCACTAAAATATTGAAATAACTCAGGGTTTTTTAATAGCCATTACAATTCACATTGTTTCAATCAGCTTTAAAATAACCATGAACGATCATTTGCATATTTTTAAATAGCCTCCATCAGCCAATCAGATTTCAGCAACCCAATAAGGCGTCAAAAATACAAAAAACAACAACAACAACAAAAAAGACTAGATTTCGTCGCGCTTGGACAGAAGGTGGCGACATAACAGTGAAAAAATTACATTTTTATGTAATGCAAATGCAGGCTAAATATAGTACATATAACAGTTTTATTCATTTAGACAATGAACGATTAAGGGCTAAAGGGATTATTGCACTTGGATCCCGATAATTTCTGCTTGCAGTTTTATCTGTTATTGTTCACATGAGCGCAGTTGATGTATTAAGGTTGTAGAATCGACGTTTTACTTAACGGAAGAAACAACAGTGTGAGCGCCATGAGAGTCCAGCCGAAATGACCTTCATGTCTGGAACGATTAAGATTAGAATCGTGCAGCGTCTGCCTCTTGTTTTCAAGAGCTCGAGCCAACTGGCACAGGCCGAGTGTTCTCTCCCAGCTCTCCGTCTGCCGCAGCGACAATGACAACCAGTTACCGCATGGCGTGCAAAGATGACAAAAATACTTTCACGCCAAGGGATTTTATCCTATCCAGGCAAACATCACGCGATTACCGAGAGCCTTGTTTTAAATAATTGTTTCTAACGTTTAAGTAACGGTGTAAGGTTTTGATCTGAGAGCTTCCGGTTGATCTGTGATTTTGCCACATAAACCAATTTAATGAGCGTGTGAGTATATGTGTACCGATTCCAGATCAACTTTCAAAGTCCAGAACATTTGTATGTGAACTGCAGAAGTTGTTTAATATGCTGCAACTGTTGTCCGTGTATGCTGTTGCCACCGGCGCTGAAGTCTCAGTGGAGAACATCTTACTGAAAAGCAAAAGCTATGCTCCGTTTGTTTACTACTTTTTTTTTCTCAGCGTCTTTTCATGGCTGTCTCTTTCTACGCAGCGTTTAGTCTCAACAGGATAGAGCCTGTTCTGCTTCACGCACTTTAGTCTGGATCCTCCCCAGTGTGACATCATCTGTTGTACTTTAAGGGTTTCTAGTGCCACCTCTCAACAGCAACATCACTCACCTGGAATACCCGCCAAGAGACGTTCAGAAAGCACTGGTACCCTGGTAACAATACAATAAATCATTCAGAATAACAAAATGAGAGCAACATTTTTTTTTCTTTCTTTCTGTAAATCGAACTATTCTATTCAAGGGGTTGTTTTTACAAGCAAATCCATTCAAGAACTTGGCATAGTACATTCTAAAACTATTTTACAATTAATTTGCTTACTATTTCCTATTCATTATGTAGATTAATTTGGCTCATATTAACTGAGATTTGGAAAAAAATGTATAATGTTCTCGCAAGACGGCAAAAGATAGGCTAGAGTATCCTAAATCAAACTATTATGAAGACAAAACGGTGAAAAACGTAAGAAATCTTATATTTTATTGAAAATAAATGATCTGCTTTCAATGTAAATTTATATAAATTTTAACCCAAAGGTAATGTTAATAGGTTTCGTTTTCTTCCAAATAAAGTTTGATTTTATATGCACCTACCCAGATACTAAGCCTACCAAAGAAAACACCCTTTTACAGAAAACCAGACTTTACCTCATACAATAGGCCTATATTAATTAGACTATATATTATATTATATCAACTAAACAATTCTTTGGCTTAATCAGTAAATAAAACGTATTTACAACAGGTCACCAGCACACCCTTCAGGTACATAGGCTACCTACACGACGGGCCGTATGCTATTATAAACCGATTAAATTGAAAGAACTCAAGTGCGTTTAATTTAAGGACGAAGTGCTGTTTAATTAGTAATAATTAGAGAGAGATTGAATAAAACTTCAGTGTTTTTTCTTTGGTACCGACCACAACTGGTTTATTTTTTTTCCAGCATGTGACCGCTGTCTGAACCCTGAACCCCGTGGTGACAATAAAATGTTTCGGTTCTTCGGAATTCCATAAAAGCTCAAACGTTTATAACGTTGCGAGGCAAAAGGTGGTGAAAGAGAGAAAGATTTAGTAATGGTAATTAAGAGATGGGATTCTTGACTGAAAGGTCACTGAGGCCAGAGTTAGCTACTTCATCTCAGGGCACCGTCGAGGGTTAATCAATGGAGCCTGTATGAGCTGTGGGATATATGAACGCAGAAATATAAACGTCATGTGTTTACGTTAATGTTGATGATGGCGATTACTCTCACTGTGTGAATGATATAGAGAGCAATATATAGGCTAACAAAAAGTTCTCTATCTTGTGATAGTATAATTTTTTAATTAGCCTAAGTTTTATCAGTCCTTTGACCTCCAATCAGTTCTGACGTGGGAGATTGTTTTATTAATATTAAGAGGCATAAAGCTTTGTAGACGCAAAAGTGCGGCTGACGTCACAGCCGGAGAGTCACCCGCCATGTGTAGGCTACGCGTCTCTAATAAGGACTTATCTACCAAAAAAATAAAAGTTTTGGCCGACAATGTGGGTGGACAGGGCGTGAAACTACTATCATCATCAGTTTTGAATGAAAGAAAGAAAACATATATACAACAAAAAGGGAGGCTCATTCCAATTCAGCTGCGTTGTTAGGACAACGAGAACCATCCCTCAGATGATTAGTTCCACTTCAAAAGAATTTACTTTCCGGCGGTGAAACCGTTCCCCTTTTGTGTCTGTACACAGAGTTTTCACTCGCAAAAAGACGACGACTAGTATGTTTAGTCAGTCTGTTTATTTTTGTCTTCTGTTCGCAGTACAATTGTATTAAATAAATAGAGGAGTCACCACAATGGCCGAGAAGTTCATAAACATGTATGGAAGATTTAGCATTCTTTTGTAGTCAAAACACAAAGCACTGGACACATTCAAGTTGGGATGGAGAGGTAACAATGCTAGCTAAAGCAACAAGTTTTTCCATGTACAAAAGTTTGGACTTCAAGAATTTATATGCATGACCTGTGCGAGCAGGGCAATCCAATAATTAATCAATACTTATAAAAGATGAGGACTTTTCGGCAGAATGTAGCCCTGTATGAAAATGCATGAAATATATAAAACAGCAAAACAATCAATAGAGCTTGAGTCAGGTTTGCTTTCATCTCAAAGCTATGTCAATAGCAACTGAAGTTTGTGTGTGCAAACTACAGAAACGAGCCATTTGACACTGAAATAGACTGCAGAGTGAGGCAAAGGTTGATATCGCAATAAAATTACAGGTCACTGTCCTCACTGAATCGTCTTTAAAGCTATCACACCTTGCATCCCTGCCATGATATCATTTGACACTGTTCATTTGCCCATTGACCCACATCAAAGTGCACTTCCCTCAGTAAATGTATCCACTTAACTAAGTTTAGCTGTCTCTCTCAGCTTGGAGTACAGCAAGTGGAGAGGACAGGATGGAGGCATTTGAGTCTCTACAAGTTTGCATTAAACATATCGTTTGATATAGTGTATATGGGTAACTGTAATGTGTTTAATTTCAACTTTGAATTTGTAACTTCATATCAAATTATCTTGTCTGTAATGACACTATTTTATACAATATCTTAGACAAATGTCTTTTTTTCCCTTATTTTTTGTAAAACATATTCAGCAAGTTTTAGCCTATAAAAATATTTTAGGCTTTGTGCGTATACTTTTAATAAAGAGAATGCAGAACTTGCAGAGTATGAAGTACCCTCTCTGAATAAACCACCAAAACCTAGACTGGAATATACTGGTTAATAAACAATTTTAATGTTTAATCTCACAGCATATTTTATATATTCCACAATGGACCGGTCAAATGATAATAAACTCCCTCCAAATTAATATTTTTATAGAATACAGTTGGTAAAGAGCCTATGCAGGCTGATAATATCTGTGAGATACGATTAAATCACTTGACCTCTCTTAAATAAAGAGTTTATCATCATATTGTCATTTACAATGTAGTTTGCTTAATTTCAAACCTTCATGTATGTGTGTAAATTTACTTAAGTGATGTGCTTCTAGGGAAAGTGGTCTTGTTCATCCTTAGCTGCTTTATCATAAGTCCAACAGTACAACATTGACATTCGCATACAAATAAACAACAATAAATACAAGTTCAAAAGAGAGTGAAGTACATATATATAAATATAATTACATTTCAATGAGTGTAAAGAAAAAGATATCAATGCATATTAGATATATATATTCTATCCACATTCTTGACTGGAGCTCAACTAATTGCTTCTTTCATCTATCCAATTATAGGCAGAAATAGTATTGGATTTTGATAACTCATCATACACTCTTGCCTTCTAATCAACACAAAATAATATGTTTTTTGCACATTAATTCTCAGTTTGAATATCAGTGGCTTGCTACTTTTGTAATTGACAACAATCAGCTACTCAAGATACAGGTTTCCTCACATGGCTTAAAGGACTAGATGATATGTATGAGAAACCTGAAGGACAGCGTAAAGCTCCCAACCAGATCCTCCCTACCAGCAGGTGGTAGAATCAGAGAGGATGTTTTTTTAGGATGTAAAATGATAAATGGCATTTAGCATAAATCAAATTCTGTTTCTCTTAAAAAGTCACTTGTAAATGCATGATTTCACAATGAGATCTCCATGCATAGCTACATCATGGATCATCGCTTTCTCTTGTTTTTTTTTTTTTATCAGCACTCCAAGGGCAACTAGGCCCATCAGTGCTAAAATATGAGATGAGCAAAATGGGAGGCTTATGTTTTCAATTGGGAAATACACAGGCCAGGTCTAAAAGAAGAGCACCTCATTTGAAACTTATAATAGTGTCTAGTACTGCATGTTAAAAATATATATATATATTTCACATCGTACATCTAATATGTGGGTCACTAGGATTTCAGAGAGAGGGGCAAACAAAGAAAACTGGAAATAAAAATCAAGAGAAAATATGCAGTGCTGGGTAAAGATCTAAGGAACCCAGTTGCTATTAAGGAAATTATTTGAGGAAAATAACTGCTCTGAAGATTAATTAACAGAGTTAGTTTCAACTGATTGAAAGGGAATATGGCCCTGCACAAGCAGGCCTAATTATATCCAGATCTTATTTGTCTTATTAGGCATTGTAAACAAAAATGCCACTGACTTGTTCTGAAGGCAGAGGAAAATTATAAACAAACCTATTATGGAGTTTATCAATACACTTAGTATCCAAAATCACTGGGTATTTTAATCAGAAAGATCATCATAATAATGAAATCTGGTTGGAACATGTATATGCAAATTTGACGGATATATAAAACGTATTTAGATTTTACCTAATGGCTTCATGCTTAATATTTAAATTGGCTTAAAATATCTTTTGACCTTTAACACACTGGAGTTGCTAAGGTGATGAGTATGGCATCCTAACAAGCAGTAATTGTAGAGATAAAAGCCATGCAGCAAAAATCATGCAGCACTTAAATACTCACATGGGTAAAGGTTCACCAAAGCCCACCTTTATTCACTCTGGGCCCCTCCCTCCAGAAACTGCTCCACCAATCTCAATGGGAGACTGCAGTGACCTGATATCTTACAAGCCAAAGGGGATTTGTGCTGCCTCCACATCATGACATACATTTTCATGAGACATTACTTTTTTATTCTTTTTGCAGACTGAAAATATGTTTAACCCCTTCAGATATAAAATGAAATTACATAACTTACACTTACGTTACTGGAAAAAATGCAGAAGATGTGGAGGATAAGCCAGTGATGGATGTATTAATTACCTTGTTTCATTCCTCTCTTATATAGGGCTAAAGAATTCTAAGAAATACATTTGATCCTTTCATGTGCACAGATATTTTTGTTCCCCAAGCCAATCAATACATCTAAACCAGGATTTATTTAGCTTCATCCAGTGAATTATTGTAACTCCACATTTGTTTTAAAATAGTCCATGATTCAAGACATGATGCAAAATGACCTTCATACATAAAGCTGTCAAAAGTGTAATTTGTGCATTTTGAAAAGGGAAAAACTTCTGACCAACACTAAAATCAAAGACACAGGTCTTGCAAAGCCAATATGATAAGCCTAACTGATCCAGGCACTAGACTGAGCTGATGAGGAATTAAAATGACACACATATTTATCTGTTTTTCTAAGCTAAATGTATGTTACACAGTCTGAAAGACTGATCAGTCAAACATTTTGGTTTACAATATCTATAGCTTCCTTAGTGGTGTTATTGTGCCAAGCATATTTTGTAGCAGAGGTAGTTGAAGTAAAGCTCTTTTTTTTACTGCCTCACTCTTCCATCTAGTTCTACGCCCTAGAGTGACGGGTCAGCACCAAACCAAATCCGATTTGTCCCAACCATTAATGTCACGGCCTTTAAGCTACATATCATCACAGAGAGTACGCTTGCTCAATCTGTAATTGAAATAGCTTGGGGAGAAACGCTGAGCCCCGGTTGGCCCCCTGAGCCTGCTTTATCCACTCCACCATCCATCACTGTTCACTGTGGCCTCAAGGTGCTGGTGTAATGCTGCGAGGTTAACACTGAGATCAACTTAAAGACGTGCACGCGCTCCTTTCTCTTTACCTGGCCCACAGTCCCAAGCATGCTCACATGTGACATACACATCAACTAAAAATACATATAGTGATGGAAGCTGTGTCAGGTATCCCTCGGTTCAGTTCTTGTGCAAGTTTGAAAGCGTTGATAGTTGCAGGCTCAGAGGATGGCTGAACTTCAGTTGGGGAAGTGATCAGAAGGCCCATCTCTCCTTTAGATGTTGAGTTCACAGGATTGATTACACAGACCTCTTGTGATGCATCCGTCTACAGATGAAATTAAACACCCACTATTACACACTACTTTGAAACACCCTGGACCCTGATCAATGTGATTCCATATTCAAAATAGCACTATAAAAGACAAATGCTTTTCATTACAAATTCAAATGCGATATTTTGAGACAGTCAACTAATGAAAAATTATGGTGCTGAGGGAACCAAAAAGACAACGTTCACTCTAGGTCCATGGGTCTCTTAAGTCCAAAGGAAGCTGCTACTCAAACAGTTCAGATCAAAGCCACTTTTTGCAAGTGTTCAAGATGGATTCTTTATTGCGGGTGGAAGTAGTAAAAAAATAAAATAAAATAAACACTAAATTGGATTTTAAAAATGTAATGGAAATTAAAACGCTCTTTGTTAAGGCTATGATGCTGCAAGAGTGGATAAATAAGCTCCATTGTGTCTTTTTAAGCATGTTCAGCTGGCCTCTCACATACATGAAGGCTGCCAAAAATGCCCTTGCCAAGATGTGGAGGACACAGTACGTGCTCTCCAAGTTGATCTTTACCGAAAAGGATCTGGAAGCAAGATCAGAGGAACTGGGTGATGGCCATGGTCACCCTTCTGAAAGTATAGCACTGCTGCTCAGAGTCAGGGCCATCCTCAAAGTTGCCCCCTTTCAAAAGGGGCACATCCACAACACTTGCTAAAGTGGATTTAGAATTGTTGAGGATTGAGAATTGTTGTCTTTATTCTTCCCCCGCTGAAACAAACGGGTCGCTGTGACCACATCGGCCAACACATTAGCGTCTATTGCATATACTGCGACAAGATAACCCAACGCAAGCCACACCTGCAAGCCGATTGGCTGAGCGAAGACCTTTACTGTCTTCCCTGCTGCCCTAAGACGCCATCATCAGAGAAATGTCTTATGTAAGGCATGGATTATGGATGAAAAAGAGGGTGCAAAAAGACTTGTTAAAGAAATGTCCATTGGGGTGAATTGCAATCCTAAAAATGCATCAAAAGAGAGAAATGCATCAGATATTGGGCTGGGCGGAGTTTCCTCCCACTCCCAAACCGCAGCTGTGCTGAATGGAAAAGACCCATAGCAAAAGCCCAGCACTAGCCTCATTTTGGTGGACTTGCTGAGGTTTGACAAGAGAACGGAATGTCCGGCAAGTGAATAGATGGGTATTTAATAAGCTGTGGTACCAGCTGAGCTACACGGGGGGCTGGCACCACCACCACCGACTCCAGAATACTGCACTGCGGATAAAGATGGAAAGAAAACCAACCGATCGACAGACTGCACCGCTAGCGGTGCAAATCTAAAAGCTCAAATGTGAATTTTTTTTAATGTATTTTTTGTTTTTAATTGACCATATTTTACATAAGGATTCTTCCACAGTTAAAAGATTAGTTCACCCAAAAATGAAAATGTTTTTTTTTTTGTCCATGTAATGAAAAAGATGGAACATATTTTAAAATATCTTCTTTTGTGTTCCAAATATGAATTACAAGCTTGGAATGACATGAGGACAGAATTTTCATTTTTGAGTGACCTTTCTTTAAAGTATTTTTTAACACGTGGTAATTGTCAAGTTAGCGCTTAAGCATGTCTAAATGAAACAAATGAGACAAATTATCTCATAGAGATTCACAGGAAGCTTGACAACTGAAAACACGACACTATCTCTGAGTTCTGTGTCTTGTACAACTCTCACGTTTCATGTTTTTGATAGCCTCATTACAGCCTCACCTCTAAAATCAATTTGCCTGTGTCTGTAGCATCACTCTCATTAAACACTGGGTAAGCAGGAAGAGCGCGTGTGCATGTGTGTGTGTGTGCACGCCAAAACACTCAAAACCTAACACACCCGGTTTGGAAAGAGATAAATGAAAGCAAGACTAAGAAGAAAACACAGGTTGGCCGAAAAAGACGGTGAGTATGAGTGGACGATAGCAGCTCTGTAAACGATCTGAAGGACAGAAGATCAAATATGGTGAATTTTGTGATTTGAGGTTCATCAAACATTGTGGCACCCACCTGCCACAGGACCACACTACTGCGCAGATTAAGGGGCCGGTATAAGGGAGTCATGGGAGAAGAGGGTAGCCAGGAGCACAGGCAGAGCAGCAGATGAGAGAGTGGAAAAGTGGGCTGCTATATACAGGAGGGGGTTGTGATGAAAAGAAGCCTAAGTCAGGGAGCACCGACACCACTGGCTTGACCTGGGGACGACTGGAAAAGGCAGGAATCCAATTAAAATCACACCCCATCGGCCTGCACAGCCACCACCCCCTCACCAGGCTGACGCAACTTCACACTGCTCCTGCTAGATGTGTCATTTTGAGCAGGTGGAACGCAGCAGACACTGAGATCATATAGTCTTGGTCACACTTTGAGGATGCGATGGCAAAAAGTCTATGATACACTATATGTACAAATAAAGCATAGATTAAGTGTGTAAATGTATAAAAAAGTTGACTTTGTTATAAGTTGTCACATAAGATAGACAAAAATGCAAACTAACCTTCGCCATACATCCTTGTTGCTAGGCAGAAAACACTCGGTAACAGGAATTAAAGAGAGACAGCGAGGTATCATCTCATTCACAGTAAAATAAGTGTATTAACAATCAGCTATAGTGTGTGCTCATCCAGATATTCATGAAGAAATACCATTTTTCTACTATTGGCAAAGCGAAGTCATACTATTTTCAGCAAAGATAAAACAACAGGCATTAAAAGGAGTTTAGGAAAAAGATCTCAATTCTGGATGATCAAAATGCACACCACCACTGCACTTGAAAAACAGAGTAAATACGGAAAAGACTAAACACAGACACCTATTCAGAGATATTTTATATATATATCCTCCTGAAGGTTGCTTTCAGAGAGTAAATCTATGACGTTGTAAAACGAAAACCAAATAGTAAAAAAAAAAAAAAAAAAAAAACATACAAATTTAAACTTGCTGGTCTTATTACAACAATACAGTAAAACTAAATTGGGATTTAAGATATAAACATTTAAAAAGACCTTCAAATGTATAAATTAGACTGTATGTATGCTTATAGAATTGCATGAATGTAAAAATGAAGCTACGTAATGGCTTTTCAACAGTCCACTATAAATATTGTCGTACATGCAATCACATTAACAACATAGGATTTAAACCCCCCCAAAAAGCACATTAGAACTCCACAAAACAGTACCTTGAGCACTGTACAATCGCAGGATTTCTAAAGGAGGTCAGTATCTGCTAATACTAAAAGGTTTTCGTCATTTGATTTCAATCACAGGATAGTTTGAGGAACGAAGATATCAAAACAGCCAAATTAGAGAGATCAATATGTAATTTCCGATATCATATCCAAAATCATTCTGACAGAAGAAATAAAAACAGTTTTAATGCGCTCAAATGTTAAGTTGTTCTATTGTTTTATATGTGTAACAAAATGTTTACAAGAAAACAACTGAAACATATATTATAATGTTTTTTGTATTGTTTTCAGTTACATTTATATTTTAATTTGATCACTGTTTTGTTAATGACAATATTTTAGTATCATACAAATCATACACAATACACATTATTGGAAAGTAAGATTCCAAACAGACGTGCATTAAAAATATTTTCTTTCTGTTGCAATTTACTCACAACAAGATTTAACATATTTGTGTTGTGAGTGGTATCATATCTTTATAGAAGAGAAATTCACAGTAGAGATACCTTAACAAATAACACCGGATCAGTTCGGATTAATTATGACAAATGTGTTCTTACATTTTTAGCATCTGACATACACACCACACAAATGCAAGTATCTCTGTGTTAAAAACTGTTCAACTCAGAGTCCATCAAAGAACAGAAACATGAAAAATTCTATGGCAAATTTCTAAATATTTCCTCAAAACAAGATACAAACGTGCCTGCATGCGTAGCATCAGACTTTCACAAATAAAATTCCTGTGCTATTTGTTTTTATTTCCTGTTTCTCAATGATCCAACAGTGTTTAAAATAGAAATTAAGAATTTCTTGTCAACTTCACATCTACAACTTCCTTTGAACACACCGCATCAGTCCAGCATTGATGGTGGGTTGTTGTTGTTTATTTATTTTTTATTTTTTTACTTTTGCCTTATGACCTTTCTAAGGTTATTCGCGATAGCTAAATTAATGAACTGAAAGGCGTGCTAGAAGGCCCACTGAGTCAAAAAGCCTTGGTAGCCACTTTTTCAGTTAAACCTATACGGTCTCTTTCTCAAGCCTCAAATAGTAAAAAATAAATTGATAAAAATAAAAAAAATATACAGA
Organism: Carassius gibelio; assembly: GCF_023724105.1. Classification (NCBI taxonomy): domain Eukaryota; kingdom Metazoa; phylum Chordata; class Actinopteri; order Cypriniformes; family Cyprinidae; genus Carassius; species Carassius gibelio. Next base: position 22,042,329 of record NC_068409.1, on the reverse strand, counting down.
GGCCCACTGTATTCTTTGGTCACCGATTTTTCTCTTTATGAGTAGGTTCTGAGGAATGGTATCTAAGGCACCATCCTTGACAGTGGAAACTATTGTAATAACCAACCAGGAAAGAAAGAAATCTTTAAAAATGCTATGCAGCCTGGTCATTAGTGTTAGCTGCTTCACAGCACAGTGTGTAAGGAAGGCAAGTTACTCCTGTTACAATTTGAGAAACACCTCCTTACAACACCACACACACACACACACACACAAATAGAAAAAAAAAATCATGACAAAACTGGACTATAAAATACCTAAGAGCAAACTCTCTGATTGTATAACAAGATAGTAGATTAAACAGTGGGCCACTACCAAAGGCTCCAAATATCATTCTTTAGTCTTTACAATCACTGAGGTCAGTGTTCAGATTTTTCAATATGTGGAATCAATTCAAAACATGGGGACAGAAACAAACTAATAAGACTGAAGAAAACCAATTTCATTATGCATCTTGTGTACTGAAAGAGCTGTGGACCTCAGGCTTACAATTTGGTAGACTATTCATTGTGTTGTAACTTATGCATTAACCTAACATTTCATTCATCACCACCAAAGTGTTCAGTTGTAAGCTGCCATTTGTTTCTTGATAACAGAAGTGAGATTACAGACGACTTGTACTTGACAGAACAGGATTTGAGTTCATTGACAGTTCTATGTACGATCATAAAATGCTCTAGCACGCTAATATTAAGTGAGAAGTCTACCGAAACCGTGTATGAACAGCGTAAGTGAGTGCAGGTTGGAGTTTCACTGATCGGTACGATTCTAAGGACAAGGCCTATGTCCTCGCTTGCACTTTTATTTAAGCCGTGTCATGCTGAACTGCAGTTTTATAGCAATAAAGTTAATACCCCCCAAAAAATATAACAACAGACTTCGCATATAAGATTAAACTGAAAAGAAAATAACGATAAATTCGAAATCTGCTGGAGTTCATTCGAGGTGAGGCAACTTCGGCCGTGAAATCCTTCACGGAAAACAATTACTTTATCAAAGTTTTAACTTTTTTAAAATCATTTATTTTAGACATTAGGCCAGTCTAAAGTCTGAATTTCACTAAAAGTATGTTTCTAAAGTTTCTCGTTTTGCTATTTTAATTCCAAAAAAAAAACAAAAAAAAAAACGCATAGGTAAGCCTATCCGTTAAATAAACTGGCACGTACAGAAAAAATCCAAGTCGTGTACGTTTCCTTTGAGAAGCATAGTTTAAATCACACGCCTGATCAAAGAGAATAGAGATACTTTAATGAAACTTAGAATGCATAATTAATTGTACAGTACACAGTAGAATCTTAATTAAACATTTTCACAATGAAGGGGGGTTGATGTCTATAATAATTGCCACAAACGTATTAAGGTATAAAATTCACTCATTGGTGGTGTAGTGTGAAAATCTCCAAATAATTAGTCAAAGGCCTCGTTCAATGATGGGTTCACCTTCACACACATCAAAACAAACGATATTTTTAATCTTCGACCAACATTTAAACTGTGACAGAAAACGCATAAATCCAAGTTGTAATTTACAAAAAATAAAATAAAATAAAAAATAAAAACGTTACTAACTTTTATCATCACTTTTCAAGAGATAAACCTCTTCTTTCCATTATACATCACGTTGACAGAGGCCCTGCCTCTACAGAACCTCATAATAGTACACTACGCCATTAATATTTTTCCTGTGCAGAAATAACTTACTTTATTTTTTCGACCTATAAATTCTACTCCATTTGTTTGTAGATATTTTCTATGTGAATTATATTTTGGCAACTTTTTTCTTTGCTTTTATAGTAAGCTATTTACAGTTTAGTCACCGACGTTTCACCAACACAAGAACATAAATGTACAACAGATAAAGCTCACAGTAACAAATTGCACGCTCATATTTAAACCTGTAGGACATAATATTACATGAAGATGACCCCTTCAGCTGTCATCCCTCAATGCTTTAACACGCAGAGTACAAGCCCGAATTACAGACATTATATATCACTGTTACAGTGTTTGGGTGAAAATGTGTCCACGGCGCTATGACACGTGTACCAGCCATTCACCAGACTTTTCTGAAAAGGTGAGTTGGTCGCAAAAGTTCTATGGTTAGGTGGGAACGAATGACTTGGTTGGCTGCACGAATATTGTACAGACTCTGGTCTGTAGCTGCCCCTTTGTAGTAACAGAGGGTCCAAAAGGGACTGTGGCCTGTGCGCCATATAGTCCAAACTGTTTTCAAAGGTGTGATGGAAGCGTGACCTCATAGTCGACTCATTTCGTGTCTCTGGAGACAGGGAGGGAGTCGTCATCGTTCGCGTCACGGTGGTAGAGGCGGGCGTGTCTTGCTGTTCCGCTACCTCAGGAGACCTGGCCTCTACAAGGTGCTCGTCGTCTTCGCCGATTTTGGCGATGTAGGCCTTGCAGTGGAGTTTCATGTGTTTGCGCAAGGAGCTGGGATGCGTGTAGCATTTTTCACAGCCTCTGACCTTGCACGTGTAGGGTTTATCGCTGGAGTGAACGTGAGAATGCTTCTTCCGGTCACTGCTGTTTGCAAATCTCCGATTGCAGCCCTCAAACTCACATTTAAACGGTTTCTCACCTAAACGGGCAGAGGAGGGGGAAACGCGAGTTACGGGTGGGATGTACAGTCAGCCATGGCTCATCAGTTCTGAGTGCATGGTGTCATTAGATGTGTTATGCAGGATGTTATACAAAAAAAATATAAAAATAAATTAAATTAAAAAAGTGTGCTGCTCCACACATTCAACACTATATAGCAGGCAAGGACAGAACTTTGTTAAAGATAACACTCCTGTGCGTGCAAAACTTGACAAATCGAAATCCCTCTTTCTTATCATTTATAAAAAATAATCATGTTTTCCAGTCGGTTGTTTTCATGCAATAGCTGCTAATTTCAAAATCATGGTTCACAGGAGCTAAATCAGATTTAGCTTATAACGAAACTCAAATGCATACAGCTTAGGCTAACTCAAACTGCTTTCAGAGTTTAAAAAAAAATCTAAACAACATGAACATAGCAGTGTTATTTCATTAGTTTTATTAACCCATAGTAAACACTTCACTTGTAAATATTTGTATGGAATCGGTGATTAATTTAACATTTCTGTTTTCAGTTAAAAACATATATATATTTGCTAATATTCGCAGATATTCTGTGAATGACCCAATTCATATTTTTAAATGCGTCCTGAGCCAAAGATGAATTCCTAGTTTAATTAATTTCTAGCGAGAAAAATAAAGTTAACTGTGGCTTAAATAAATACAGTCATATCGATATGCTTTTTATTTATTTATAAATCATATATTATGGTTAAATCATTTAAAACAAAAACACACGAACTGGCCATTTATACAGAAAGCATTCTAAGGATTAATGTGACGTTAGTTTGAAGTGTAGTTGACTAGAAGCTTGCAGAGCTTAGCTCGAGCTGGTGCACTCTACCATAGCAGAGAATTCAGCTGTGCCTTGCGTAAACGTTACGTCACAGCTCTCCGGTGCCCCGGCATTTATTTATTTATTTTCACTGCATGAATGAGAGGCACCCAAACAACTGGCCTGTGGACTGATTTTCACCAGCTCGAAAGTTTCTGAAAACGAAATTAAAAAAAAAAAAACCCCTGTAATATGAGCAACAAACGTTCCAACAAAAAATAGGTTTCATTTGATATAAATAAATGCTTTAATCTCAGTCCAAATTAAAGTCTGGCACAGGCTGTAGAAAATTACATTCTATTGTGTACAAAATTTTACATTAAATTATATGCCGAAAAATTATGAACATCATGACGTGTTTTGACAACCTACTGTCAAAAGCAGGTTTCGTGAAAAGCTAAAATAAATAAATAAATAAAATACGGTATATATTTTATAGTTTTACTTTGGGAACAATTAATCAAACAGTAGCCTACGTTTTGACCAGTTTTTCTGTCCTGGCAGTTCTTAATGAATTAATTTTGTGTTTGAACAATGTTAAGCAAAACAAAAGAAAAAGAAGTGGTTTAGAAACAATTCCATAAGTTTGAAGCCTGTCATTCTATTATTAATATTATTATTATAATGAACTAACCTGTATGCGTTCTCTTGTGTATCTTGAGGTTCTCAGATCTGGCAAAAACTTTTTCACATCCATGAAAAGGGCAGGGAAAGGGCTTTTCTCCAGTGTGCACTCTTATGTGGTTGACGAGCTTGTATTTGGCTTTGAAAGGCTTTCTGTCTCTTAAACAGTTCTCCCAGTGACAAACGTAGTCGGAGTGCTCCGGTCCTCCGACATGCTCAACCGTCATATGGGTGACGAGTTCATACATGGTTCCAAAACTCCTGGCGCAGGGCGGCTTGCCAGTGCCTTCTTGGCCGTCACTCCACTTGCACACCAGCTCGTGCTTTGGGTTCTGCCTGGAGCACCTGAGGAAGGCGTCACCCCCTCCTCGCTGCATGGCCATATTCAGAGGCTTATAGAACTCCAAGAACTGGGTGACTAACTGCTGGCTGTTGGCCCTGGGGCCACTGACCGACTGCCCGTATGGGTGCGTTCGAGAGAGAAGATCCCCGGGAAGACCCAACATCATTTGGCTGCTGAGATCTCGGGTTGCGTCTGACGAGCCATGGGCCTGCTCTTGATACGTGTTGAAGAAAGCCTGGCTCCTGCCATCCCTATAGCTGTGGAGGTCACGGTACCTACCAATATTGCCATGTTGGTTAGGTCTCGGAGCCAGCTGATCAGTTACTGGTGGCATGCCTGCTGCTGACAGATTTGTCCCAATGATAATGCCCCTAGGACTGGGTTCTAAGCGATGACTGGTGTATCCAGTGTCTGGAAAATGGGTAACCGAGTGGTCAACAAATGCACTGGCCCTCGTCTCGTGGTAGTCTCGCAAATTTTGCGAGGGGCAGAGTTTTAAGGAACTGCCAGTGGGGTGCCCCATGTGCTCCTCTGCCAAAGGTGGCAGCACCACGCTGGGTTCAGTATTGCTCTCCCCAGGGTTGACGCAAGAAAGAGGGCAGCCACTAAACCGCGACAGGCTTGTCATGTTTTGTTGCTTGGCTGAGGTCTTGGCAAATCAACCAACCTCTAACGTTTACGATTTACCTACAAAACTCTTCCCCATTTCCCCCGCTGTATCATCTGCATGTGCAGTTATTGCCTGTAAAACTCTCAGACGCAGGAATAGGACCCCGGTTCGTTAAGATTGGTGTGAGTCCCATGCCGTTCACTTTGCCCTCTTGATTTGTGGCAATAACCGTGGTAGTAAAATGCTCCGAACCAGGCCATACTGCAATATAAAAGCACAGCAGGCAAACCAGCTTTTAAAAAACGGTGCTTTGGGATTGGTCGGAATGCGCGATGATTGACAGTCCCTGGATTTGTTTTAAAAGGGACACGCAGGCGTTCACCACACGACTCCGTTTTCAAATTTCTCAGTGAAAATGCTTTGATATGTGCCGCTCGCGCACTGCCAGATATTGGCTGTTCTGTGACTTGAGAGTGCCGAATGCGGTATTGTTGGCTAAGATATCGAAATGTTTAAATGCCATATATATATATATGCATTTTAAGCAAGTCTGTGCTACGAATGCTGTGCAGCAGTGTTTTCAACATCGAATAGAAATAACCGGAGTTAAGCAACGAAATCAAAATTCTCTTTCAAGCCACAATGTAGGTTTTAATATTTAATATTGTGGTTTAACTTTAATTAAATTGAATATGCTTTGGTGTTACTCGCTCCAGTATATATAATACTGGTTTTCATTGTAAACAGGATACATTATTATTATTATATTATTATTATATTATTTATTTAATACATATTTTCATTGTTTCATTTATTTTTAAGTTAAAGATTACGCTTATTTAGCTAAAGGTAAATGTGACATAGAAACTTCACTGTTTTTTTTTTTTTCATGCAAAAGTTCAGGGAAATATTATTTGTTATTAATTAAGTAAAATGACATAATATTTTATATTAAACACTTCGGGGGAAATTCGGGGGGCAATATTTGATTATAATGCACATAAAAATATCCCATATTGTAAAAGGTATCGTTCCGCATGTGAAGGTCTATTATTTGTTTAGTGAAGATTAGATTAATTTTATTGGATGTACTTAGGCGTGCATTTTTATCGAATATTTGAATTAACATTTTTTTTTCTTTATTTATAAAAATTAATAGGTGAATGAAATTCATTCATAAATAATGTATCTAATTAATAAATAATAATAATAATAAATGCGCAAAAATGAGCCACAGTAAAACTAGGGTTATGTCAATATAGCATAATAGCTAAATATAACGTTAATTGTACGTGGAATATGCAAGGGTTAATAGACTTTTGACTTTCGGGGTTACAAGAATGACATCTTTAACCTTTACAACCCCAAGATGACCTGTTGCCATCTAAGAAGGACATTTATTCGCTTATGTTTAATGTTTTGCACCTGTCGCTATTAAACCAACAAAAATGAAAACAGGTTTGTGGTGTACTCACAGTTACTGTAAAAAGTGTGACAGCATTATAGTGTGGACCGTCAAATTATTCTTTTTTAAAGGGCCAACTCAAATATGTTTAAATAACCACACAAATGTTGACGTATTAAGAACAGAATTTAATTATGTGAATTGGAATCTAAAGAACAACTTTTATACCAGGGATACTGATCACTTACCTTACAACATTTTGAATTTAAGAAAGTAATTAATATATTTATTCTGAAGACTGTCTCCAAACCCCCACCACCCTATTAATGAGTGGGCATAAACTTGACTTATTTAATAATATAATTCTTCCCACATGTGAAGTTCTTGGATAGAGTAAATATTACAAGACAATATTTACTGAGGTTACAGGAACTGTATTCACAATCAAGTCATAATTAAGAGTAAATAACACAATTCTTTTTACTTGAACAGGGTCATATCAAACATAATATAAAACAAGAAAGACCAGAAAAGGCCAAGAATATATACTTTTATATGTAATGAGTTGCAATGCAGTTTTTAGATAAATCTCCCTAACTATGATATCATACACCATAACAGAGCATAGAGAACAATCAATGGCAGACATTAATTTGTATAACAAAACTGAGTCTCTTCTCCCACACCACACAGCAACTCTTCCTGGTTAATCTCATTCTTCGTTATGTCTTCCTTACTGGAAAAGACGAAAGGCATTTCTACACACATTCTGTTAATATACAATAATAAAGACTTCCAATAAATGAGTTAGTACAATGATCTTTAAAATACATATGGAGAGAGAGAGAGAGAGAGAGAGAGAGAGAGAGAGAGAGAGAGAAAGCATAAATGAATGACCATAAGAGAAAAGTTATTAGGTATTGTATAGGACACTGAATATTGTTTTTCTGCGTACTATACATACATCTATAGTTCAGGAAGGTCACAGATTTGTCTTTGGGATCTACAGTGCACAAACTAAATATAGTCAACAAATACTAATATCAATTCAATGTATCCATAGTCAAAGTCTCATCACAGTGGTTTAAAGAAGATAACTTAACTGAAAGTGAGTATTATGAAACACTAAATTATGTATGCTCTACAAATCTAAATATACTAGTACTTTAAATATTTTGCCAAAATGTAAAGTGCCTCTCTTCCTTGCATAATATTTTTGTACAATTACAAATGTAGCTTTAACTTCATTTCATATCAAGACACCAATAAAGCCATACATTGCTTTTGAGAATTTAAAAATAAATAAAATGAAATAAAGTAAAGTAATAGTAAAACATGGTAACCAATGCTGGCTGAATAAATTCGGTCTAATATATTAGTATTAAAACTACAAAAAAAGTTGCAATAAACATAGCGGGTGTTCAGCTTTACAAGTTAGGGGTTGAATGTAGGTAAATTTAGATGGGCAAACTAAGTGGAGAACAGAGGCAAACTGAGTGAAATTTAAGTAGGAAAAAAGCACCGAGCACACGGACTCTACACTTTTAACGCCATTTTTTTTCTCTGATTTTTAGGACTCAGCAGAGCACAATAGTCTACCCTGGCAACAGCAGTTTGCATTGACTAATAAGCAGATGCGTAACGCCTCGACAAATTTAATTTCCAGTCATTTGTGCTAAACATAGTTAAATTTTATACAGACACATGTTAATTGAAGGTACCACAGTTATCTCATTACTCAATACTGATTAAATGTTTGAGATAGCCTAAATAGACCCCACTCCTCAACAAAGCTAATAGAAAACAAGCTAAATACTTTTGAATATTCAAGGTATACTTACACCGATATAAAGCCATATGTCTGTTTATACATATACAGAAAGAGAAGATAAAAGTAATAGGCCAATCTCAAAATAAAATTAAAGATTTAAATACTACCCCTAATATAATCTCCCTATGTGAAAGGATGACGAAGTGGTAGGTAATCCGAGTTATTTCAATCTGTTGTTGCTAAGCAGTGAAATATTTTATTTATTATTATATGTATGTAATAATTTAATTTAATGTGACATTGACACCTGGAATGAATGAGTAAACAGAATAACACTATACATAGGCTATAGCCTTCATATCAAGATTTTATCTGTAAACGATGCTATACACTATTGAGTTTGATAATTGTGTATTAACCCGATTCATCATTTTCAAGAGTTTAACTTTCAGCAGTTTCCAGGTAATTCTGCTCTGACTAAAAAAATGAAGACATACTTTAGTAAAGGGGGCGGGAGCTGGAGCTCATCGCATTATTCTGACGAAACATTATTTGACTATACCTCAAATAATAGGTCGAAATATAGCTCTGGTCAATGCAATTATAGGCCTTTAAGTCCTTTCAATTTTCAGTAGTCCAATGTAAAATAACGTACTATGCCCTCTTGAGTTAAAAACGTCTCTTGCCCTCATTTGCCCTTTGGCTAGAGTTGCAGTGCAGTAGATAAATTCAGTCAAATATCTGAACAATTCTCTGCAACGGAGAAAGCGAAGAACGTCCTTAAGAACTTATTTCCTAGCCACGCCTGGAAATGAATATGTCACATAATATATTAAGCGTGTTCACATTTATACAGACAAACTAGGCCTACATCTATAGTGGAAAGTAAGAAACCGTAGCTATCTCACTTCCAAGAGTGAATCCTTAAAAAAAAAAAAAAAAATCGCCGTAAATCCGCACGGCGGTACAGCATACTCACATGTGTGCTATTGTACGACAGATAGAGAAAGAGAGAGGGGCAGAAAGAAAGAGAGCAGAAAGGAGGGGGGATAAAGCTTGAAGAAAGATTAGGAGAATAACTGGAGATCTATATTGCTAGCAGTAACCTTTAAAACTTGTGTGATTTTTAAATATATATATATATATATATATATATATATATATATATATATATATATATATATATATATATATATATATATATATATATATATACGAAAAGCACACACTATTCTAATAACCATTAAACATTACTACTAAATTCTGTTAAAATGTTTTTATGTGAAATGATTTTTTTTTACGGCTTAAATTTTCTGTTATTATATGTTTAAAAGTTACATGATTTAGATTATTAACTAAATACAGCATGCAAAAGATCAACAGGGCACTTTTATAACGCATTTAATGAAAAATGGATTAGGCTACTCACCTTAAAACTATTAGAATAGGTCGCTGTAGTTTATGCTTTTTTTTTTTTTCTCTCGTAGAAAATGCTGAAAGTGAAAGCGTGATAGCTGAGGACTAAACCGGAATGAAGAGCTGATTTAAAGATTTTTGTTTTTAATCTCTAAAATATAAAAGGGAGCTCCTTTCGAGGAGAGATTGAGGGGGAGAGGGAACGTGAAATGGCTTGGAGGTATAAAAGGCGCTCCTTGGAACACTCAACGCGTCTCTGAACTTGATCAGATTTTATGTGTCCTGCAGCGAGTCACTAGCAGACTTCCTCAATAGCAAGTTTTTTTTCCCCATGAAAAAAAAAGAAATCCTGGGGACTTTATAATTACCACCATATTCTTTCACTCTTATTGTTGAGTTCTACACTCTGCAGTCTGATGTATATTTTTCACCATTTTACGGCTTCAGGAAATTTACAACTCTATAAGGTGATTTCAGAAAAAAAAACTTCCCATAGATAGATAGAGAGAGAGAGAGAGAGAGAGAGAGAGAGAGATTTACAAATTAATTATCTTCATTTAGACTAATAGCTTAATAAAAAATAGCGACATTTTTATTAAGTCACTTTTGACCTTTTTTAATCTATTTCACTTATTTTAAGAGGCTCGGGAAAGTGTATTTTGAGAAATAAATTGTCAAGCAACTCCTGAAAGTTTATGTAACTTTGGGAACAGCTGACGTGCTAAGCACGGGAAATTAACAAGCCTCTCTTACTGAACAGAAATAAAGTCCCGTAGCTTTACCTGCAAATAATGCCAACAGCGACCAATCAAATCTACTCACTGAAACGAACTGCCATTTTCAATACTAAACCATGCCAATCAACGAACGCGCAGCCAATTAGCACCCTTCCTAGCTGTCACGTGTGAAAGGAAGCGCTGTGCTCTCATTGGTCAGCGTAGTGCTGCCTCCCGAGCTCATTTATGTGCAAGGAGTGAGTGATTGACTTTATCAGTCCAAGGACATCATTCGCCTGGAAAGGGGGGGAAGTTTGATCCTCTTTCTCACGGATCCCAGTTACGGGAGTTTTCCTCCCGTTTATCGAGACCCAGGATTATCCTTTCGTTTTTCAATTCATGATTTCTTCAATGAAGCCTACGTGAAATTGTGCTCAGTTTACCGTTAGCCAATTCACTCCACTAAACTGGGGTTTCTCATACCTTTTTTTTCTTTTTGAATTGTTTTTTCTCGATTGAGCCCAATGACTATGCTCCTTGATAGCGCTCCTCAGTTCCCTTCACTAGGAGTAGGGGGGTTCGGAACGCCTAGACACCATGAGTTGGGAAACCGAGACCCCGGGCTGGGGCTCAGTCCATTCGCAGATTCATCTCACTCGGCTGCCTTCAAGATAAGTCCCGTTACTCACGATATCGCCTCCAGCCAGTCCTCAGCGTTCACCCCGCAAGCTACTGGATACGCAGCTGCGCTCGGACACCACCACGGAGGACAAGTTGGTTCTTACGCCGGTGGAGCATTCAATTCGACCAGGGACTTTCTCTTCAGAAACAGGGGCGCAGGCATCGGAGAGACCGCGCCGCCGAGTGCCCAGCATGGAATCTTTGCCGCTTCTGCTGGGAGTCTACACGGGCCCCCCGGAATTTCGGACAACCCGGGACATCTGTTGTTTCCTGGACTTCATGACCAGAGCGTGAGCCACACTTCACCGGGAGGACATGTTGTAAACAGTCAAATGCACCTGGGTTTACGCGGGGACATTTTTGGCCGTCCAGATCCGTACCGACCTGTGGCCAGCCCTCGTACGGACCCTTACGGCACCGCTCAGCTTCATAACTACAACCATCCCATCAATATGAACATGGGGATGAACGTACCCACACACCACGGTCCGGGGGCCTTCTTCAGATACATGCGGCAGCCTATTAAGCAAGAAATGTCTTGTAAGTGGATAGATGAGAATCAGATGAACAGACCTAAAAAGACTTGTGACAGAACTTTCAGCACAATGCATGAAATGGTGACACATGTTTCAATGGAACACGTTGGCGGCCCAGAACAGAGTAATCATATTTGCTTCTGGGAGGATTGCCCGAGAGAGGGGAAATCCTTTAAGGCCAAATACAAACTGGTGAATCACATCCGAGTGCACACTGGAGAGAAACCGTTCCCTTGTCCATTCCCCGGTTGTGGGAAAATCTTTGCAAGATCAGAAAATCTTAAAATTCACAAAAGAACTCACACAGGTAAGGCATTCGTATCCAACCACCCCCGAAACCCCCCCCCCCCCTTTTTTTTGCTTAACCCACTGGTTTTGAAAAAAAAATGTATTTATTGATATTCCAGCGGGGTTCTACGTACATTTCAGTTCTTTAAAAATGCACAAAAGTGCATTTCCATTTGAATTAATTTTAAAGTATGGAGTAAGATTGACACAACTACTTTAACTACACTTTAGGTTTAGGGTAATTAAATAGGCCTACATTAGTCAAATGTTTGGGAGGATACAATTTTTTTGATCACATGACCGTTATTAAGGAATTTAGTTTTTTAGATTTTTTTTCAGGTTGAGCAAAATTTATTTTTGTTCAAATGTATACATATTCCATGTCTTTGAGGGGATGAATAACAGAAGAAGAAAAAATTCAAAGCTGCGTGAGTTGTTGTGGAGCTAATTTCTGAATGGACTGTCCTCTTTCATTTGTCTGATGCTTGTGGCTATAAAGTTAGAAGTAGCATTGGGGTTTGAGTTTTGTGGATGCATGAAAACAGTGGTATATATTGGTCTGGGAAAGTATGAAGTGGTCGAATTCCATTTGGTATGATAGCTGGATTTGTGCCTAAATAACTGACCCCTTTCGAGATCCACATGAAATGCAAAGCAAGCTGTTGAACAGTCTTTATGGTTACACTTGGCAGAGAAGAAACGTGTGCAAAAATTGTTCACCAATTGCCAAACAGTAAACACGACAATGCATGGCGTGTTAGTTTGCTAAAACGAATATAAAGATTCTTGAGAAGTAAAATAAGGGATAACAGCAAGGACTCTCAAAGAGCGTGATATGTGGTTAACCAAACCATCTAGCGTGAGCGCAACACGGCCTGTTAATTTCGAAAGGCATATTACATAACTGAAAGTTGTACAGAACATCCGCTCTATTAAAAAAAGTAACATTACTAAAACTTCAGTGTTTGCTCTCACTTGCAGGTGAGAAACCATTTAAATGCGAGTTCGACGGCTGCGACAGGCGCTTCGCGAACAGCAGCGACAGGAAAAAGCACATGCACGTGCACACATCTGACAAGCCATATATCTGCAAAGTGTGTGACAAGTCCTATACACATCCAAGCTCGCTCAGGAAACACATGAAGGTAAGGGATATTTTCTGATAAAAATTAAAATGTTGTAACCACTTAGATAAACACAAAATGCATTATCAAAACAATGCGTTTACATACATTTTAAGCAGGCCTGATATTGTTCTGTATTTTGGTTCACAAATGTATAACAGAGATCAGATATCCTAGACACAGAGTACAACAAGCGTGCTATTTCCTCCTGTATGTCACACATCTATGAACGTTGTAATTTAAGGTACATGAATCTCAAGGCTCAGAGTCGTCTCCAGCTGCTAGCTCTGGATACGAGTCCTCCACGCCGCCAGTGTTGGTTTCTGCGAACACTGAAGACCCGACAAAAACACCCACGTCTGCAGTGCAAAATACATCTGCACACAGCGATGGACTACCGCCTAATTTTAACGAATGGTACGTTTGAAGCTCCAAGCAGACTCTCAAATGGTGGACCAAAAGGTTGAAGTAACCTTTTAAAAAAACTATTTACGCTATGGCGTTCAAAATGGCATTGAAACAACAGGAAAAGATGAGAGTTCGCCAGCAGGCCTCGTCCATTCTCAGGATTCGAAATCTGACTTTATTCCGAGTTCGAAGAAAACTAGCAAGGCATAAAATAACAAAATAACACTTTCTAAGAAGAAATGGGTTTCCTTTAGTTTTCAGATTTCAGATGATTATTTTATTTTTCATTTTATGTATTTTCTGAAGAAAAAAAAATATTTAAAAAATAATGGCAAAGAAAGAATATTTCACGGTGTTTTATATTAAGGTGACACTCACATCACCTTTTGATTGATTGTTAAAACTTCAGACAGTCTTAAGAAACGTGCCAAAGTCTTTGTCTTGAACTTGAACAAAAAAAAATAATAAATCATAAATAAGTATATAGCCTACTCGTGAATGTATTTCCTTGTTTGATGGAGTCAAATCTGTTGTCCAAGTCCGTTTTCAGGTGGAGAAATGTGGTATTAGCTTACGATTGTTACCTTTGAATATAACGTTGCCTTTGTTAATAATGATGTAAATACATATCCATGATGCCATATTTCATATTTATCAATTTGTAATTTAATTATCGGCGAAAGAGCCGAATCTTAAATGATATTTATGTAAATGTTTTCTAACAAGACTGTACAGTTTTGAGTCAATAACCAGTTTTAACGATGAAAAGGGAGTCAGTTCTAAAGTTCCCACGATACGATTGTATCTTTTTTAACCAATATATGTGTCTTATCTGGGTCGTAAAGTATTAATTATATTAATATTATGACATGACATGATCTATAGTTTCAAGTATGCATTTTCCAACGCAAGTTCATGTGAGGACCGGTATTAAAAATGAATAAAAATATTGTTTTTATTTTCTCCCCTTTTTCCTTTTCTTCTCCTAAAGTCATGCAAGGAAGTAATATTGATCCTTTCTGGTTCTTATCAAAATGACCTTTTTTCTCGTTTACTCTTAGCATCAGAGTATAGACTACATCTCTATAAGGAACACTTACAAATTCGAGAGGCCCACTGACCAGTGTTTTCATCGACACGCCAATTTCTGATCAGATACACCATGCAATAGCATAGCTTTCATTCATGCATCAACTTTGAACTTGTGTGACAGTGTTAAAGACATTATATTCTTGGGGTTTGAGGTACAGCCATTTGAATCAGTATGGTATTCCATTTTTGATGGTTGCAGAACTGTCTTGGAACTGTGGATGCAAGTCTGTGTTTTATGTGTCAAAGAGGAGCAATGATATGTCACAACAGTTATCTCAAAATAAAACTTTTTGTCTGTCAGTTTGCATTGTTTTAAATGTAGTTATTCTGTGAATATAGCGTGTTGTTTGTTATGAATACTGTGGTATAACATATAGAAAACTTTGATTACACATTTGCTTGTTTTATGTGAATAACTTTTCCAGATATGGAACTGTATGTGTGAATGAAATTTAGCATTAAGAGTACTAGAACTTTTTAAGGTGGAAACGTGAGGGAAAATTTGTGTTCAGTGACACCAAGAGTTACAGCGTTGCATTGTTACATATTTTTTAAGAGACTAAAATTATGCATATAAATATATTGTGCTTATGAACATGATTTCAAACCACCAGCTACTTTTGAAAACAAACATAAAAAATACAGTACCTCGTGAGTAACGTGATATATAAATACGTTTATTTAAATAATTTAATGAATATATGTTTTATATACTATTTTCTATACGTTATGTTAAAAAGAAGAAAGATTTATTTCAGCCACCTTCGATGTATCTTCAGCCCTGATCTCATACAGAACTGATGTACAAATGGAGCTTGAATGTTATTTGTGACATTTTCTCGTGGAAATGGGTCACGCATCAAGTTATTCCTGAAAAGCACGTTTAACTGATGAACTGTGTCACTGTGCCATTTTCGAGGCAAACGATGTTACTACAACATACCTATTCACAACTCAGCAAAATCTTGTACTTTCTTTCGAAGTAGGGTTATTGTTTGTTGGTTTGTTTAACAAACTATTTATGACAAAATGTGAACACGTTTTTAACTGGAATTAAAACAAATTCTGAAATGTCACAAATGAAGACCTCAGTTTTTCTTTTTCATTTCTTTCTTTTGCTATTCTTCTCTGGTTCTAACCGTGAACTTATACGCCCTACTCCAACGGTACGAAACAACAACACACTTGAACTTGGCAATAAGATGCCGCCATCTTAGCACCCTGTTTCTTTGAGGGACGAAAAAGTTCTGAATTGTGTAGTGTTATTGCAGGTTAACAGCCGTCTTTAGAATATTATTTCAGAACCTGTCTTGGAAATTTGTGTGGTACACAAGCAAGAACCCTGCTAAATTTAAGTTTGAAAACTTTCTGCCGAGATACGCTAAGATACGCATTCTCTCGATTTCAATTATGTAGGCTGGGC
Organism: Carassius gibelio; assembly: GCF_023724105.1. Lineage (NCBI taxonomy): Eukaryota > Metazoa > Chordata > Actinopteri > Cypriniformes > Cyprinidae > Carassius > Carassius gibelio. The sequence continues at coordinate 22,026,405 of NC_068409.1, read as the reverse complement.
TTGGCAGACATTCATTCAAAACGTGTGGTAAAAACAAGAGAAATTGCACCAGTGGCAGAATGTATATTTGTTTTATTCCACTGCACTACAGAAATACGTATTATATTTTTTAAAAAAAATTATATATATATATATATATATATATATATATATATATATATATATATATATATATATATATATATATATATATATAGCCTAACAGTGCAGCACTAATTCAGACATTGCTACAGAATTTAAAATAAATTATAAAAAACGTATACAAAATATTGATATGTCTTATATTTATAAACTAATAGGCTACGAATACAAATTAGCAATATTTAGAAAAACGAATCAATAAAAGTGTACGTGGTGAACACACAAAATATATTTTTCACTGAGTCAAGTTCACGATTTAAAGTCTATATAGGCAACCATTATTTTTAGAGGACCTGCTGGGCTCTTTTCTCCTTCCTCGCTTTGGTATGCAGTATTTTAGCCCAACCCCCATACACTCCACCCTCATATCAAACCCACCCCCATCTTCAAATATAAACAGTTTTACAAATTCATTTAAACTGAATCTTTTCAGATTTCTGCGCAAGCGCAGTTTTTTCTATTTCACACAACATTTTCTCCTCACGCCATCGGCTAGAGTCCATCTGACAAATGCAGTGACGTCACAACATGGCGCTGGCTGTTTTGCCGAGGCACCCCAAAACACGCTAAGCTTGACTAAATGGGCAACCTCGACTTTATTTAAAGCTGTCGCGAACAACTAAAACTATAGAGAGGTTCACATAAGAGAAGGCACGGTCCTTAAACAATACCTGTCTGAAGAAAGACAGGCAGTTTATAACGAAGTCTGAAAACGATTAGAAAACACTTTGGTACTGCAGTCACGTGGAAGGAGTTTGAAAAGTGGCGGTTGTTAGCTGTATGAAGTAAGAAACAGAAAAAAGGTCCATTGTCAATAAAATGCTGGACAAGCAGATATGAGAAATGTGAGGTAGGGTTTTGATTAGGCTAATTAATCTGTAGTCTAACAGACAATGTTTATATATTAAATAGGCTTACATACATTTTACATATTTACTTAATATATAATTTAAACATGACTAAGTAGAAGTATTCAACTGTTTATGAGTTGGATGAGCGCTCTGGCTAATAGGTAATTTAGGGTCCTTTCCCAAGTCCTCCCTGAAGCCGCACTCAATCTCATGGCTTTGCTGGCTAAGCGGAGTGTCTAAGAGGATAGACCGACACGAGCAGGTTCCAAACGCTTTCTGTCACGCAACTGCGTGCGCGATCATAATAAACCCAGGAGTTACCTTGAAGGTGACAGGTTGCAGTTAGCACTACGCCTATATGTTACCGTGAGCTATTATTTTTCCGGGTTATACTTTACTTTTCAAACATTAAAAACACCCAAATATATCGCTAAACACATATCAACACACATGTCCCGGCCCTGTGATGTAGAAGTAAATTCAATGCCGTTCAACAATTGATATACTCTATAGGGGATCCTGTAGTCAAGCAAGTCAAGCAAGGTAAACTCACTACTGTTATGTTCCAGAAAATGTACTGGATATTTGGCTATTCGTTTAATTACCCCATACTGTAAAAATAACATTGTAGACTAGAAGTTATGGCATTAGCTATCATAATAGATACAATTCTGACTGTATTATTGTATTTATACAAAAAACTCCATAGCTAAAATATGCTATAAGATAAGTGAATTTGACTGTATTTGTCTGTAACTCCCTATTTACCAAACAATACCAGAGTGAGGTGGAAGATAGGGACAATTTGCACGTCAATTAACCCTTTTCAGTACGCTCTACCGATGCTTATTCACCTGTTGGAAAAGCGATGAATATGAAAAGGTGCTCAATATGACTGTTAATCCAGGATGTGTCCTTTCAAAATCTACTTTGGATGTACTGCAAGCCTTTTGTAATGTTAAAGTAAGGCAATTGGAGCCATCATTTACCTTGATGATTCGTAAAGTTTGCGTTTAAATTGATGTAGCCTTCCCTTCATATTTTAATGAATTTTAAGGGCTTTTTTTCTGGTAGCCTTCTTTAAATAAGACAAGACTTTATGCCAGAAGTCCAACAAAGTGCCAACTCCTTTTTTTGTTTGGAATTAAGACTGTGACTTGTTCCATCTTCCTCTTTTTTGTTATGCTAGTGGAGTTTTTATCTCATGTATCTCCTTATTTGCAGCGGGTCGCTAGCACAGATGGAAAATAATGTCTAAAAATTAAAATTTGTCATATTAACGGCTTGTGATAGATAGATAGATAGATATTCTCTTTTTATATAAACATTTTATTAGCTTGTACTAATACTTTACAAAGAGGTGAAGTTATTATTTTTAATTTCAGTGAACACAGGCCAATTTTAACAAGGAACCATAAAGAAAACTTACCACATATTAAAAATAAACGTTATTAAAATCAGCGCAGATAAAAACTGCTTATGTTTAAAACGCCTTCACTGAAATACATACCCCTGCGATTATGTTTTACACCACGTCGGATAGACGGTAACACACAGGGGAAATTTAGGTTTAACACTTTATTACAAAAGAGTTATGTGTGCTTTAAGGACAAACCTCTTACTATGACGATAAGAAGTTATTACACGATAAGTCGTAAACTGTATTCTCATATTAGGATGGATTTCTAGACCCAAATACTTTTCACACTCCAGAAATAGTTTTAAGTACTATTTGCAGGTCTACGTGAATGTTTAAATAAGAATGCAGCGAATCGATTTGCACCTTAAAAGAGAACACGTACAGGGTACTTTTTTTCCGTTCTTTTTTTTTCTTTTTCTTTTTTTTATAAGTACCGAGTAGTTCTTTTTTTGTCTCTGTCAGATTGAAGGCACTCCTCCTCCTAACGTTTTCATGGTGTAATTTTCGGTTCGATTTTAAATACGTGTACATTTAGTTTATTATTTAAAGTTTATTCTAAAAAAAAAATAAACATCAAGATATTTTACCTAAACTTCATGGGAATTGTGTTTGCTTTAACAAGAAAGGACATGAAATTATTTGAATATATCTGCCAAAAAAATTGCTCAGTTCAGCTGGAGCTTTGGAAAATGTTTTGTATATACCCAATGATGCTCACAGCACCAATGCCTATATATATATATATATATATATATATATATATATATATATATATATATATATATATATATATATATATATGAAGAGTTCAGATGCAAAAGCCTCTAAGTGCCATCTGAAATTTTCATCTGAAATTAGGATTTTTATCAAGCTCCTATGCTTAGGTTGAGTCATTTTACTTTAATGGCAATGTGAAGGTCCTTTTCCAGGCTATTAAAGTAAAATAATTGAACATAAATATAGGAGCCTGATAAAAATCCAAATTTTAGATGAAAATTTCAGATGGCATTTAGAGGCTTTTGCATCTGAACTCTTCATATATATATATATATATATATATAAATTAGATATTAATAATATAAATAATATTGGTTACTAGAAGTTGGTGACCACTGGTTTAACATCATTGTGAGTCACTTATCAAATTAATAGAGGATAAAGAGAGCTAAGATGGCCATCACTGCATCAGTAGCACCTATAAACAAGGGTCAGGGGCTGTGGGGGGCCAGAGATCAGGTGCTAGTGATTTGGAAGCCTATATAAATTCTAATATAGACTTAAGCAACAATATAAAAAAGGCATAATCATTGGGACAGAAAGATACACTTCTGCTTCAGCTGACATAACATGACTATAATTAACTTTAAAAAAAATTAGCCCTTAAAACATAAAATGGAAGGTGTCAACTATTAATTGGTCAAGTCATATACATTTTTATTTTTCATATTTTACTGTTTATATATTTGCAACTGAACATAGAATACACAAGCAGCTCTATACTGAAGCTTCACACCATAGCTCATGCAAGTAATGATTTATTTCCTGAGGTGACTTCCAAATCTTGTGTACTCACTTTTTTTAGTTTCATAGAAAGTCATTATGCACACTTTAAAGTGTGTGTGTGTGTGTGGGTACACATAGGTATAGAGGCTATCAGGGAGTGGGCGGCCAGGTGCTGTTGGAAATTGCTTGGCTATTGCCAAAGAGACCTCATGCCAGGATAATGCAAGGTCCAAAGGTGCACCAGAGTCAATTCAACCCCTCATGCTGCTTATACCTCTCAATACCCCAGGGACAATCTCCTGTGTAATTGTTTTTCCGGTTTCATCTGTACATTTTGTGGGGTATTACAGAAAACAGATCACATACTTTGTCTTCACTCACTTTTTTTCTGTGAATTCATGTGTTTCTTAACCATGCTGCCTTTGTGGCACACAAACACTAATTGCAATCACAATATCTAATACTGACCCACATTATCACTTGTAAAAAAAAAAATCTTGAGGGCATGTTTCATATAAATGTATAGATTTCAAACTGCAGTTCAAATGGACATTTTCTCATTTAGTAAAAATTATGACGATCATCAGTTTGGAAAGTTCACTGACTGTCAATTTAAAATCAAGTTAGCATATCTGAAAGACAAATTATGCATGAGTGAAAATCAGTTAACTAATTTCCAAGTTGAACGAGGAGAGAACGAAACTTACCTTAATATAAAAGGTGGGTGAAGACTGCAGCGGCAACCCTATAACGCAATAGGCCTACTTAAAAACATATTTTGCAAATATATTATCCTGTAGCTATGTTTAAAATCTAATAAACATATGCAAGAGAACATTATAGGTATATTACAATGCAAAATAGGTAGCAACCGACCGTTATTACGCTGAAAAACTTGAATATCTGGCTGCACCTAAAAATGCAAGGGAGTTGCATTCACAGATAATGCGATTTAACGATTTAAACAAACAAAAGTGATTAAACAACGTGCAAATTCAAAGATAACTACAACAGTAAAAATCAGGAACACATCTCCGTGCAGTAGAAATGTACATTTTATGCAGCATGCGTTAGATGCACCTTTTTCTGTATAACTAAATAGTTTAGAAGTCACGCCATACTTTGTCAATGTTTGTCATAAATGTCACAGGCAGCCTGGCTTAACCCTGTAATTGTCACAAAAAGAAAAGTCAGAGCATAGAGTTATTAACAATTCACTTGGCAAGTCCTTGAGGAACTCGCTCGAAATGAATGTCAAAGAAACTTCAATCATGCACTGTAGGTCAGATTGCTGCAATTTCCCTGTCTCAGAAAACTCGAAGGTGTTATGTTTTTTTTTTAAGTGAAAACGTGTGGAAGGAGTAAAATTCATTCGTTTAAAGCTTTCAGATGAAAAGTTTATAGAGTTTAATCATGGCTAAAAGAAACGTTCATTTACCTGCATGCGATCGTTTTGCTTTTTGTCTTTCTTACATTATGTCAAAAAGCCTATATCATATCCTTACACAATTTTATCCTTTACATTTCAACTTTTAAAAACGGGAAATTCTACAGCATAAAATGTTATACACTAAGATACCAGAAGTGTTTTTCCTCAGGTTATTAATAATACATTATGTCGCCAGTCTGGTTGTTTCATTTAATATGTCGCCATTAATGCATTCGACGCCTGATTGCATCAGAAATGAACAGGAATGTGAAGTAAACCGCTCATCATGTAAAACGCCATGTCTTAAGGTTTAGGCATGCTAAAGTGAGGAAACGAAGTAATTTTGTTTTGTTTTCCGACTAATAAATTCAGAATATTTAGATATAGCTTACTTTTAAAAAATATATATATAATCACATAGCCTATACATGAAACGAGCATCTATTCCACATGAAGTCAGTTTTAACGTTGATGGAAAAAGACGAACATTAACAATGTAAATAAAATGCAAACTGTCCGGGAAATTCTTCATACAGGCCTACATTTTGCATTCAGATATCAGCATGTTTTGGGATGAAATGTTATTCCTTCTCAGAAACGATGTCTGTGTTTCTGCCTGTTTTGTTTAATTTTGCCAAATGTGACTGCGCCCTGAATGATTTTGGTACATCACCTAAATAAGTTGAAATCTGGGGCATTTGGGCTCAAGTAGGCTGCTTGTCGGAGTCAGTGAAGTGTAAAATTGCAACACCAGACAGCCAGCATAATAGCTCAGAGGGGGGCTAATGTTCATGCTACATTCACAGAACATTTTTATAATTGCTAAATTAAAAAGGGCTATGTATGTAGGTCTATACAATGATTTATTTTGTGCTAAGTGCTTTTTAAACTCATTTGCACTTTATAGTGCCGTTTGAAATTCCTGATAATTCTCTGCATTTGTCACACACTCATATCGATACAGTTTACAATCATAAAGCAATGCAAAACTGTGTACCATTTCGTATTACTGAGAGCTTTGCAACCTCTCAAACATGCATTTATTTATTTTTTAATATTTGATCTGCAAGTCTCTTGAAGTGACAACACTGCCCTCTGCTTTAACAGAAACCTTAGAGTTTCTTTTCCATCCTCTTAAAACCCAGAATGTCAGAATGTTTCAGAAGATAAACACATTTTAAACAAACAGACCAAGTTTCATTGAGACCGTTTAAATGCCCAAAATGTAATAAATAACTTCTAAAATGATAACATAAATCATAATCAATACTGAAAGGCATAGCCAGAAGGAGACCTTGGAACAAAAACATGTTTTATCTCTAAAACGTAAAAGTTCTGCAGTGTATTAACACCTAATATACACTGGTGGGATTTTTAATACAGAGTCATGGACAGTTCAGCAGACTACTGTCTGAACATAGAACATAGACAGGCTGCCAGAACATGTAGATTAAGGATTAATCCATGTCAATTATTAATCCATGATTAATTCCAGTTTCCCCCTGAGAGTGGGAATGGGACCCTATTTAAAAAATAAATAAATAATTGTAAGATCCGGCTGAAGGAAAGCGGATGTACATCCTCTTGTCCACTACACATACATCAGACCACTCATCAAAATAAATAAATTAATCCAACATCAACAAATTTAACTTCATGGGAGGAGTCAAAATAACTTTTTGTACATCTTTGGAAATAAAGGGGTGGTAACATGCACTGTACAGTGTACCAAACATCCACACATAGTCTTTATGCATTACCTCAACCCAACCAAGTCTGTAAAATAAATACATTCAAAAATGAAATATGAAAGGTTTAACTTCTTACATGCACTGCATTCAAAAACAGAAAGATGCATTTATTTAATAAAGCCTAATTTCTTCCTGATGCACTTTACAATTCCGCAGCTGGCTATGCAGAAACATTTCCTCTCCCGATGGTCTCTTAATGAGAAACATTAAGAGATACCCATCACCCCCAACTGCAAGACTACAGGAAAAATTACTATACCCTTTAATAACATACATTAACAGCAGCTGCAGCCGGAGTAGCTTCAGTTCTCACTGGTCTGCATGTCACATGCACTAGGCAACAACCACACTCTCAGAGTCGTTCCAAATGTCGAAATAGTGGCTGATTATATATCTTTATCTAGAATATAGAAGTAATACTTCTATATTCATCCTTGGGTTATTTTAAATGTTACTTGGGGCAGTGTGAGTAAGTAGATATGGCATGAACGTAAAAGATTCAGAGGTAAAAATGTTTAGTGCTTTAAGATGTGATGGAAACTAGCATTAGGTTAGAAATGTTACACACCGGACGGCCAAGACTGAAGAGCCTCTACACTGACAGCTGCCTCTTATTATGCACGTTTCAGTCATTCTGACATGCATTCATATCTTTCTATTCCTGCCTGACACATTTTCATTTCAATTAACCATTAGACCTGTCATCTCCTTTACTGCACACACATACACTTTTTTTTTTTCTTTTTTGCATAGAAAATTGCTCTCTAATTAAAAGTAATCAAAGGCTGATGAGTAAAAAGCCTGGCTATTTTCATGATTTTATTTATTTATATAATTTGTAAAGTGAATTCCTCTATATCGGATGATTTTTGATGGCCAGAGGATTGGCAGAACAAAGAAATTGTTGTGTGGAGTCACTAATTATTTAAATTATTATTTTATTTATTTATTTGAATGTCAACTTAACAGCAAGTTGTTGCATCCCAAATTAATGGGTGGGTTGAAAAATTAAAAGTATCCACACAAACTCTAAAACTTAACGCCACATATATTAAATGGCATCCTGCATAACATCCTTTCGGTGTGGAAAGTTTGACAGCAAACCACACAACGACTTGATATGCTTTTAATTAATATGGAATGACATGCTGTCCATCGAGACTACCTAGGGACCTGAAGAAGAGGCAGGGACAGCTGCATAATTACTACTCTCACATGTACAGAAAGTAAATAATTTATTGCCTATAGTAGCCATTAACCGAACAAACAAAATAAGCTCTATAACTACCCAGCAATAACTTAAGTCTGTTGAAGAATCAGGAAGAATATTTGATTAAGGCAGGTTCTCATACCAAACTTTGCTTAGAGAAAAAAAATGCACAATATGAAACTAGTTTCTCAAGATTAAAATAAGAAATGGATGTATATAACACATTCAAAGTCACATTGTACAATATATTCTGGATCTGTTTCAGTGGATCTAGCCATCAAAAACATGGTGGTAGGAGGCAAATGGCCAAAAATGCACTAATGGCTGCCAAGATGTTCTAAAAGTGAAGCATTTATGACCTCCAATAATAACATTAAATGTTCCTGTAATAACGTTGCGAAAGTCGTTTCTCTCTGGTGATTTACAATGGATTTCAGTCTTCAGCCTGTAAATCAAATACTGGCAATACCCACACACTTGCTAGCTTGTAGTCTGTTTTCAGCAACATAAACTGCTTAACGTCAATTATGATTTGTGCTGGCTGAATTTAACATTCCTACACATCTACAGTACACAGCAACTCAGAAGCCCACTGATACGTTGTTGTAACTACATGAGCACAGCATCCAGACTTCCCACACACAATTATGTCTCATGGCATCTGTCTCTGGAGACATTATGGGGGACATCATGGAGACAGGAGCTGGAGCGCAGGCATACCTCATAAGTCAGCTCTGAGAGCATATATCATGACACCTCCATTTATTTTTAAAGAGAGCGCACTGTGCGCGTGTAAACTTTGAAAGCGCCTAATAGATTTGTTCGAGTTTTAGCTACAAGAGAAGACTGATCACAAGAGCATGCAGAGCAGAACTGTTCACATATTTGCATCTGACCTGCTCTTGTTCGGGTCCTGGGAACAGCAGAGAGGTGTGTACAACCTGAAGTTTACATGATATCACAGTTTTTTTTTTTTACCTTGCCCCGACCACATGTGGAGTTATGAGATCTCTAGCAAGTGTAAACTCAGCAAGGAGTCTGAAATACGACTGTATGAGTGCAGAGAGCTTCTCCACAGTTACTTCCACTCATTTATTAATGCCTGGAAAAGTGATGTGCTAATCCTGAAGAGAGGCTTAAACTTCTGTGAAAAGTGTGAATATAAAATAGGTAAGACAAGGCATGTTTATTTATATGTCACATTTCATACACAATGGTATTTCAAAGTGCTTTACAAAAAAAGAAAAAAATCCATGAATTTTTTTTTTTTTATATATAAATGCTATATTAATATATACTTGAAAAAAGCAGTATAAACATTAATTTTGTATAGTACTGTATAATATTCACATTTATTTTCAAATGTAATTATACCCGTGTTGGCAAAGCTGAATTTTAAACGGCCATTCCTTCTCTGTTCAGGGTCACATGATCCTTCAGAAATCATTCTAATATAATGCTTTGGTGCTCAAAAAACATTTATTTATTAATGTTTAAAACAAAAGTTGTGCTGCTTAATATTTTTGCAGAAATATTTTTTGTGATAATTATACTTCTCAGAATTCTTTAACGAAAAGTTCAAAAGAACAACATTTTTGATCACTTTAATGAATTCTTATATTCAAATATATATCCAAATATATATTTGTTTTGCAAAAATTTTTTTTACTGGCCTTAAAGGTTTGAATTGTCATTTTTTAGATTATATGCATACGTCACTGGAGCAAGGTTAAAAAAAATACCATGAAGCTCAAATTGCAGACTGTACACCAAGACAGTCTACCGCTTGCTTCACTTCAAACCATGCAACAAGGTCTGTCCAATATTTGCAACATGTGTGCTTATCTTCATTCGGCGAGAGCTCTGTCTGTCCTGCTCCCTTTGCTACAGCCCCCGTGCTTTGTGCAGAGTCCTGCATTTGGTCTCCCGCCTTTGCTGGGGCCACGAAGAACTCTCCAAGTTTCCATTCACGCTTCTCATTACTGGGGCATGTTGAGGTTTTATGGAGCCTTGTAAACCCTTGAATTACTGCACTTTAAAATAGATTTTGACACTATTATGCGACTCTGCTTATGCTGAAGCCTTTCATTGCTAGACGGAGGACTCATAACGGCGGACGACAAAAGAGCATGACTTGTTAATTATTTTTAACTGCCGGATAAAATGATTATGAACTAGGTAAAAATGCACAAAAGGCCTGTAAGGGGGTGAGACACGTAATGATGTTTTGTCAAGAACACGGCAGTCGTAAACTTCTTCATAATAATAAAAAAAAGTTACAATTAGTTTAGAATCTTTTCATTCTTAAAGTACATGAACTTAGACTTAAGACTTTGAGATTGTGACATAATCTAACAAAACAGTTTGTTTGCTGAGTAAGAGTCTTGTGACTATCTGTCTGTGCATTTCTCCTCCCAGGCTTCTTTGAGACGGGAGCCGTCTGCTGGGCGGCAGAGCGGTCAGAATAGAAGGTGGCAGCCAGTCAAAACACTGCCTGTTATTCCAGCCAGAGCCCAAGTGCCAGTGAAGAGCTTCTTTTCATGCGCCCTTAATGTGGTAAAGTGATCTGCTGCACAATAGGGACACTCAAGGAGGCCATCCCCAGCAAACAGGCCAAAACAAACAGCTCCCCTTGGCCTAGCTGCCTCACCCCCGGCCCCCTGAACACATCCCAGCACCTCTCAGGTCTGCTTCAGTGGGCATGCAAACAGAAAGACGCTCAAAGATACTGTACACATCCATTCACATGCACGCGCAGTTACTCGATACGTACACAAATAACATCCAGAAACAAATAAAACATGAACACATGCTGCGACAAATAACACGCGTACCACATGCAACCACACATACTCCGCAAAAATATGCTGAGCTCACACCCTCATTTGGGGTATCAAAACAAGCAACAGTTCTGAATCACAATGAAGAAAAATTCTTCATTTAAAGGTGGGTGGAGGGGGGGGGGGGGTTGATTTGAAAAGATAAAAAGTATATTGGCTTAATCTTTTCTAATGATTGAGCCACTGAATCTCCTATTTTAAATGTTTTATGACATGGTAAGTTAAGGTTATTGACATGCTGTGTGACCCCATCAAAATCAGTGATATTTATGAATGAATCATTTATAATTTTGACTTATAAATATAAATGCAAACCTTTTGAAAACAATGAATATATTTTAGGAAAGTTCAAAATTTGATTTGACTTTGTGTGGAAGCGCTTTCAGTACTGACCACAGCAAGCATTTATGCAGAGGCCCAGCTGGCTCAGAGACAATTTGGCTGACAATGTCAGAAGAATTAACACTCTCTTTTACAAGCTCAGCTTTAAATTACTTCTCTAGCACTCGGTGCTAGCTTCAGTAAACGAGATGAGATGAATTCAAAAAGAAACTTTACATGCGGCTGCCCCATGTCTGTAATAAGCCTTCTCAACCCAGACATTTACCACACAACCAAAGTTCATGAGAATTATACAAGCACTACAGCCGCTCCTGGAATGGGCCTTTTTCTAGTGTGCAGCATGCGAGAGAGAATGAAAGGCAAATGCTTTTCCCTCTTCTACTCTTTCTTCACCCTTTTCTTCTCCCCTCTCCTCCTTCTTGTCTGTTGAAACATGTGGTCAGCTGTTGTGCTTCCATGTGGTCAGATGATCAAAGGCAGAGCGGGATAGTAATTGTCCCCTGCTGAAGCGCAGCTCGGCCTGGGATCAGGGTCCCAGCAGGTGGGGGGACAGCCATGAGAACGGCCAGAGAAGCCGGAGGAACGCGAGAGGCCCTGCCTGGCAGAAATAAAGACTTCCTAAGGGTTCCTCTCTGACAACAGAGCCGCTTGGGGAGAGTGAAAAATGAAGCTTCCACACATTTAGGATTTTTTTTTAAAAGGGGGGGGGGGGCCTCAATGGGGGGATGGTGAAAATGAATGCATAAGAACAAGAGATTATAATATTTGGAGAAAGGGAAGAAGACTTTGATTGTGCGACTCTCGCCTCAGTTGTTGGATTTTAACATCCCTGATTTGCGTTTTCTGGAGGAAACAATCATGTCACCTAGTTTCAGTTGTACTGATTATGCAAAATGCTTGTGCAATTGTTGGAAACCCAGCGTACGGGTGTGTCTGTATGAGACGGGCCAGTAAGAAAGAGCGTACGACAGAAAGCACGAGAGAATGAGATACACCGTGACTAAGTCAGTGTTTACCTGAAGACCAAAGGGAGCTGTGAAAGCTCACAAGTCAGCCTACTTCACATATATGTGGGAGCCCACAAAACACTTTTCACTGCTGTCTGTCATTTTGATTGCCCAGCATGACTCCCTCCACCCTCAGCAACCCCCCCCCCCCCCCCACCTCTTCCTCTGGCCAGATGGCTTTTTTTTAACAGTCTGTGTCTTGCACCTCCACTCTCAATCCTTGGAAGAAGCGGGAGGAAAGGGCCAGCGGGGGACATTGGGCTGTGTGGACAAATGGTTTTGAGGTAGCAGAGCAAATAAAATGGATTAAGGGGAACCTTTTCACAGATACCCCCAAAACTAGTTTGGCACTTCTTAGGCAAGGCCCTCATAAGTGCAGAGATGAACCAATCTATTTGCAGAAATAAGAAATCTTCAGTGAATAGAACTAAACAAACTCTTCTGACGCACCTGTAATAACAGACACTTCAAAGATAGGGTTTCAGGCTCCACATACATGTATTAAGATGGGTATATTGTAAGAATATGAACAAATTTCAAGAAGTTCTGATGCTCATAGGTGTTCATTTAACATATAGAGTAGCATGCAAAATCATCAGAGTAGAAGACAAGGCAGTATGACATCTGCAGAAGACTATCATTGCAACAAAACATATTCATCAAATCCATTCGAACACAGCAGGTATCTCTCTACAACACCACAAAGGCCCTTGGTTCCTTCAAAGTGGAAAACGGACAGGAAACTCTGTGATTTCATCATCACAAAAGATTTCTGTTGCAACCCGAACCTGAAGCCAACAGGCCTGCAGACATTAAGGAGGCTACTGGAAAGGGGTAAATAGACCTGTCAGTCTTCTCACAGTCCCGACAGAAATGCCTGCGGTTTGAGTGATGGAAGATGTCCCTCTTGCACAATCCCATACATTACAAACTCATTCATAGATATTTTGACGCAGGCAAATTTCTTGTAATATCTGACAATGCTTCAGGGATTAGAGGATCAAGATTCAAGGATGTGCCTTTTGTCTTTGCAACCAATTCAGAATCGTCTCCAGTCCCTCATGATGGCTGAAGCACGTCAACGGTCATTTTAAAATAGCACAAAATAACCCATTTGATGCTGTTCCAACATCAGCCAAATCAAATGCAAAACAATGACTCCATATGTACCCGAAACTAAATGTCAGAGCAAGAAAGGACTGACATTTGACTTCCTGATGGATGTCATTATGTCACTAGGCAACATAGCATGAGTGTCCTGCCTGAATAAAAAGAGCTATTGTCAGACTGCAATCAATAAGAGAGCTAGTTTTTTTTTTTTTTTTTTTTTTTTGCAAATAATGCACATGAAACACAAATGGCACATACTAATCAGTCTTTTTGTTTGTTGTGGAATAGCGGGAAAAATCCCTTTTGAGCTGACTGTTTTCAAAAGCCCTTTTGGCAGTCTATCAGGTAGCTATTTATAACAGCCAAAACAAATAATTATAATATTTACAAAGGTTTAAACAGACACACAGTCCAATTTGATAATGTGTCTACATGGATTTAGAATCATATAAAGGGAATTTGTTTGGCTTGTAAAAAAAAAAAAAAAACGAAAGATCAGAACTGATTCTAATGTCACTGGATTAGATCGGTGACGTTGGCCCTTCCCTTCACATCAGGTCGCAAGCTCCATGTCACATGACACCAGGGCCCTGACCCCTCTGTGATGACATGCTACTTTAGGGTCAGTCGGGTCACTCAATTAGCAAAGGAGACAAAGACCTGGGCGTAGAGGAGGCGAGAGACCAACCGTCCCATCCAAAGCAATCCAACCCCTGTGCTCTCTGTCGCCCGTGTGCATCTGCTTGTCTGGCCAAGCCCTCATTTAGCAGTTCACTGACTTGGAGACATGCCCGCTGCTCTTCACGGAGCGTGCGGTGACAGCCAAGAGTCACTAAAGAGCTGAAGAGTGACTCCTGTGCCACATGGTGGAACCGTCGGCGAGATTATGATCTTACGTCGACAAGTCAAAAGTCTGGTCTTGAATTGACTGGCACATACATTAGTGTCAATAAGAGTCTGATGTCAGACAGATTGGCATCGACGGGTGCACATGCTGGGAGGGGAAATAAAGCTGCTCTTTGGTGTAGTAACAGAACATGCAAGGAAATGTATGCAGGCATATGTGTTTATGCAGTATAGCTTACGCCGTTACACAAACATCAAGGCGTTCATTCATATGTCTTCGGCATCCCGTGCACACACCCCTGACACTAGACGCCCACTAGTATACAGCCTCTTTTCAATCTTGATTTCCATCTTATAGACACTCATCCAGAGGGAATGATACAGAGGAAGATTTCAGCTGAGAGCATGATTGTAGTTGAAGGTATTTTAGGGGAACCTAATTCTGATGGAGGTGTCTAGAGGGCTCACTCAGAATTGAAACCCTCCTCTTTTCACAGAGCGATCGGGTATGTACTTAGTATCGTTTTCATCCCACAGCAACAATCACACATATTGCCTGTGTTCTTTGATGATGAAAACAACTTACTGTCAGAATGGATTGTTCCCTGTGCTTCATCTATAGCTCTCATAAATCTAGAATATGTTTGGAAAAGTTGAGCAAACTTGCAACAAAATTATTTCTAGCTACGCTGCCCCATTCCAATGGATGAATCCTTCTTGCAAACTTGCAAGCGCTAAACTACAGTATTTTCAGCACAACAGCTGGCCCTGTCATTTCCATTAGAAAGCAAACCACCACAGCTGCTCTCACCAGCATCTGCTGAGCTGTTAATGAAAATAAACAGCGCCAATCCCCATAAACATCCTCATAAAGTCATCAACTATCTCCGAATTTACAGCACTGAAAAATGCATTAGGCCCTGCCTTGATTTGATAGCACGAAATTTCTCAGCTCATAAATATATTTATATAGCCTATTCACAGAGCGCACCAATTACAAGGCGAGCAGGGAAATTGTCAAACAATGTTTCGACATGTTTAATAACACTGGGGTATGATTTGTCAAGGCAGTGCACCAAACATAGCCACTAATGAGTAGCAATGGAACTCAGAGACTGCCTGGCCAAATCACGGGGCCTTGGAGGACTATTCAACCATTGTCAACAATTTCACTCTCAATCCTCACGCAAAACGACAGAGACCACCGTTAGTGGATAGCACTTAGCTAATGGCTCCCTTTTGGCAGGCGTAATTACACAATGATTAGCTTTACCCACTTCAAACTTTCACACTTCACCTTGTGTTCCTATAGTCTGCAGCGAGCAGGTCTGGGAACAGCTATGCAGACCGGCCAGAACCAGACTTGTTTGAAATGGCACTTTTATGTTGTGGATTCTACGTGTGGAGATATATTTAGTAGGTGCTAATCTAATTGAATCCAGTGCTTCCTGTCAGACAAGGTGCTGGCAGACCACATAAACATATCAGTGGACAATGTAACCTCCATTATTGTAATCTAGAGTCTATTGAGGACCAGACAAAGTGAAAGGTTAGCATGCTTCTGTCAAATGCACATTACTTTAGTATTTGTCTATTGGAGTGATATTGAGGTTTGTCATACACAGAAATAAATGCTTGGAGGTAAGCAATATTTTTAGACTACTGGACTGAAAAATAAGTTAGTAAATTTCAAATACATTAAAAACAAATCCGAAACAAACAAAGTTTGAGCATTGAAACATACACAACTAAGATTATTCAAAGTCTGCTCCATTTTAATCATCATTACTTTTTCATTACTTTATCATCAAAATTCATAAAACATTTGCATGAATTCAACGTATCTTGAAGGAAGTTAATTAATTAATACATTAATATTTGTCTAAATAAATTTAATAAAAATAGTTTAAAAAAAATTTTAAACAATATTTAAATGAATAAAATTATACTTATTATACTTATTATACTTAATATATACTTTACAGCACATAAAAAGAATATTTATATGCATATAATATATTTATTCCCAAAAATAGTTACAAATATGTACGTCAAGGTATTCACATGTCAGATCTGCCAGAGTCAGAGTGCTGTTTATATCTTAAATCTCTACTCTCCTACTCTGTCACATCAATGGAGGGAAATTGTCGTCAATTTGAATGTCTGATGAGATGCCGCTGGTGGTCTGCCACTGGAAGTTGAACATATGGGAGGGGAGGGCTTACCGGGTGGAGAGGCTCAGCCGACTTACTACTTTACAGATAGCCATGCTGCATGCATATGTTGGCAATAACCACAGGGAACGGGCTGTAAAGCATCCTTCAGTTACAGTCGAAATATGATACTCCAACTTTGGGTACTATGAGTAAAACTAGCTGATAATTGATTAATTGAAAATAATAATAAAAATGCAGATACATTTCTTTCATATCATATCAAAAAAAAAAAATAGTATGCATGATTTCAAAGCACCATGAAAAATTCTGGTCACCATTTTGAACAACTGAAGCATAGCGAGCAATGCAATGCTTTTGTTCCTGGTACTGAGACAAAAATGTAAATGCGAAACATGCTAACAAATGGGAACCCTGATGTCACAGCAAATGAACAGTTTTAGTAACAGCTGATAAAAAAATAATAAAATCAATAATGGCAAAACAAACATAAGAATTAAATGAAGCTTCCCTATCACTGCATTTGGGTGCAGTTGTCAAGTTATCTTGCCCGTAACTTCCCAAGCCAAATCAATAAATATACTCTTGTGTTGGTTTCCACCATCAATCCTCAGCAGAGCTAGAAGAGGGAAGCATGCCTTCCTCTGATCAATATTACAACAGCGAGGTGAAGGGCAGGCACCTGAGACTCCTGCTTTGTAGCCAGATGGGTCTTTATATGTTCTCTAGAGGACTTATTTACCCCAGCCTTCGGCCTGGATGCTCAAGCCACTACATTTCTGGCCTATCCACCTCTTTGCGCATGAAGCCGCATAAGAAGTCTGATTCAAGTCATTTCTCTTTTTTCCAGTCAAGTTAAATGGTGCACCGTGTGTTCTACTGGATGGCAGGAATTGAAACATTTAAAAAGCCAACAGCGATAAGCCAAGCACAGACACCCCGCAGACAGACCACCTCGCCGTGGAGACACTTAAGCGTCTGTGGCTTTGACAGCATTTTCATCACACCCCCTACCCCCCTTCACCATCTGTGAATGTGCCCGGCAACATCAAACCGAGTCTGAGAAACGAAAGCCAGGAGACAAACCCGTCCAGGGTACTATCCTCTGTGAAAAAAACACAATGTCACACTTTGAGCAGAAAAAGACTCGCTTGGCGTCTGTTAATGTGCATCGTGCAGGTAATGTTTTTCTCCTTTTCTCTCGTGAGGAGAGGCCAGTGTCGCTGCCATGTGTGCAGTTAGAGGCCGCCCTGGCAGCAAGCACTGCTCGCACTTGCATCAATTACAGCGGATGGGCCTGACAGCTGTAATTACATACCTCAACACTGATTATGTGCGGTCTGTCATGGAGACCAGCAAGGCACCTATTTTCATGCACTCGTTTAAGCAGTCAGTTGTCAGGGCAAAGTGGCAAAGCAGGAACGGCCCTCGACAAGGAGGAGGAAGGGAGGGAAAGTGGCGGGGATGTAGCTTGCGTGGAGTCAAGTAAACCCCCGCCGCATCGGTCTTGGCAAGATCTCCTGCTGCTCAGGGCAGTAATAGCTACTGCATAAAGAGCCCATGTTATTATTGTCACAATAGTGGAGGGCTCATAGGAAATTGGGGTAGACCTGCTCATTGATGCTGTTGTCTTCTCTTCGACACAAAGCAAAGACCTGTGCACAACCAATTTAACAGGAAGTTGTCAATAAGACTCAACCTAGTATTTTAGACAGTATCGAGTGTTAAGTGTCACAATGATACAGATATGGCTACATTAGAGGAGGAAATGAAGGAAAGTAAACCTGGCAGTAAGGGAGAAAAAAAATTATATAGAGATCACATGCACAGCTGATGCACTGAGCTCACTGAATCGATTCCAGGGAAAATCAAATATGCCATTAATATTTAATTCACTGTCTAAGCAAGTTAAATGCATTGGCGATCACATGATAAAATAGTGAGCTTTTTTTGTTCGCAAGCTCAACCTGAAATTAAGACTGGAAATGGAAGCGGCAGCGCTCCAACATATATCGCGGTTCTGTTTCAGGGAAAGTGAGTTTGAATTTTGGCTCGGGTCCTTGCTGATCCCATCCCCCTACCTCTCTCCTACTTCCTGTCTGCATACAGTACTGTTGTGCATAAATAAAGGGAAAACACCTAAAAAAAAAATATATATATATATATATATATATAATAATAATAAAAAAAACATGGTCATATATTGGATTAAATTCAATCACTCTCGAGCACTAGTCTTTTAAGAGAGAAAAATCTCCCTGTGCCCTAGCCATGCCATCCTCGCCCTTTTCAAACCCCCATCCCATCCACCCATATTCCAACCCCCAATGCTCGCATTAAAAGCCTGGCCATTCCAGCTGTGAGTTTGGGCAAACAGCCAAAATGTCTGGCAAACAAAATGGAAATCTCTGAAACAAATACAGTAACTATGATTTCACAAAGGATTTGGCCTATCCAGAGAAATTATTTCTTCTACAGATGTGATGCCTATGACTCAGTTTTGAATATTGACATCATTTACATAGCTGTCATTGACTGCATTTGCATCTCACAGCCATTATGGTTACATGTAAACATCTTAAACAGTGTTCTTTTATAGGCAAAAAGTCATAAACGGTTTAAAACAAAACCCAGATCTTTGCCCACAACCCCAATTTCATTAGGCAAGTAAACACACTTTACCAGCTTATTCAGCATGCATGTCATTAGCGTTGTAACATCAAAACTGGAGAAAAACACTTTCAAATGGCAGATTTTTGCCTGCATTCGAAATGCATTCAATCGTTAATAAAAAAAATAAAAAATCAATTTTAAAATGAAAGTACAGTATAGTAATCATGAAATCAATCAAAACAACAAAAAGAAAGCTGAAATCATTCTCATTCATATATAAAATTAAGGTCTACAACAGGCAATTAAATACAATTATTTTTTTAAATAAAGTTCACCTCTAATGACTTTTGTGGGAGATCATGAAGAGAGACACCATGTCACAAGCACAAAAACACACTAACAAAACTTGCAGAAGCTGCAGAAGAACATTAAGGTTGGTAAGGCCTACCTGTCCTCCGATTTTAACTTGTTAACTCCCTGGTTACAGGACTTCAAAGAGACAACTGGCCCACTGAAAGACAAATGGGAAGAAAATGTGTTAGAACAGTGAAGCTAAAGCCATCTGCATAACTTTGTCTTGTTTAAACATCACATTTCAGGAGGTCTGGGTGTTTACATGACTTGATTTCAATGAGGAGATCTTAAGGTAACATTTTGCTCACACAAGGACAAGTATTTTTGAGTGCTGGTATTTCCTCGTGACTGGTTACGATGTGTTTTCAATATACTCTATTATGCCATTTCTGAATTTCTGCAAACCATAATAAGCAAATGTCTGCTTATAAAGCTCTCAGTCTTCAGTCAATTCAACAGTGTGAGGTGTGAGTGCTCCCTTTTCAGTGACCTTCAAAAGCTTATTGATTTCTGCGAATACAAAAGTGGCCACTCATACCCTAAACTCTCAACCGCAGCCGCTTTCTCCCTTAAAACCTCCAAAGCTGTAATCACGAAAGTAAAAAAAAAAAAACAGACTGTTTTGCTCCAACAAACAACAAACAAAAAAACACCTAAGTGAGAGTGTGCATCGCTATTTGTCCGAGCACATTGTGAAGATAATGGCATTTAATCAACCCCCAACCAGACTTGTTCCACACACCCGGGCTTACAAAGACCGTCCTCCAATAATAAGCGGTCTAGTCCTTGGCTTCCAGGCCTTTTTCATATTGCCTATCGACATGTTAGATTAAACAAAATTTCACATGTCAATTAAATGAGTGTTGCCCGGGTGATTAGCAGATCTCACTAATTGTCTCCCTCCTCCTCTGCCATAATTTTCCACATGGACGAACAGGAAAGAGGGCTTTGTCCAACAGGGCCCCCATCAAGCATGTCAGAGATGGTTCTTTACATCCTCCTCCACTTCTTCCCATTCTCCTGGGGAGAAGCCGATGAAGAGTGGGATGAGGTGGGGAGGAGTGGAGATGAGATTGGAAAAGGGAGGGATTGGATTCACTTTTCAGGGCGACCCCGTTCAGTTTGGGGCATCCCGCTGACATGGTGCAGTGAGAACGCAAACAGTGGGTCCTGGTCGCCTGACGCACGGCCCCATTCACACACACCCACACGTGCACCCTCACTGATAATTACCCAGCCGGCCCCCAGAGACAAGACGTCCACAAAGACTGGGCCACTAACAGTTTTAGACAAGGGCCAAGGCACTCCCAAGGTCTTCCTCTTCCACATATTATAAATTCTTTCTTCTCTGACATATGTTTGTTTTCCTTGCCTTAATGAACATGTTCTCTGGATCTACCTCACATTTGGTCCGTCACATCAAAGGAGTGTCTGGTTGGCTTTGGTGGATCCAAGAATATGGAAAACAGTTTGTTCTTGCTCTAAAATAGTAGCAAATATATAGGCTAAACTATGCATTTCTGTTGCCCAGTTTCACTCCATCATAAACTTGTTAATAACAAATAACAAGCACAAACAAGATTGCTTCCTCGAATTCTGATGCTAAAAAAATGTCTGCCATCCCATTTATCCCAAGGGATTGTTAAGACAAAAAGGAAAATTGTGATCATGATTTAGTCACATTTATGCTGTTCATGCAGAACACAAAAGAAAATTATTTAAAGACTGCTGTGGTTCAAACCTGGATCCCACTGACATTCACAGTAAGGAAAAACATTTTTTTTTTAATCTTTTTTTTTTTTTAACAGAAGAAATAAAGTCATACAAGCTTGGACCAAAATGAGGATGAACTACCCATTTTAATGTGCCTGAGCAACACTGAACCAAAACCAATGCCATCAGTTTGTGTGCTGTGAAGGAAAACCTGTCTGAAAACAGTAAGTGTTTTTGTAATTACGTGAAAATGCAAATAATGCATATTATTTTATTATTATTATTTAAGCAGAACAAGTTAATTTTATAGTAAACAACATAAACATGCAAGGACAAATCAAGTAAACCTGAAATACCACGTCAAATCCCTCAGTATTTGTTTGTGTACAAATATATTTTGTACCTTAAAACGCTCCTATAGTACAGCTGTCCTTCAGTCACAAAAGACATTTTTGTTTTAATAACAGTGTTGGGGAAAGTTACTTTTAAAAGTAATGCATCATAATATTGTTTTACTCTAAAAAAGTAACTTACGTTACTCATTTACTTTTTATGGAAGATAATGCGTTATGTTACTTTTTAAATCTGGCCAGGCTTGCTTTTTTGATGAAGGATATTTGTGTCATATGACATATTTAATAATTGCAGGTTTGCGTCATATTCTGAGCTTGCATTTCCCTGTTTTTATCCATTTAGAGGAATACTAAATCTGCGTTTTTGTGAGTGAGATGAGTAAATGCAAGTTCACATTTAGTCTAGAACTACAGTAACATCATGTTTACACGGCACACACAACGCCTCTGCACTTTCTCCTGATTTCTCTCAACATGAGGACAGGAGACTTGGCAGTCAATAAATGGGAAAACAAAGTAACTTGCGTTTTATACTTTTTAAAAATGTAAAACCAGTCCTTTCTTTTCAATTAAAACTGTGTTACTTTAATTACTTGAAAAAGTGATCCGATTATGTGACTCGCATTACTTTTAATGCATTACTCCCAACACTGCGTTAAACCCAACCTGACTCAAGTTTTCCCAATTTTACTGAAGTGATCACACTCTCTTTGCTTCATTCTCTCCTCTAAGTGAATAAGGATTCTGGTCAAAGAGGACATAGCCCTGTTTGCACTGCACTTTCTCAAGTGTACGTAATCGAAATTGTGTGCCATTGAGTCCAAATTTGCTGGAAGTTTCATTTAAAAGAAGTACAAAGAATTGGCTGCATGGTCTACTTTTTGTGCTGAGGCAGCAGACCATAGGACTAATAATAGATGAGGGGAATCTCACATCTGAGTCTACCTCACACACTGAACGGCGGCGGGAGAAACATGATGGGCATGAGTGTGACATTCATCCGTACTCTAAATTCATTCACTCAAAAATCACGCTCGCTCTCCCTCCTTCTTTTACACACTGCATTTTCCCAGAGGCCTGCATTATGTATGTGTAAGTGTGTGTGTGTAGGTAGTGAGTGCCAGGCTGTGTCACATGTAAGTGCTCATGCATAAATGTGTGTGTGTGTGTGTGTATGAGTACAAAAGAAGCAGTCGACACAGACAGTATCTTGAACAAATCTCAATGGAGAGTTAAAAGACCGTTTCTGAATCTGATTATACCAATGAATTCTCTTCTCCTCACATTACTTTCCACATGAACACGTAAAATGAAAATGTGACACCTACTACTACATTTGTCCTAAAAATGCCATAGTATACCATTAGTGCTAGTGCCCTTAAATTATTCAGAACACTGCTTAATCTCCAAGTATGAAGTGAGTTTAATTTATTCTATTAAATGTTGCTAGTCTACAGTTTTTACATTTCCAACCTGTAAAATTAGTGATTAGTCATTTGACTTCTTATAGATACAATCAGACAAAATAAAACCATCTATTTAATTTTGATTAATTGTTTTACTTATTTTTTAATTTAAGTAGTCAATACATCTGGTAGAGCTATTATTTGATTATATGCATAATTTCTTGAGAAACTTTCTTTAACATTTAAAAGGATACTATGTCAAAGTTATCGCTTTCCTTATTCAAACTGATGTTTTTTTCCATGAATATATTGTTGACCTGAAGAATGGACGCTATATCATATACTTGGAGAATTATGAGCTATATGACCTCTTATCAGCACTAGGGGTGTGACAATACACTTAGCTCACAAGATGAGACAAAATACAGATACTGTACTTGGTTCACTAGAACAAGACAGTATTTTAATACTATTTTTAAGACATTCTCTATGAGAAAATATTTGTCTTAATTACAAAAAGTAAAACAATGCAGTTATATTTTGAAATATTTTAACTAATTTAGGGTTGTGACTAATGATTATTTTGGTAATCAAGTAATCTACTGATTATTTTGCAAATTGAGTAATCTGATATTTTTTGGCAACACAAATAGACCTAAGTGAAAACCAGGCTTTAGTATGACTATTTATATATAAACTACCGATTAGACAATAATAATTGGCTACAATAAAATATCAAAACCTTATTGAACAACACTATTAAGATACATAATGCAATATGCCTATACATAACCAACTTAAGTACATTATGTATTTGAACAAATACATGCAAAGGACAACAATGGCCTGGTGATGTTTCACCTTACAGTGTTATTAAACAATGTAATATTTGGCCCCATGCAAACTCAGAAACCTTTATACTGAAATTGTGATGTACAATAAATGGCATATTTAGAAACAGGTTGAAGTATTCTCATGTGTTGACAAAGGTTTATAAATAATTTACGTTACAAATCTATTGAGATAATGCACACTGTTTTCCCAGATGAACATTAAGCAATTCAAATTCACAGCATATGCAGAGGAAGAGTTTAGCCCCATTCACACATACAGTCTTCACTGGTAAATTACCGGTAAGTTATCATTAAAAGATCATGTGTCAACAGGACCTTTTCAAAAATCATAAAATCATATCATTCTTATGGAGATGACATGATTACTCTGAACTGTTTACAAAGCTCCGCTGTTTTTTAAATTAGTTTTCCTATATAAATATGCGTTAGATGGACATCTTTGACCATTTGGCCTCACAGCTTTTTCAACGTGTCGCACTTCTCCATTAATCAGGGCTGCGGCTCTGCAATTGGATACTATTATGCTCGTCTCGTATTTATGAGAGCAAAAAATTCTGATTGTCTAGTAATGTTAGTTTGGTTGAGACCATTGGCAGGCGAACTCATGAACTCGAAAGTGATAAACAAGTTTTTTTTAAATGTAGGATTATTATATTAATTTTTCCGCAGACAAACGCTACGCACCGGAGATCTGGCACAGTGCCAGATAACTTTAAGCCCAGCAGACAAGAGGGGGACGGCATCGGGTGGGGATTTGGGGGGGGGGGGGGGTTCTATGGCAACACTGAAGTTCAAGTCCCACCGTGTACTGGAGGAAGTAGCAGAGCTCTGAGGAGTTCCATCCATACAGCACGGGTAGACCCTTTGTTGGGGTAGACTGCATGAGACATGTTTTACTGGCTCAGGAGGACTGGCCATGTAATATTAAATAAATCATGGACACAGGCTCCTGAGGGACAGGGCTGTAAAGTGCTCTGGACAGGACCCCTAATGTCTAGAAGGGGTTTGTCCTAGACTCGCACTAATTTGACACAGCAAAGTAATCTGACAAAACTGTGGGGCTTCGTAACTTTGTCACAATGTGTAAGGGCCCTTGTATTTAAGGATGGCTGCTTTCACAGTGGAGTTAATTAAGGTACAGTTTAACACAAATTGCTGAGGACAGAACTTAATAGATGGCCTTGAGGGTCAGAGAGCCGCCTTAAGCCGTGCAATCTGAACTGCCAGTCTATAAGTCTATAACTTAACAGAGAAGCCATTCAGTGTTCTGCCCCAATATGTATCAAAGCAAACTTAGAAAATAGAAAGAAATGTTATGACTAAGAGACTTTAGAATAGATTCCATCAATACAGCAGATCAATACAGACTCTTACCTTTCTCACAGCTCTGACACACTTGATATGTCATGTGCGGGCAAGTGCAGTGAGTCTCACTCAAAAGATAACATAAAAAGAAAGTCAGCTTTCAACATCTGACAATGATTGTAAATGATATGCCTCTTCAACAATAGGAAAAGTCTACTCCCCTCAGAATACCACTCATGAATGGAATCAGAATCTAAATTCCATCAAAGACAAACACCCCATGCCACCTGTGACAAAGACTATAACAAGGTCAAAATTTTAATATTTTTTTAAAAATTCTGTTTATCCTTCCAAAGGCAAACATTCTTAAGGCAGACATCAGAGCATTTCGTGAATCAATGGCTTCTCGTCTATATTCAAAGAATAAGGAGTGTGTCCAGGGGCTAAATTAATATTTTGGAGACCAATATAGTATATACACACTATAAAAAAAACATACTGAGTGGACTTTATACAGTTTTACAATTACATTTTATTTTTGATTGTTAATTATATGTTTGATCATTTTTCTTTTCAAAGAAAAATAAACTATATTATATTATAGCATGGACTTTCATAATACTTTTATAAAGTTTTTACAACATTTTATATTATTACATTTTTTAGATTGATCATTTATAATAATATAATATAATATAATATAATATAATATAATATAATATAATATAATATAATATAATATAATATAATACCAAGACTTATTTGGTGAGCTTAAGTAATATTTTATATAAAAATAAAATGTACAGCTGTTATGTATGTAGCCTTTTTATGTATGTATTTGTGTGTTTATTTATTCATTCATTTAATTAATTCATTTATTCATTTTTTTATTGATCATTTACATTTAGCCTTTTTTAATAAAATAAAGTAACAAATATTTAAAAGTATTAAAGCCATTTTAAAATATATTTTTTATAGCGTATTTAATTAACTCCGTATCCAAATGTTTAGGCTCAATTTAACCCCCGAATGTACCATGAAATAAATATGCTATGCCAAAAGAACCACAAAAGCTACTAAATACATTTATTTCAGAAAACAACATATTTTGGTACAACAGGATTTTTTTTTTTCATTTACAATCATTTAAAAGAAAGGACTTATTAAAAACTCTAAGAAGACCAAGGTCTTGTAAGTGAATGGGTCCCAGTCTAAAATGGTTAGGGGCCCAGTCTATGCCCTTGTCTTGTCTCTGGGGGCCGATTAGCTAATCACCACTGAGAGATGTCTTATTAGAAGCTCTCATCACTATTAAACAACAACTGCTTTGTTTGATTCAACATGAACACAGGTCAGGAGATATCAGGTGTGAATTATGAGGGGCTAAAAGGACAGATTGGAAATGAAAACTGTATTGCAGCTGTCAAGGGTCTGCAGCTGGCCTTGTCACTACAGCTCTTAACGACCATACATAATCAGTTTTGGGTCACATGATGCAGTACACACAAATAACACTCAAAGCCCATCCAGTCAGAGCCAGCATCCAATGCTGTTAGTCTTCGTGATGTGGTGTGCCTTACTTGTTAAGCCGTGATTTATAAATGCAATCACAACACTGCTTGACACAAACAGACATTATAGGTTCTGGTTACACCGAGTATTAACAGCAGCCTCAGTTGATTTGTTCACAGCGGACGACTACATTTACATTGAATCATTTAGCATTTAGCAACTGAGACATATTACTGTTTACAGCAGGTATTTATGCTCCCAGAACAAAAAAAAATGTACAAACGCTGTCACTGAGATGGTCAAAGGATACGAATATCTGTATATTTAGATACTAATACTAGTACAATTTAGAGGGATGGTTCAACCAAAAATGAAAATTTTGTCATCATTCACTCACCCTCAAGTTGTTCCAAACCTGTATGAATTTCTTAATGGTGCAAGAAGATAAATGAAGTGTGTTGTTAACCAAACAGTCACTGGTTGCCACTCTCGCCCATTTGGGGGAAAAAAATATCAAGTCAATGGCTACCAGCAACTGTTACCAAAATTACCAAGTAGAATCAGAAGAAAGAAATTCATATAGCCCTAAGTTTGGAACAACATGAACAATACTTTTAACTACGGATTTGTAAGGGACTGGCACAGCAGCTTTTTTCCCCAAGAGTGTACATGTGTCTCATATGTGACCTCCTGTTGAATCATATTTCAAAGGGAGGGTCTCTGAATTCAAAACTACATTTAAGACTTATACATCAGTGTATCATCATGTTCAATTGTTTCAAAAAGGATAGTTGATTCCAAAGTGAAAATTGCATCAATATTTACTCACCCTCATGTTGTTTCAAACATGTATGACTTACTTCGTTTAGAAAAAGGAAATTGAAAAGAGAAAAGAAAATAGTCAATAGAATGAAAATCCGAATGATTTAATGTGGTTTTGGACATTTAGACTTTCATTATAGGAACAAAACATATGAACCATTCCTTATCTTTGGTTTGGTTTGGAATGACGTGAAGGTAAGATCACAGAATTTTAAATTTTTGCATGTATTATTCCTAAAACCCTTTAACTTAGGGTTCATTTTCAGTAATGAGTAGAAGGTGAGAAGACTGGCTTTGACTGCTGTGATTTAAAGAGCTTCACAGAAGAGCTTTGTCTTCAGGTGTTATGACTGTGTAAGAATACAAGTTTTCAAGTTCATCCTGGCTAACCTGACTACCTGTACTCAAAGTATGAAGCCAGTCCTGATGCAGTCAAACTAAGACAGCAAAGCAGCCGTTTACATTGCAAATGCACCATAAAAATCCTATTTGAGGAATGGAGAAGGAGAACCAACTGACTTTGTTGGCTTGCAGCTGTAAAGCAATGTCAGACTCAAGTTTCCCTGACCATGAGAAACAGCCCCAAATGCACCCATCTATGGCGTCCCCCCACCACCCCTCACTGCCTGCTGCTCCCTGGGGGGATCACCACCTCCTGACCTCCTCTACCGAAGGGTCAAAGGGAATTTAACAGAAGGCTCCCACATTCCTCCAAGGTGATAATTGCTGTTGCTCTCTACAGGGGGCCATCAGGCAGTGGGTAAACAGGAGGAGCTTAAAAAACTCACCTACTCCCCTCCCCTCACACAGCATCCCGTGGATGACACACATGAATTATGGCATCAGCCGACAGTGTGTCGACAGCGACACCAGTGCAGCGTATGTTTTTTACAGCCCTCGCAAGTGTGCAGCTGTTAGCCTCAGTGTAAACAGCAGACCCACTTCACACCTTCAGTCAGACGTCTCCAAGCACCTCCTATGCTAATAAGATTTATTGAAAATTTTTAAACTGAACCCATAATAAAACAAAACATCATGGCGGCTTAATTAGTCCTCTTCATCATCTATACCCCCCACTCTGTTGTCTCTTAAGGAGAAGGCCTTGGAGGGATCTGATGGATGGACTGTGTCAGGGATGAGACCTCCCTCATTAATTTAGGACTGAGGCACTGATCCTCTCATGTGGACATGAGCCATGATAATGCGCAACTGAGATCCAAAATTAACTTTCTGCCACACCTGCCAATGACAGGTGAATAAAGATAGTTTATCCACTGCAGATATGTCCAACTGGCCATGAAAGTATGTATGTATTGTTATTATTTTTAATAAATGTAAAAAAAAAAAATTAAATGCACTGTCATCCCTATAAATAGGGGTAAAACAAATGTTCCCACAACTTCACATTACTCTAAGCACCCCCAAAAAAAAATACAAGTACAAAAGAAGTGAAATTAAAATTCTAGCTGACCAATAAGCAATAACTATTTTAATGATGATGCCTGATATTCAAATTCTTTATTATTTTGTGCAAACTAAAATTAAAACAATAAAATAAACCTTTAAATGTTTCAAGTGAATTTAGGCAACATCGCAATGTTATATTATACAGTTCGACATTATAAAATACATTATACATATTGGATCTTTATTTTGAGATTTGCTGAAGATTATACCGAACATTGTTATTTAATTATTGGTGTTTTTAAACTTTCAGTGAGAGGAAAGCAGATGTAATGTTAATGTAAAAATAGGCAAAATAATCAAAAACAAGTTAAATACCTAATACTGATTTATTTTTGTTAAACATCTGTTAATGTCAACCAATATAAAACATAGTGACTCTTAACTTGAACAAACAAATCTTCATATTTCAAGCAATGCAACATGATTCCCCATTAAGAAGAAATAATTGCTTCTGCCTGCTGCAATGATTATGATGAATATACATAGCCAAATACTTCTCTAGCCTTGATACAAAAGCTCATTACTCAGACAAAATTCTTTGTGAATTTTATATGTATTAATATTTCCTAATTAAAACACCTGATTCAACTCAACTGCTTGTTTGTGTGTTAAATATGGAGACATAAAACATTCTGGGAAGTGGTCCCGAGGACTGGAGTTGGGAAGCAATGACTTTGGGATGACATGGTAAAGCGTTTCTCCACCCCAAAATGAAAACTGTCATTAATCAGTCACCCCCATGTCATTCCAAACCCCTAAAAGCTTCGTTCATCTTCAAAACACAATGTAAGATATTTTGGATGAAAACCGGGAGGCTTGTGACTGCCCCATAGACTGCCAAGTAAAATACACTGTCAAGGTCCAGAAAAGTATGAAAGCATCATTAGAATAGTCCATCTGCCATCAGTGGTTCTGGGCCATCAGTTTATGGGACAGTCACAATCCTCCCAGTTTTCATCCCAAATATCTTAAATTGTGTTCTGAAGACAAACTAAGATTTTACAGGTTTGGAACGACATGGGGGTAAGTTATTAATGACAATTTTCTTTTTGGAGTGGAGTATACCTTTAAGAACAGCTTTTTCAACACAACTTCAAGTGACACGTGAAAACTATTTGACTTCTAAAGTTCCTAGCATCATTTTAACTACATACCGATTACAAATCTTCAACAAAAACCAACAATTCCTCCGGTACAGCATCTGATATCCCATAAACGATTATAGACAGCAAACTCTGGTTAAGAACAGCCTGTCTTTGGTGTTTGGTTAAGGCTATTACTTTTAAGGGGAAAGGAAGACATTTTCTTGTCTGCTCGACATTTCCTGGCCTGTGCCCACATGTGGTTTCCCCGAGCCACACAGTGAGGCTTTGGGGGTAATAAAAGCAGAGGTGGTGATTAAGGAGCAGGAATAATGGCCTCCACAAAACCTGGAATGCGTTTAACTGCCACGCCAACCCGGGAATCATTCAGGGCCCAGCTCCATTAATATCTGCCATTATTCAGCTTTTCCAGGGCAGATGCATTTTTGACTTATTAGGCTCTGCAAAATACGGTCATTAGCTTAGCGGTATTACAAAACCCTAACAGGGCATAAAAACAAAGAGAAGTGCATAATCTCTGGAACCATATAGGACAGTATCAATGTATTGTGTGGCAAAATCATATGAGTAAAAAAAAAAAGTAAGTAATCATGAAAGGCCACTTTTAACCTATAACCAAACCAACCCTAAACTTACCTTCAATGAAGTCTAAGCAGATCATACAAAAATCTACAAGTGAGATTGTATGAATCCATTCAAATTCATCAACTCACCAAACTGTGAAAGAGTTATGAACACGAATAAGAATGTGTGTGTTTCACTTGATGAACACGTAATATTGTCCATCAAGGCAAGACAAGCCATTCACAGGTTGTCTAGTGCCTACTAATTTTTGTCAAGCCGTGCTTCTGTTATGCTTTGCTAACCTGCCTACTGATTTAACCTTGTTGAATTTTGTGAGTCCTCTATAAATCCTGGATTAGGGAGGACAAATGTCACAGAGACTCTCACTCAAAGACATCCTCCATGTGACTGTGTGCTCAGCACACCCAATCCCCATCACTTTCCTCATTACATGCACTTCATGGCTCCTTAAGGCTCCAGGTTTTATCTGGGATTTCACATTTCTCCTTTCGCACTTGATATCCCCAGCCCAGTAACTTGCAATCAGGACCTGGCTCAGGGATCCAGAGCTGCAGAGCGGCACCTTGATTTCTGCAAAGTACCAATGGTAGAGTTAAGCCCTGGTAATTGCAGGTCAAAAATACACTTCTGGCCTCCACCCACACAACACACTGACCTGAGCTAATGGTTAGAGTGTGGGAGAAATGACGAGGGTTTGCATTTTATCTGCTTGTTCAGTTGTTCCTCAACGTGCCAGGGTAAAGGGATCCGTGTGTGCATCGGATGTCTGTTGAGTATGTGTCTAATTGAGAGGTAAGCAAAAAAAGTTTTGTGCCTTTAGAAAGTTTCCAATAAATATCCTGCTCTTAATTTTAAACACCTGCCCATAAACCTCTGAGGAATGCTAAATAAAACCAAAGCTTTCAGAGAAAGCCTTCTGTCTGGCTCTCACACCAAGACAGCAGGATTTGTAATGGCTGTAACTAAGATTAAGCAGTTCAGGCTGGACCGGAAGTGCAAAAAAAAAAAGGTCAATGCACTGGTACATGCTTCACAGTAGGGATGTGCACAAGTAATCAACTATTTGACAACTTGTCTGCACTAACAAGTCAACTGGTAAGGTCCTGTCCCAAATGATGCTCTAAGACACTGTGTCCACATTTTGGTGATGCACAAAAATGATGGCTGAGGGCGGCTTGTGAACAACAAAACGCAGGTGCTCACAAAAGGACACTATGGTATCGTGGACATACACACATCAGCCATTGTAGGTACATAAGTGTGCAATTTGGAATGAGTCCTAAAAGCAATCTTCAAAATGTTTCACTTAAATTAAAATTCTAAACCTGGCTTCCTGTCATCTCTATACTGTTCTATATACTATATATATATATATATATATAAATGCTAAAAAATGTAAAGTTAACAAGTTTATATATTCACATTAAACAATGTATAATATAAGCATATATTTAAAAAATATGCACTCACACATATGCGTCTATGTATACATACTGTATAAATGTATATATACATATATATATCCACATGGTATATTGTATAAGCATATAACATAACACAAAATACATTAATAATTTAAAAATAATTCAATAAGATGCATTTAACTCATGCATGTTTTTTCATAAGAATAATCAATAAAAATAAAAATAATACTAAATAAATAAACTGTACATGTAAATATAAATTGCAGCTATATATATATATATATATATATATATATATATATATATGTGTGTGTGTGTGTGTGTGTGTGTGTGTGTATGTATGTATGTATGTATGTATGTATGTATGTATGTATGCAAGTAGCATGCACACGCATTTTAAAGCATGTAAATATGTAAACATACACACACAAAGAATAAAGAAAATAATAATAATGTGCAAATGTTGTAAGCACCTAAACAAGAGGAAAAAATGAAATAACCACGGAAATCAGGCTTTCTTTGTGTCCACATTCAATCACAAATCACACAGCAGACCTTGTGCACAGCAAAATAGGGCAGGAAAAGGGTCTTGAACTTGCTTTCAATTTTGACCCCCAGGAGGGGGGCGAGGGGTAACCTAGGGGCCGGAGACGGTTCTAATAGACTGCAGCTCTGGTTTCGATTGCCCAAACTCCTGACGCCTTCCGCTGCTGCACCTGTCAGCCGTCAATAGACCCCCTGCCCGCACCCTTTCAGCATGGTGAATATATGGCCATGATGAACGCCCCAACCCAGCTAATTACTGAGACCTCAAAGGCCTAGATCTGCTGCATGCACCACTACTACGCCAAACCAGCCTGCTCTGACCTATGCATCTTATATACACCCTCACACACACGCGTGCGCGTGAACGAACTTACACATGTGGGACACTCGTGAGCAGCACGGCTGATGGAAGCACTATTGCGTGGCAGGAGATTAACAGAGCTGTCTACACGCAAGCATGAATAATACAGTTATCACTCCAGACAGACAGGCAACACAGACAGCAGGTTTAAACTGCAGCTCAGTGCTGAAGCCCTGGCACGACACTGCATCAGATACACACTCTCTGCAAGAGATGATGTGCATGAAGCATCTGTAAAAAAATAAATCAAGATTAGGGGAGACTGGGGCTAGTTGTCACATGCCTGTCTCAGTGAATATAGTATATGGAGTCAATGTTTC
This sequence comes from Carassius gibelio, assembly GCF_023724105.1. Taxonomy (NCBI): domain Eukaryota; kingdom Metazoa; phylum Chordata; class Actinopteri; order Cypriniformes; family Cyprinidae; genus Carassius; species Carassius gibelio. The sequence continues at coordinate 21,993,043 of NC_068409.1, read as the reverse complement.
ATTACACAAATGTTGTCACACAAAAAAACAGTAGTTTTAAAAGTTCGATTCAATGGCCAATTTGGATTATTACATCAACAGAGCAAATTCTTCTGTATTTTGACATACAGCATAATGTAAAGGCTTAATGAAAAATAAAAAAATAAATGTTGGGTGGGGACAATCAGAGCTTGCGGGGACGAGTTTAAGCCGACTATGATTGGTCCAGCATGTCACCAGAAAGAAGTCTGTCATTTCACTACAAGATCAAGTTTATCACATTTTGATGGACAATTATAAAGGCAAAAATAAAGCAAAATAAAACATATGGACAGATTAATTAATCATAATTTATCTATAACCATGGTTTGGAAAATAGACATGAGGATTTAGGTTTTTTTACACACTTGGGCCTAAATAAATAAATAGGTCACTTTGTCACATGTTTTTGTATAGAACATATAAATTAAAACTTATGTTTATTTCAATTAATAGTTTATTATTTTGTATGTAACCTACATTATGTATTTTTCATTATTTTGCAAGCAGTTTTGCATTTCACAATTGTTTCAATGTTTATGTTTCGGGGGGGAACACTATATAAGGTTTTTATGTCATATTGTTATTATGCAAACTCCATATACTGCCAAAACATGCCTCTCCATAGCGACAAAAGGTGTGCAAATTATGGGGGGGGGGGGGGGGGGGGTTATTAAATTATATATTTTTTAAATTACATAAATGATTCAATTATAAATTATTACTAGGTTTGCTGGATGGATGGACAGAGACATCTATTAAAGTATAAAGTAGCCTATGTTGTACAAAAATGACCCTGAGTAAATATATCTCTGTATGAACCATAATCTTTGACACTACATACTTATATTAACTCGATGTTAATATCTAATAGAATTTAGGTTTCCACAAAGAAACATTACGTTGTACCAATGCGTGCGTAATGCACAATATGTCGCGCAAAACATAGCCAATGATCCTCATGTATGCAGTCATGCATGAAGCATGATTTTAAAATGTGTACACCAGCGGGACAATAAAGTCAAAGGCACGTTCCAGACCGACGTGTAATCCCAACAACAACATGAAACACATGACCACGTACGCCGTGGCACCTGATTCGCTCTCATCACAGTGATGCAGGAGCTCAAACATGGATGCGCCTCGTTAACACTTCACAGCGCGGATCGTTGCAGGTGCATCTTCGCATTATCTCGCTACATAAAGTGGGCTCACATTAAAATGTGCTGTAGTGTACACAATCATACCCACATATAACCACGTTTCCATCAACTGTCAAAACTCCAGCATTCACTGTATGTGTTGTCTGTCTCCTCTCTCTGCCCCAGACAGCAGCTGCACCTGCGACAGCACACCGGCTCTGTTCCAAGACAATCCCCCAACATGAACGCATATATTTAGTTGAAGACAATGTTACAGGACTACATATGCCCAGACTACAGAGTGCGACATGTTACGTGTGCCATTGCTGCGTACCGGCGTCCCAGTGGAAGTGTGTCGTCTGCGCTGAACTTGCAGAGGATGAAAGTGATGGTTGAGAAGCGCTCACCCAGCTCAGGTCCTCAGCATCCACTTTCCAAAACTATAGAAACCTGTCTCGAAGCAATCAGTAGGCTACAGAGCAAGTTCAGGGCGTCCCATAGTCACCGTACGCCCTGCGACATATTTTTAGTTTTGACCCGTTGATGTCATTTCCTGTGTGAGTGCCACATACCTTGAGTCGTTTCAAAACCACTAATTGGGAGCAATTTTTCCGCTCGCTTGACCGCGCTGGTCTATAGGTTCAAGCGAGCGGTTATTTCAAAGAAATTCTTAAACAAATCTGTCGGGTTTAGTGTTTTGGAAAAATTTAGTGATATTCAAAATCCCGCTTGATTCGTGCGTCCGCCGACTGTGGCGCATTTACTTTTATATAATCGCAAAAAGATTCATTCGCACTCTATCGAGACAAATGCGTTTACAGGAACTGTTTTCTGTAAGTGACCTTTATTAAAGTGCCCTAAAGGCCTTTCTTAAATATTCTTCTAGAAAGTTTGTTGACAAAAACATGGTGGAATTTTAATCTGTAGCCAACAAAAATCCAATCAATATGTATATGCGATTACAGATTTCATTTAAACGCCTGAACGCCTTGTTTTTGGTATTTATTTTGGCTATTTATTTAAACTTTTATGCTTTATTACCATAGTTGTGTGCTACAAATAAATTTTTTTTTATAAATTGTCGATTACACAGAGTGCTGTTAAACATTCATGTTTGTTTAAAATATTATAATGCACCCCAATTTCATTACATTTCAAATGGTAAACATGTAATATTTTAATGAAAATAAAAATTATTAATTCAATTGAAAGAAAACACCACATTAACTACAAATAGGCTGTGTGATTGTATATAACACTTTTTATTTTACTTTTTATCTCAGTTTTGCGTTTTGTCCCTTAAAGGTTTATACAAAAACCAATACTGTCAACTTCTGCTGTACCGTTAGCTGGCAGGTGGTATGATTTTGTTAAACTAATGGAGGGAGTTGCAAATTCCTGAACTCCTACATACTTTAAGTGCTGATCAATTGCCATTCATAATATTTGAACAGACTATAGTGTTTATTTGCAAAGTCATAAGGTGTTTTCCAGGCATTTTGATATTGCATGAGTGTTTGTAGTTGACATTGGCCTTGCCTATGTTTGTAGTTGGCCTATAGTTTTCTTGCCTATACCTCTTCTGAGTTAAGAAAAGAAATGCTAAAGATTTTCTATCCATGACTAATGCCCCCTCCACTGCTAGATGAGTGAAAGAGGGGCCCAGTTTTTTTTCTTTTCTTTTTTCTTTTTTTTTTTCTTTAAGGTGAAAAGATTCTAGGAGTTTAAAACTGGACCCCTGCAAGGCGCTCTCTTCTTGTCTCTTTACCTCTTAACCTGGAGACTCGGCAGCCTATCTCTGATCTATGGAGTTTCTCTCCTTGGGCCAACATGCCATGATAGATGGTCATTGGCCTGCTCATACAGCCCAATATTTCAATTTCCTGCCTAGGCAGAGGCATTTCAGAGTTTGAATAGAGTTCATAGGCACAGTGTGGTTCCTGCCACTGCCCCCGACACCCGCAGTGAAGACCCCCAGACCCAAACATAGCACCGAGCACATTCCAAAGCCTCAGCAAAAAGCATCCTGGCTCTCAATGGTAACGGAGTGGTCTGCTGCTACCTAATACTGTTCAAAGAAACCTACACTACCAGTCAAAAGTCATTTTTTCTTATTGCTATTTTCCACAATTTTAAATAGTAGGAATTATTATTTTTTTTATACAGTGAAAGGATTGTAGGAGTTTAAAACTGGACCCCCAAATGATTGTGTCTCTTATTTTAATTATAATCAGAATTAATCTCATATTTTGCATTGTCTCAGCTTATGCTTAAATAAATAAATGTATTCATTCATTCATTCGTCCATTCATTCATTAATTCATTCAATTCATTAATTCATTCAATTTAATTTATAACTTCAATCATTCACATGCATTAACTTGTGGGCTCCTTTTCCTTCACTATCTGGTTAAACTTCATTTTAAAAAAGAAAATAAATACATTATTTATTTATTTTAGTTTTATAAAGAAATCTATGCACAATATATATTTGTCTGAGAAAAAAATGTTAACCTTAAGATTAAAAGATTTTTAAGATCACAAGGGGAAAAAAGTGTGTGTTTACTGTGTAAAAAAGCAGAGACACCTGCCATTTTATCCTATTTGGGATGTTATTATTTTGCATACAAGATTTTGCCTCAAAACAGGCCAACTGACAATATCTAAATCGGTTCATATTCATTTTAGCTGCACTCACTCTCTATAAAGATGAATTAGGAATTTTAAAATCTGTGTATAGTTTCAAATCAGTCACTCTGTATATTCAATAATGCATCAATTCTAATACATATATGTTGCATGCCATTTTTTAATGCTTATAAACATTTTATTCTCATTGAAAAATTATTTAGCATAACATTTATATTTGATATTTTAAGTCACCATTTATGATGATGAACCTTTCTATCTATAGGATTAGGTTGCAGAATATTTGATCACAGAATTTACTTTAAAGTGATAAAGCAGTAAGCAGTCTGGCAGTAGTGCAACCATGCTAACTCAACAAAAACTGCAAAAGATCAAAGGACGCTCTTACGTGTGAGTGAGAGAGTGACACATTAGGCAACAAAGTTCAAACAGAATCCCCTGCACAAAAGAAAGATACACAGCGTTGCTTTTCAAGGAAGCAATGCTTCACTTTGGAATCTTTTCCCTTCAGTATAGCGCTCTCTCCCAAAGCACATATGGCAAACATTCAGAGAGAGAGAGAGAGAAAGACAAAAATACATGCAAGATTGAAGGCATAGCTCACACTGTGATATGTGTCTCATCTTGACATTGTTATCTGGGTCAGTTATATTTATGAGTATCATGGTGTTTTAGGGAAACGTGATTATGTATGTTCATTTTAGGTGACAAAGGAAAGCTGATATCCGGTTTCTGCATGCATAGAGAGGGGGGTACATGTTTGCATGAAGAGAAATTCTGTACACGCTATAAAGTGACTGGATGTGTGTGATTGAACATGTTCTATCCCTCTAACTATGGATTTTTAATGGAGCGCTCTGATTGGACGTGGCTTATAGCAAGCAGTGCACTCTAGTGGCATGAGAGGACAGAAACACAGCAGCTTTATTCTGTATACATTATCACTGTAAAACATCAATAAATGTTGTAAAATATAAGTTGTAGACCTAAGATTGTGCATGTACAATTGAGGTACAATGTCTTAATCCAATCTATGATTACAATCGCTTGACTCATTCTCACAATGACTTGCTGCAGGCTAGTGCAATTTCATTATTCCAGCACTAATATGGTGTATAATTGTGCTATAATCTCATGTCTAAAAATAGCATGTATCCTCATGTGCCCCCCATATATGGGACATCATGCCTCTGTGATCAAAACAGAGGGTTGTGAGCTCTCTAACCTTCAGATAACCCCGCCCCCATCCCCTCATCCAAACCAAATGGCACTAACAGCGACTTCAAAGTCAATAGGCTTCCGGCTATCAGTTCAGTTTCAACAACAACAACAAAAAAATGGGTAGAAAGTTGTATTGGTAGATACTATCTTTGTACTAAAGGTCCTTTATTGGCATTGATGGTTCCATAAAGAACTTTTAACATCCATGGAACCATTGCATTCCACAAAATGTATAGAAGAAAATAGTAATTAAAATGTACTTCAGGCTTTTTTGAAAAAGTAGTTCAAGAACTGTTCAATGAAAGATTATTTGGGAAAACCAAAAAATGTTTTTTCAATGGCATAACTGAAAAAACAAAAACAAAGTTATTTTTTTTGCGCTGTCAAACGATTAATCGCATCCAAAATAAAAGTTTTTGTTTACATAAAATATGTGTGTGTACTGTGTATATTTATAATGAATATATAAATATACAGACATGCATGTATATATTTATGAAAAATACGTTTTTATATTAAATATATTTATATATAATATAAATTATATGGATATGCATGTAAATATTAAATATATATATATATATATACTGTATGCATGTGTATTTATATATACATAATACATTGACACAGTATACACATATCTATTATGTAAACAAAAACTTTTTTTTATATGCAGTTAATTGCGATTAATCATTTGACAGCAATACTTTCTTGAAAACATATTTTCAAATAATTACAATGTTCTTCATACACTCTTAAAATATAGTATATAGAAATAGAAGAACCATTTTGGGTTGCCCAAAGAACCTTTCAGCGAACAGTTCCTAAAAGAACCATATTTTCTTAGTGTAAAGAACACTTAACAATCCAAACAACCGTTTTTCCACTCTAAAGAACCTGTATAGTTTCCTGAAATGTTAAAGGTTTTTATTGAACCATAGATGCCAATAAAGAACCTTTATTTTAAAGAGTGCACTAAGAAAAAAGTGGTTCTTAAGTGGTCCTAAGAACTGTTCACTGAAAGGTTTTTGGCAAATCCAAAATTGGTCTTCTACGTCATCACAGCAAAAAAAAAAAACGTTTGAAATCTTTATTTTTAAGAAGGTTACCCCCTACTCTGCCAAATCAGCCAGCTGTCTCCCAAACAGCCTGTACCTGTGCCCGTCAAAAGCTACTTAAATACTACTTGATGAGCACCAGATTGCAGAACAAGATGAAGATGCATGGAATGAGTGTGATGGGATGAGGATGGGTTTTAGCTGGACGATGAGAGTAGTGAAAAGAAGGGGGGTTGTCTGGACTGCAGTGCGCCAGACCCCCTAAAGCAGGGTTTAGCAGAGGCCTACAGGCCCAGGCAGACTCCTTTTAGCTCATGAAGTAGATTAATAATGAATTAAGGCATAAACCCTCCCCCCACCCCCACATACATATCCCCAAAAAGACATTCACGCATGCTAATGCATTCATTATTTATGATGTGTGTGCACGACTGGGACAGGATGGCCACATCTGAGCTTGTGAGTGACAGAGAGTGCGCAAGAGAGATGAAGGGAGCACGATCACCCCCGGATGAGACTCCGAGGCTGGCGAGGAGACATCCTCCCATTGTGCAGCATCTCTGGGCTTCCCTGGGTTGGGTTTGGGGCGGGGGGGTGGGGTGGGTGGCGAGGATGAAGCGGGTAGCCGAGTTCTCGGGGGAAGGGGTGGATTAAACAAATAAATACATGATAAGAAATGATCATGCTGGGATAGAAGGGCTTAATGGAGACAAAGAGGCTAAAGGAACAAGCAGGGGGTCAGAGAGGGTTAGACTGACCCAGATGTACTGTCTGGACTACAGACCTGGTCATTGCATGTTGTTTTTTTTATATAGCTGAAGATCTTGTTTGCTAATTGGTCAATTCTTTTAAGTGTACATGTTAAAAAACCGGTAAGTGTGATATATAAAGTTTGTTGATGGTGGTAGAGAGAATGTAAAGGAGACTGGCAGCACTTATAGCAGCTATGCTCCCATGCAGGGTATGATAAGGTGATAAGATAAAAGCAGTGCCCAGACTTCCCAGCAGCCTTTTGCCATCTATATTTGCATAGATATGGAGAGATCAGGCCTGCAGACCAACATCATCTCCATAGATATCTGTGGGTCTTCAAATAACCGGAGACAGCTGGTTTAATCTGACAAAAAGTCTTGAAAAATCAGGAGAATCTCTTAGAAGATAAGCATTAAAAGATCTAGCATGGGTGTTTGGAAACGTAAGGACTGTTGACTTGTCTGCCTGATTAATCTGAAACCATCTAATTACTTTTTGCAATTAATATTTTGGCATTAGTCACTTATGGGACTTATAATGCACATAATATTTGGTTTCATGATAGATGTGCTAAAGTTATGTTATTAATTACCTGTTTAAATTGTGTTTGCTCATTAACTGAATCATTATTTCAGAATGATTAAACAGCAAAGTGACAGGGAAAAAAAATGTTTATGACAGGTATAAGAAAAACCACAGTCAGCTTTTAATTTACAGTAGCTTAATAATGCAGTTCTCCAAAGTTACCGCCTGAGGCCAGACCTCACAAGAGGACACCGGAGTTGTGCAAACATTGCAACATTTGTTTCACACAAGGTGTGCCACTAAAATCTTTTATACCCAATTTTACCTCACAGGAAAAATCCATAAACTTTGGAAGTGTGTCAAAATAACACAAGAGATTGGATTTTCCACTGTTAGACGACAAAATTGGCCCTCACTTTTTTTTTCTACAAATACAACAACATCCTTATTATGTGTGCGACTACCACAGTCTGCACCGTGTTAGCTTATAAACGTTAAGCCTATCTGAAAGTGTGAGAGAGGTGTTTTGTAATCTTCCCTTTCTGCTTAGACTGCAGGACCCCTAATCAAGACCAGAACACGCTGCTCCTCTTTCACACATGTAGCGACAGTATTTACAAAATTGCCAGAAACTCAGTGAAAAATGATACTCTATGTTCTTTTTCTTTGCTTGCTTTTTTCGTTCTTGTATCTTTTTCTTTTTCTATGGACTGACAAACTGTAGAAGGCATTTTCCACCTCTGAGTAAAAATATTGTGTGACGAATATTCACAGTGGCATTTTAAGATATAAAGACACATTGTGAGTCTCATCTTCAAAGATCAAAGCCACATTATCAGTAAAAAAAAGTAACACTGTGAGATAAAAAGTCATAATTGAAATTAAATATATGATGAAACTTAAAGTTGCAATTATGAGAATTAAAGTCAGACTTGTGAGACATAAAGTTGCAAAGGAACAATGTCACATTCGCAGGATATAGTCAAAATGATGATATAAAATGCAATTATGAGAATTAAAGTCAGATTTTTTAGTTATAAAATGCCATTTATCAGAAACAAAGCAACGTTTGCAGGTTATAAAGTCAATAATAAGATTTAAAAATACATATATGAGAAATAAAGTTAGAATTATGAGGTATAAAGTCACATTTAGTAGAAACAAAGTCATATCTGCTGGACATAAAGTCATAATTTTTAATTAAGCCAGAATTGTGAGTTATAAAGTCACATTTGCAAGATATAAAGTCGGAGATATAAAGTTGCAGAGAAACAAAGTTGAAACTGTGAGTTACAAAATTGCCTAATAAAACCCTTCCATGATAAAACCCAACACAACAGTGATAATTTATGATGTGTACAGACATAATTCAGTGGTTGTAATAAATGACAGATCGGATCAGTCCTGCAGCTTTGGATAGGATGAGCGTTACTGGTCTCGTGGCCTGCTCACGTGAAAGCCAATACAGGCCCTGCAGCTGCAGAAGGTCCGAGCGGCCATGTCTGTGACCTACCACAGGGAGTCTGAACAAAACTGTCCGAGTGTCCTAGTGACGCCGGACCGCCAACCTCCTTCTCCAGATGCTTTCATTAGGTTTCAAAGGCTTCCTGGTTTTAGATTACTGCGAAAACACGCGACCGCACTGACCACACTCTACAGGGCACCGTGAAGCCGGGCCGGCTGAAGACACAAGCGCACAACCCCGCTGTGAGTCAGGAGGATCACATTTACACCGCTATTTGAACAGAAACGCCACACAAAGACAGGTGTGATTTTTATTACGTAACCTCTGGTTGGAGTGAAACCTTCATGTTCAGGAGACCAAAGGGGAAGATATCGAATGCTACGGTGCCACACAACATCAGTCGCCAACTTGACCAACCCGTCCACCATTTCGGTGGCACCTTGTCAATCTTTAGGAAAGAAAAAAAAACACATCATCTAACAAAATGATAGTAGGTCCAAAATGAACCCTTCTATCCAATTATACCAACACAGCATTGTCCCAGCAGAAGGGTCTTCTAAGACATGTTAAGAGAAAAGGTCCTGCTGCTTCTCTCTGAAATAAGACGTCCATTCTCTGTGGCCTTTAGCATGAGAAAGGCACCTCACTGCATGCATAATTCTGCTGAGTCATTGTGATGGCCTTTCTACTGGCCGCTGACAAAAAGCACCAGCACGGGGGCTATTGTCATGGATGCATCCATCTGCATCAAGGCCATTAGAGGATATTTGCACTTCCTCAGTGCTGCAGGCCCAGTGGGGTTTTGACATGCGACAGAAGGCACCGGGCTTTGCCCACCAGCTCTTCAGGTGCAGATTGGGGTAGAGCGAGGGGCAGCGCTCCTGTCAACCTCTGTGACGGACGCACGAGGAGAGGGCAGGAGTGTGGGGGTGATTGATGTGTGAGGGATCCCGACCGCTCTGTGTGGGATCTGCTCTCCTGTCTTTGTGTTTCTGGATGTTGGAGGGAGTTTCTACTTGTTGAAGTCTGTGTATGCGGTGAAATGAATTGGCTAGTCGAAAGAGCACAAGAAAGGCAAAGCATCCCACACACAACAGACATACATGCAGCCAGACTGACAGATGGGAGAAGTGTGTCCTCACCAGAGACCGACCACATGAGTCTCCAATTCATACAGCACTTGAATATGAATATAGAGTATTGATGCAAATAAGATGGAAGACCGGTATAGAATTAGCCAACATGCAAAGACTGAGTAAAAACCTAGTAAATGGGTCAGTGATGTACTATAAAGAAATGGGAAAATCAGCTTCCATGATTCAAGGTCTTAGAAATGTTGGTTTTTATATGGTTTAAAATATACTTTTTTAGTATATATAGCATATAACATACAAAGTAATATCAGATTATCTTTATACTTTAATATATGTACATCTAGAGTGCGTGCATCTTAATCAGATATATTTTAGTAACTTTTAAATATATTCATTCATTACATTAAGTTGTTTTGCTCCAGCATTTTACAGTATTTCACAGTAAAAGTTACAATATTTATTGCCTTCACATTAAGTCATTTAGCAGACGCTTTTATCCAAAGCAACTTACAAATGATAATTCTTTACAGTGTTGTCATAAGGTCAAAACATCTATTTTTAGATTCATAATGACACCAGCACAGAGCTATGAGGGCCTACAAGGGTCAAGAATTTCATTATTTTAATAAAACTTTTTTCTTCCATTTTATAAAGAAAATTTGTATCACCCTTAAATTTATATTTTATGCTCCAGAAAAGAAGAAAAAAAATATATACTTGATATCATACAGGAATTTGAATTCAGGAATCAAAAACATGCTCCATACAAAATTAGTGTTTTCTAGTCATTGTATGCATAAATTGCATGTATATTGCATACATACATAGGACAAAAAAAGAGTGGAACGTCGTTGAGACACAAAGCACATGTGAAAATGTGATAGTCCCACTCATGAGTCCCATGAAATTTTTTGCTTGCACACTCGTTAAATTGTGATCCCATGTACAAATATGATCTGTCAATACACAACTTGCTGCATGTAACTTATATCCCTATTGTTGTTTTTTCCACTTTTGGAATGCTGGCAGCTGGAGATAAGAATCTTGATTGAATTAAGTGCTGCTCGAGGAGCTCGGTGCTGCGCTGTGCCAGTATGTGTGCGAATATGTGTGTGTGTGTGTGCGTGCGTGTGCGAGTGTGTGTAGTGATGCCAGCGGGCAGGGGGTACCTGTGGGCCAGCTCCTACTGGGACTCATTTGGAGCAGACAGCTCTCAATGTGTTCATTAGGACTGTGATTGGGCCTCACTCCTGTGGGGAGGACCAGCCTACCCAATGCTGAATAGTCTTGATTGTGCTCAGCATAAATTGCCATCTGTTTCAGTAGAGAAGAGGGAGAGAGAGAAAAAGACAGGCAAAAAGAAGGAGAGGGGAAGAGGGAGTAGAGGGAAAGGGTATATTTCTTATTTGACTGAATTTTTAGCAGTTTATTCAATTTAGAAAATCACATTATTAAAAATAGCATTTAATTAAAAGGAATTTGAAAAATTACAATTCTATCATTTCCACACTCTGCTGTACCAAACACATATGCTGTTTTTCAGCTTTTAAGAGAACAAATACATTATAAAGTTATAGAAAAGCTGGTAACACTTTAAGGTGCCCTTGTTACACGTTACATGTACTTAGTATTATTATAAAAATTAATTATGCATAATTAAGTGAAAGTGAAAGTGATGTGACATACAGGCAAGTATGGTGACCTAAAATCAGAATTCGTGCTCTGCATTTTATCCATCCAAAGTGCACACACACACAGCAGTGGACACACACACACACACACACACTGAAAACACACTCGAGCAATTGCATGCAAGTGACCCTAAGCCAAACCCTAATATCCTAACCCTAAACAGTTAGTAAGTATGTGTAGTTAATTAATATTTATCAGTATTTAAATGTGTAATTACACTGTAACAAGGACACCTTAAAATAAAGTGTAACCCAAAAGCTTTGTGTGGGGAACAGAATAATGATCTTACACTTAGCCAAAAAATAATTCATAATGATTCAAAATGATGCACTGGACAGGCGAGATTTAGTATTCAAGAATTGCTTCTCTTTCAGTTTTCAGAATTCAACTGGCTAAGCCCTACAGCTGAATTAGAATTTTGAATTAGAATGACAGGAAGAGAAATTAGGCTAGATTTGTTTTTCACACATAGCTTTCATATGACTTCATGGAATAAAGCACACAAGTCATACTTGTTTTGAAGCTTGATTGCAATGAAAATTTGCCTTTTGTGCTCCTTGAAAAATGCAGTTAAGTGAAGGTGATTATAAAAATACATACAACAGAATATAACTCTTCCTTTAATATGTAAACAATGAGGCCATCTTGTTTTCCTTTCTCTTTCCTGACAGTCTGAAATGTATAGATAATTTACCATTTGAACATATGCTTACAAAATACTGACAATAATAAACTGCATGTCTGTGTGTCAGACAAAAGCAGTCCCCTCCCCTAAGCATGTATGCTTAAGTACACAAGCACATTCACAAAGATAAAATGTGCTTTCCGATGTAGACTATAATTAGTCACATGGTGCCTGTGATAGCACGCAATGTCACTCTGTCTTTGGATGAGACCCCCTGAGAGAGGGTATGACAGGCCAGGGCAGATTGATCGGGTAGAAAGTTACTGTAAAATAGAGGTTTGCTCTCTGTCCCACCAATCGATGCCGCTAGAGCAGTGTAGCATAGGGTTCACTGACTCTATGAGCCCAGACTACAGGTTAGCCAAAGGGCAGCCCATTATCCATTCACCCTGCTTTAGAGGCTGCCATGTTTTCCCATTTCCCTACTTTACAATTAAAAACCTTTGTTTTTGACTTTCCATTGACTTAACGTCAATCCTTTAACCCTAAACCTGACCGTCACTTTTATAAACACACTGTGGAAAGTCATGTACAAACACAGTTTGAAGTTGAATTGTATGTTTTTATGGTCCTTGCATTAAATCTTTGTTTAAATCCTTAGTTTTTTTGGGGTTTATGGTCATTTTACGGCATTACATTAATGTTGAGATTTACAATTTGTGATATACATCAAAGTTTGACAGATTATCATAAAAGAATATAATAACGCATGCATTTGGTTCTATCCATCAGTAGCTGATTGGATTTTGAGATGTGGGTGTTGCTTGCAGTCGATTGGGGGTGGAGTTTAAGCTGACTAAAGTCTGTCATTTCACCAGAAGATTGAATAAAAATGAATTAAGAAATTAAACATGTTCATAATAAGATGAATGAGATGCATTTAGAAAATAAATAGGCCTGCAGAGTTTTTATTTCACACAGACTTTAAATTTTAAAGTAACACACATATTGTTTACATCTTGTGTTTTTTTTTTTCACATTTACTGCTTTTATATATATATATATATATATATATATATATATATATATATATATATATATATATATATATATATATATATATATATAAAAGGAAGGATTAAATTAATTTAATTCTTAACAACACATGCCACAAGTGTTGCCAATTGATCTTAAGTATTGGAGCCAAAATATTCCTGGTTTTCCTCATTATGACCACTGACTTGCCAATGTAAGTGATTTCAGGTTTATTGTCCATGTATGGAAATTTCATCCCTGTAAACACACACCTGCTAATAAATACACACATGTGCATCAGAATTCCCATGCTATCCCATTTACTACAATTCAGCTCCATTTGAATTCAGATACGTGGCCAATATATGAAGGCCCAAATTTTAATCCATTTCTTTTTCTTTTTCTTTCTTTCTTTCTTTTCTCTCTGGCACTGCAGGGTCTTGGAAAGAAAGAAAGAGAGGGAGAAGAAGAGGGCCGTGGCTCCTCACGGCTCGACTTTTTGAAGCGTCTTTATCGGGCCTAGCAGCGGCGTCCTGCGTGTCCAAGCCTTGCCTCGCTTTTTATCCTTTGTGCCGGCCAAGGTGTGTCAAATGCACTGAGCTTTTGTGCGGCGAGCAAAGACGACACATCACATTCTGTCTTCTGTCTTCAATGGTTAGGAAGGGGGGAGGTTGAAAAGAGGGATACGAGGGAGACAAAAAGCCAACTTACAGAGGGCCCGGACGCTTCAAAGCATGGTCGCACAAAGGCTTATGAAGCGTTACTTCATGCAGAGTTGTGCCAGATGTAATTGCGGGGTTCCAGAAGATAGAGAATCACACACAACGCCATGCCCCACCCCACAATATCTTGAAAGAGCCGCTACTAAAAGGCGGCGATTCCGGAGAGAGTGAAAGTTTGCTGCACTTTGATTAACCATAAACAACTGAGTAAATAAGCTATCCTCCGGGGCTCCGTTACAAATTTCCCCACTTGCTGACTCCAAAAGGTGATTTCACGCATCGAGCTTGATAGACGCCGAGTGAATGGAGGCCTCCGCCGGAATTCATAAAGGGGTGAAGCTCCGCAAAGTGTCAAACTATTTCATAACTGCTTCACACGTTTCTAGTATCAGCAGGATCGGAGTCTGTGGCATTCTCTTTCAAGTTTAAATTGAACTTTTGACAGGCAATGATGTTGATTCATCGTTGATAAGTAGGATCTTTGCTCGCTGACTGTGTGTGTCGTGCGGGGACATGTAGGCTCCACTGTTCGAGATAAGTCTTACTCGTCTTGATGTGTCTCACGGTGGCCCCCCGCTGAGACGTAAGCGCATGTAGCGTGCATGTCTAAATATGTTTCTGGGCACAAACAACCAAGAGGGGGCAGGTAAGTTGGAGGCACTGCACCTTGTTGCGCCTGAATGCCGCGTAATTGGAGATGACCTAATGATTGGCTGAGGAGACGGGGAGGGTCTGAAAGCTTCCAGATGAAGCTCTCCAGGGACCGAGGAGTTCCTGTGCTAGTGGCGGCAGAGCTTCCAGGTCCTAGAATATGGTGATTTCTCTGAATGCCTCCATCCGGCTCGCCGTAGGGGGGCTCACAGACACTTAGGGCATGTCAGGTTGTTGGCACCAGGTGTGCTGTGACTCCATTATGCCAAAAGAATAGATATGAATGAGAAGTGAAGAAAGGTAAAATGAAGAACTTTTGAAGTGCCGACTTTCTGACTTTTCGCCGAGTGGACCACTTTAAATCTGAATCGAAATCTGCATCGTATTAGTGGTCCTTAGGAACGCCAACCATTCTGCATAATGATAATAAATTGGTTTGTTAGGTTTGTTAATGTACAATGCAGTTCCCCCACAATCACTGAAGTTGTTTGGCTAAAACATGCCCTAAACGTGTTGCAAGTGAGCGGCTTAATTACTTTTTGTCTGTGCTAGAGTGAAATCTTCCCCTGATTTAAGTGGTTATGAAGAAGTCCTTGTACATCCAAGCGATGTTAAATGGCACCTGGCATGGTGGGGAAGGCCTAGCTCTCCTTTGCATATTAATGACGAGGCTGCTATGAAAGAGAATAATTCATTCTCCTCTATGGCAGCACATATGTAATAGAGCGAGAGCACAATAAGTGTACCGCTGCATCTCGGGTCTACTCTCACAAAATGGCAGACACACCAAAAGGCAACTTTGCACAAAGGGGATGAAACCAAGTTTTTGGAGGTTTGGCAAAGTCTTGACATTACAGTCAAAGTGTGCAATGCGTCCACAAAAAGTGTAGAGTAGACAAAGCATACATGACTGATTAATTGTTTTGCCGGCATTCTTCTGCTGCCAGTAACAGCTGGACATGGTGTGCCATGATCAGTGGGGGGTTGCTTACAAGGCTAAAAATGAATTTATTGATGACCACCTCAACCAGTTTTGCAGAGTGAGCATATTGAAAATGTATTTTCCTCTTTTGGGGAAAGACAGAAAGGTCTGATGACCAGAATGTTTTGAAGGGCCTTTTATCCAGAGAAATCTGAAAGTGAGCTCTGAAAGAAGTTCATGCATATTAGGGTTGTGCAAAATTTGGAATTGAAGAATTGGCTCCCTTTCAGTTAATAAGTTGAATTGGAAGAAGAATTGACTGAACTGCAAAATAAATATCACGTAATGCATGTCTGTCTATCTGTTTATCTATCTGTCTATCTATCTATCTGTTATCTATTGATCTGTCTATCATTCTCCATCATTCTGTCATTCAATCTATCAATTTTCATTGTCTATCTTTGTCTATCTTTAGTTCTGTAGTCTGTAATGGATACACACCTTCAAAGCTTTAAACTTATTTTCAAGTCAGTGTTCTTTTTTTTTAATTCAAGTTCAATTAAATTAAATTAAATTCTACTTACATTTAAAATCTGTATCAATGATAATCTACCTAATACAAATTCAAAAATTCAATTGGAATTTAAAAGGCATTCACAATTCAGTTTTGAATAGTGCACAACACAGATTCCTACAATATTCTGAAAACTATGCCAAGCACTATGGTGCAAGAGTGATCTGTCTGTTCTAGGACAAGAACGATGCTCTAAAGCTACATTACCCCAGAAGGTCAGGTCTTTTTCTGAGACAACCCCTAACAGACAGCCTGATGAGATCCTATAAATAATAGAAACATATTGGAAATAATAAGACCCAACTGCCTGTCTTCATAGACAGAGTTCTCCACCAGAATTCTTAAAGAGAGAATCTCCAAAAACTGTCAAACTATTTCGAACTACTTCACACTTCAGTGAGATTGGAGTCTCTGGCAGCCTCTTTCAAGTCTAAATTGAACTTTTGACGGGTAATGATGCCACAACTCAGCAAACTCTGAAAACACAACCTCACAGAGCAAAACACTCTCATAGTTTAGGCCTTGATATGACACCACAAAGCATTTAGTCTAGTAAATCATCTTCTGTCTGATATAGCTCCTCAGTTCTCCACTGCATATCACTGATGGCGCTGAGCTTCATCAGACCTTTATAAATGGTAGACCTACTCTTTAAATATGTATGACATATCCACGAATGGATAAATATTCAGTTCTCAAACACCGCAGTTTAAAAGAACAAACACTTAATGCTACATGCCTTATTTATACTGGCAATCGAGAACTCGAGTCCAATCCAAAAAATCAACAGTAGAAAATTAAAATGTCTTCAGTGTGGAACACGGCAGTTAAACATATGCATACATAACATGTTGGGGCTGCAGCCTCCTGCTGGGAGCAGGCACGACAAAGCCTCTCTAAAAGGAATACCTCTGGGATCGCTAATGATTAATTAGCTTGTGTCATTAAGTGAAGCAAATGTCACCCAAACTTCCTAGGGAAGCTGTCACACCACGTGCGCTCGCTAAAACTCCCCAAGGGGCTGCGAGCTGACGCGCCTCTGCGGCGAGCGAACCCTGACATCCAGCGGTCACATGTGGAACTGCAGCGTTATTGACGGACGTCGTTTTCTATCAAATACTTTGACGTTTACTTGATGTGACGTTTAGTAGGTGACCAAAAGATTAGTTTTAATTCTGTCGTCTTTCTGTAACTGCTACAATTTGAATTTTGTGAGTCAATGCATCAAACACTGATTTAATCTTAGAGTATCATTGGATCAGTGTCTGAAAACCACAGGAGGAGTTTTGGTGTAACTCAGAAAGCTATACATTTCATCTGTACATGACTGGAGAGTGAAACAGTGAAGCAAACAGACACTTACCTGCTCTTACCCACAACTTCATCCAGCTTACATCCAATAAGACCGAGACCTGAGGCCTAAACTCCTTTAGTGCTTTATTCACCCCTTCCTGCTTTCTGTCACGTTAAGCTCTCGTTCTTGCTCTCACTCCATTTTTTCCTCCTTCTCTGCTCATTCTCTGACCTGTATGTGTGGCTGAATGGCGACTAGTGCTGCCTGTCTGACTCATTAGAAGAGGTCCAGCCAACTGTGCAAGAGAGGCTTTCTCCTTTCAGTCAGATCCTGAGGGGATGGCGGAAGTAGACAGGAGGAGGAGAGGACACAAAAAAAATCATTGACGATAAACACGTTACCAGCAGACACAGGACTCCCCTGGAACGTTTTTAATGCTCACACACCCTTACTCGTACAATGGCACACCTGTCAGAGCATTTCCACTCAGTAAGCACGAGCAAAGCGCTCAGGCCCTCCCTCTGGTGCGCTCTCTACGTGGTGCTGTGTGTCTTCAAGAAGACTCTATTCAGTCGCCTTGCTTTCTCAGCTATGACCGTGAGATAATGGCGTAATTTCACCTAAATGTGCACACACATGCGTTCTTACTCGCCTCTGAGGCGCTCCCTCCTTTTTCTCGCTCTCAGACAGACACTATGACTATTGTCCGAAATGGTGGTGTGTGGATTTATTGTGTGTGTGGGGTGTATGCCGTGTTTTCTTTGAGGCCAGGGTGGTCGCGCACACCCTCCAGGAGGTAGAGATGGACACAGCGAATGGGGCTTTGATGGACTTCTGAGTGCCGACACAAAGCTCTCCATAGTCTTTATGTGTAAAGGGGAGAAGGGTGACCTGTGCTAATCCTGCTCTTCTTCTGGTGCTCTCAACTACGACATCATTATCACTAGCTTTTTAAAGTGCATTTATGGAAATAGCTAAATAAATATGCAGTGGACTGGCTGGTTTTGGGCAAGACATTTTTTGAGGTTGAGGTTGTTCTTCTTTTTGATACTGTGGGACTCGTGAGTCAGTGCAAAACTTCTCTAACGGCACTCTGTCTCCATCTCTGTGCTCGGTCTGTCGTATGTTTGGGGCCCAGACATACAACAAGTCAGACACCTCCTGCTAGAGCGGCCATGTGATGTGTATGTTTCGGGGCCGCCTGTCAGATAGGGAGATTTAATTAAAGTCTACTTTGTTCCTTTATGCCGGCTTTCCTTACAGCACCACTCCTCTGAAATTAATTAGACCGGCAGTATTTGGTATCCTCAATGGCAGAATCACCTTCCCCTGAAAGAAGGCTTACATCTAAGAAGACACTTTATTTTTACACACTTGAGGTTTGTTGTTTTTTGTGGTCATTACCCTATTCAGTGTTGGCTTTCATGCAGCTGTGGCCTTGGCTAAAAAAATAAAGGCCTTTGTACTGGCTTCGTGAATACAAGCAATGGGTCCATGGCAGGTAGCCCTCATAGTAAGTTAATCTCTTGAAAGAGCCCCATACAAGTAGTTTTAATGTCTTCCTTTGGCCCACTGAGGACTGTCATCAATCGAGCACTTCGCTCCTTTGTGCCGGTGGTCCGGTTGCATGAATGGGAAGCACCAGACTGTGACAATGGCTGCCAAGAGTAGCAAAGTAATCACCTTCCAGGGAAAACATAAGTAATCATGCCTAAACTGTTTGAGCATCCATACAAACAGCATTTTGTGATCTGGGAATGTGAATGGGAGCTTTTCTAAAGTGCTACTGCTTGTCGAGCTTCTGTTTGTTTATATGTGAGGTCCAGAATATTTCTGTCACCACTCCCTTGTGGCCAGAAAGTGGCCATCACATTAGTTTAGGATGAGAGTAAACATGCAGTGTATGACAGAGTGGTGAGTTAAAAAAAAGAAAAGAAAAAAAGAACCAACTGTACATGTAACCAAAACGTATTTCCAAATTAATTAAATGCACTTTATATATATATATATATATATATATATATATATATATATATATATATATATATATATATATATATATATATATATATATATATATACTCTTAATAAATAAAAGTGTCTCCAGGAGCTGTCTTCCTATTTTAACTTACAGTACCTATCTGACTTTACAACTGAAAAAGTTCTATTTCCTTTGTGAAATTACCATTATTACCAAACAGAGAGGATTCTGAGTTGAGATGTTTCTGTAATCCATCCTAATCACCAGAGCCACTAGGTGGCCTCTTCTACTGTAGAATAATGCAGTGTAACAAGCAGTCATCAATTATTATTCACAATGTGGATTCTTACACAACCCTGCAATGTGTAATAAAATCCTCTTTGCATTATTCAGTAAATAAATCTCACTGAGAATAACAAAGAGAGGGATTTAGAGGAAATGAGAAATGGGATTTACATTTATTTCATTACCATATGGCTATATCATTTAAATCTACATAAAAGGAATTATGAACAGGTAAATTGTATCTCAGGGACGTGGAGGGATAGTAATGGCAATGATCCATGCTAGACGATGGGAAAAAATTATATTTTATATTTTCATGAGAGAAGGCACATGCTAGGGTTAATGATGATGATACGTCTGCAAAAACTTCAGTTGTAATTTGTCTCTTAATACACTAGATGGTGCTAAACACCAACAGCACATTGATATGAGTTTGCTATCAGTAGTATTATAGTCGTCTTGATCTAAATCAAAATCATTACCAGTACCTCCATCAGAACCTCGTAAAAAAACTAAAAATAGGTTAGCTTATAGAGAGGGAATTAAACGTCGTGTGTATCAGTAGAATACAGTAAAATGCAAAACAATTATATTTGCGGCCCTTAAGAGCAATCTGTAAAACACATTAGGCCTATCTTTTTGTGATTTTTGCAATCTGTTTGTTTGGGCTGCGTGACTAAGTGCGACACAACATTGGCTCAATCACCGTGTGAGTTTGAATAAACAGTGGAAGATTAATATAATTTTGATACTAATGTCACTGAATTTTTTTTTTTGATACTTATGTCACTGAAAAAACCTGTCATTATTATTTGCTAATCTATTTTTTTATTATTTTTTACAATTGTAATATTCAACCATCTAGTATGAACTACATTACAATGCCTAGAATGAGAAGAAGAAGAAGAAAAAAAAAAAATATATATATATATATATACATATATATATATATATATATATATATATATATATATATATATATATATATATATATATATATATATATATACATATATATATATATATACATATATATATATATATATATATATATACATATATACATATATATATATATATATATATATATATATATATATATATATATATATATATATATATATATATAGATGCATGTAATTATTTATTTAATTTTGGCCTTCAAACACACTCATTGTTGACTGTATAGCCTACCCACTGGATGTGATCAGCGCGATTATTTATTGTGGGAGCTTTGTGTTTAAGTGCACTCGAGAGCACCGAAGGCGTTACAGTGTTAATGAGCAGAACGGTGTGCTGCTGATGATGACATGTAACCGCTGTGACTGCTGTATGTGCGCCACCGCATGTTCACAAGCAGGTTACAGAAATCCACGGCGGTTTATTGAAACAATCTGCTCGTGCACCACCAGCGAGCGCTTGATTGATGCTTCTCCATCTCTGAATGAAGTGCTGCAGAGGACGCGACTGTCGTTGATGACACCGAGGAGACTAAAATGGGAGAACATCACCTGAGCCCTGCTTCCAGAGAAGAGACAGACACAAAGGCGACTGACAACCGACAGCCATTCGAAAAGAGCCGAACGGATGCTTCGTTTCCAATTATCGTTACACGGTAAATGTCTTCCATTCATTGTTAATATTTGCTTGAGATTTGCACCGTAGAGAAACCAGCGCCACTTTTAGCGCGCGGTTAACAATGGAATTATGACAGCGGTGATTTCCAGCTGTTCATTGTTCTCATGAAAGATAGATGCATATAATTTGGCCCGTGCTTACCAACAGTGACTTAAGAAAAGGTCAGATACGATGCACACAGCTTCTAAACCATTAAAATTGATCAATATGTTGTCTCTGTGTACCTGTACACGGGTTCACTTATGTATGTATTATGTATAAATGTGCATACAGATTTGTACAAGCATGCACTAAATACTATACTATGTAGTATGTACTGTGATATAGCAGGCACTAGAACCTTTTGCGTATAGGTAGGTATAAAAAATGCATGTACAGTACATTGTAGTGGGCACTATGTTGTAGGCTGTCTAAAAGGTTTTATTAGAGTATGTATATAATAACAATATGTATATATAAAAGTATGTGTACAGTACAAATTTAAAGTTGAGTACTGCAATGTGTACAACAAATATTGTTGGCTCTTGTTTTATCAATTTGTGTAATAGCATTAGCGATGCAACAATTCTAGAATGAAAATTCTAGTTGATGCAATAATAAGGCAATATTTGTTTGTTATTGCTTTTAGCTTTTAGTATTCATTTCTGAAGTTTTGGCTGGTAACTGATAAATATAAGAAATTCTAATGATTTAATAATAACAATTTCCCACATTAAAATAAAAAAGGTACAAAAAATATAATTCATTTGAAATGTATACATGACTTTTACAAAGGTTTTTATTTTTATTTTTAGTTAAGTGTAGATAACAACAAAGATCATCTAAATGTAAAAATAGAGAAAATTAGCTAGCACAATTAATTATTCTATCAATTATGTCAGTGTACTGGCAGATCAAAAGATCTCTAATAATTAATTACAGATATGGTACTGTTATACATGCATGCACACACACACACACACACACACACATATATATATATGGTACTGATGTTATTATATATTTATATATAGATCAGGCACCCCTAAAAGCCTTTGCTAATGACTAAAAATAAATATGTAAAATGTATGTGTAGGTTGGACACAATAGTTCTTTCAGATGTCTGTTTCATTGTGACTCAAATATCATTACAGAACTGACAAGTGTGAACATTCGTCTAAGAGGGATCAGGATGTGCTGAACATTTCTTCTTGTGTTACATCATCTTTCAAGGTGTGAAGAGTGACAGTACAGTTGTCGGACCTTCAGGCTGGTGTTGGTGATATCCGAAAGGCTCCTAATGCGTAATCTCCCACCTTGTCTCTGTCACTATGCCCACCTTTCCACCTCTGGGCAGTAACTCCAGCACAGTGCCCTGGGACCCCGGCGCACCTTCTCTGGTGAACAGCATGGTGAAGATGGTGCTCATATCGGTGATCGTGTGCACATCGCTTTTTGGAAATGTTGTTGTGCTACTGGTATTCCAGCGCAAGCCGCAACTTCTCCACGTTGCCAACCGTTTCGTGCTTAACCTGCTCCTGGCCGACCTACTGCAGACGGTGTTTGTCATGCCCTTCGCCATCGCTGCCACCGTGCCTGAGGTCTGGCCGCTGGACGCCCGACTCTGCCAAGCCCTTGTGGTGCTCATGCACCTGTTTGCATTTGCTGGCGTCAACACCATCATCGTGGTATCCGTAGATCGCTATTTGGCCATCATCCACCCGCTGTCCTACCCCACACGAATGACACCTCACCTGGGTACCAACCTGATCGCTCTCACATGGCTTCTTAGTGTGCTTCAGAGCACTCCGCCGCTTTATGGATGGGGAACCATCGAATTTGATCTGCGCCACAAAGCCTGCACTGTTGTTTGGTCCTCAAGCTACTCGTATTCAGCCCTGGTGTCTGCACTTTCGTTCTGGCTGCCTGTGGTGATCATGCTTTGCTGTTATTGGATGGTATTCAGGGCGGCAAGGCGGCAGAATGCCCTCGTTCACCCTATCCAATCCAATCGCCCTCCAGATTCCCAAGCATCCTGTTCCAGCCCCCAAAGGCATCCCCAACCAGAAGGCCCCTTTTCAGCCTCTTATCCCATCAGAACCCGCCATAGACGCTTCCATTATCACTGTAAGGCTGCGCGGGTGGTGTTTGTCATCATGGCGTCCTATGTGTTCAGCATGGGCCCGTACAGTGTGCTAAGCACAATATCCATTTACTCTAGTGCAATGGTGCCACCCTGGTTGGCCTCGATGGCGCTCATTCTCTTCTTTCTGCAGTGCTGCTTACACCCCTACATCTACGGCTACATGCACCGCAGCGTACGCAAGGAGTTCCTGGCTCTGCTCTGCGGGCCACTGTGCGGGCAGGGCCGGATCAGTCAGGGCTCCGGCGTGGACAGTTGCTTCACGGTGACGGATGGACGCATGGCACACACTCATCTCTCAAGCCAGGCTGCCCGAGTGTGTCCTCTCCAAACCTGGGAGGAAGGCACCGTGTCTTCTTCCCCTACAGAGAGGAGGTCCAAAGACAGCCGTAAGGAAACCACCTCCATCAGTCTGAGCTCAGAGAAGGAGCTCACGGTACACAGCAACACCAACAAACAACATGAGGAAACACCTACAGGCAAATTCTGAACAGATCTGGGGTTTATACATCTCTTCTGGTTTCCATTTAGGGCACAATTTGGTACTTTTGAATCAAATACTGTGCCTTTAAACACAAGCTCACACTCTCAGACAGAAAGGTACAGAAACTGTCACTGAGACAGTATCCTTTTAAAATGTACTATTTTGTGCCATTTATTTACTAATATGTACATTTTAAGTGATATCATGTACCTTTAAGATACTAATATGAACCAAAATATAGGGAACAAATGGTCCAAAATGTCCTTTATTAAAAGGCACCAAGTCTGAGAAGTAATCTGAGAATGCAGATTTGTGACCCTGGACCACAAAACCAGTCTTAAGTGTCAATTTTTCAAAAGCTGAATAAACATGCATTCCATTGATGTATGGTTTATTAGGATTGGACAATATTTGGCCAAGGTTGAAAATCTGGAATCTGAGGGTGCAAAAATAAATAAATAATCAAAATACTCAGAAAATAACCCTTTAAAGTTGTCAAAATGAATTCTTAGCAATGCATATTGCTAATCATATATTACGTTTTGATATATTTACGTTAGGACATTTACAAAATATCTTCATGGAACATGATCTTTATGTAATATCCGAAATATTTTTGGCATAAAAGAAAAATCGTTAATTTTGACCCATACAATGTTTTTCTGGTGACTTAAAACTAGTTTTGTAATCCAGGTTCCCATTTGTTCTGCTATATGTAACCATACGTGTTCCTAGTTATGCTATGGACTTACTTTATGGTTAGTATCTACAAAAATAACATTGACCACAACAACAGAAAAGCCTAGCAAACGTATTTTCTTGGCTGGATAATAGACTGTTTAAATTATCTATTATTCAAGAGTTAGATTTATTTATTTATCTTATATTCAAAAATATGTTTTAAATAAATTAACACGTATTCAGCAAGGATGCATTCAGTTGCATTAAAATGCACTGAAATCATGATGTTCACAAAAATATTAAGCAGCATAATTGTTTTCAATATTGATATTAAGAAGTGTTTCTTGAATGTCAAATTAGCATATGAATAATTTCTGAAGGATCATGAGACACTGCAGACTGGAGTAATGGCTGCTAAAAATTCAGCTTTGCCATTACATAATTAATATACTTTTAAAATATATTAAAATAGAAAAGAGGTATTTAAATTGTATTGTTTCATATTATTACTGTTGCTGTATTGTTGTTCAAATAAATGCAGCCATGATGGGCATAAGAGGCTTGAAAAAATGCTTTAAAAATGTTATCAACCTTAAACTTTTCAATGGTAGTGTTTACTCTGTGAATGGGAAAGTGGCTGAAAATATACCATCATTTGCAGTATTTGTCATGGTTATTTAAACAGACTAAAAATAAGGTCTGAATATTAATTTAATACACAAGGCTTGACATCTAATGTCTTTTATGTGTGGTTTAAAATAGAAAATATTGGAGACATAGTATAAAGTGCTCCATCAAAAACAGAATATTGATTTTCCTTTAGTGTTTTGATATAATTCTTACAATATTATAGGGAGTAAAATGTTGGAAAAATATTTTTTTGAGACAGCGTATAGTAGTGTATAACATGTCTAACAAAATGAATGTTCTTTGTATACATCCATGTCAAATGTATTGCTACTTTATAATTTAAAGACAAAGTATTCCTTATGTTAAATGAATTTAGAATACATGTGGAAAGATTTTGGTCTATTTTTCTAAGCATACACATAAACTTTTTTATACAACTGATTCATTGTCACTGGAATCAACGTTCTCTTACAGGAACAATGTAAATTCAAGCAAAAGGAAGCTAAATTGAAAATATATATATTGTTTATTTATTGTTCATGCACCAATAATACTTAAGCGATGAATCACATCAGCATTAGGGTATGGGTCACTGTATTTCTGTTTGTATATAAAAGGTGTGTAATGTGGAGGGGTTTCAGTGTTTTGAAGAGGGTGAGTCACATGAAAACTGTCAAGATCATGTCTGATTATATTTAACCCCAATAGCAGAGAGAAAAAAAGAAAATGAACCCTTCTTTTCGTGTTTTTTTTTTTTTTTTTTTTTTGCATTGTTCCCACCAATCCATCCATTTCTTATTACATTAATGTACAATTTTTTAAAAGTATTTATATATCATGATAATAGTTTCTGAAGTGCCATTTTATTTATCGATGGGTTTATTTTTTAATTATTGTGTGTGTGAGAAATGCGACCTGGACATGTTTTTGTGAGATTCACCCAAGAGCAGCTAATGAGCTCAGGATCTCAGGGTATTTCTGATGTACCTCTTGACTGGTGTGAAGAGTCCGCTCTCTTTAAGAGTGCCTCACTATGAAAATTGTAAATTGTACATCCTCTCTGTGTCATATGAGATGTTCAATCCCCTCACACTGCCAAACTGACATGATTAAACAAGCAGACTTTGAAACTGCTGAAGCACTTTATGTTCTGGAGTTCAACCACTGCAATAAGGCAGGAATGTTAAACGTTCATTGAGCACTTAGCTTAACTGTGTACAACATAGGACTGCTAGTGCTTCAATATTAAATTCTGGCTGGGGTGTTTAGAATTTAGCTGAATCAATCATGAGTCAAACCTGCAATTTCCTCTGCTACAGCAAGTATTATATTGAAACAAGTGAGTGCAACAATACATATCACAGATATTATCAACTGTATACCAGTTTCCAGCAATGCTTGCAGCACTTACAAAACTGTAGACAGTCACTTTCAAAAAATAAAACAGCAGTCAGCTGAAACATGTCACCGTGTTTACTCCAACTCTAACAACCGACTGTTTTATATTTTTAGAATTAAGACATTTTTGTAATGATGTACTTTGTGATTTATTTTTCTTTCATTAGAACATTGTGAAGAATGTTTATGCATACCTCATCATAAGACTTGAAGCTCAGTACATTCTGTGGGTTTTAAATTAAAATGATTGGAAAAAAGATGTGCAAGCATGTCGTTTTCTTAACGTAATTGCATTTAAATAATTTACAAAGTATAAAAATCACTAAATACCTCCCTTATTTAGATATCCTTACTTGTATAAAAGAGTCCTGTAGCAAAAACTATGTGCTTCTTAACCAATCGATTCCCTTCACTCCATAAAAACAATTCATTAGTGAGATAAAACTATAAAAACAAAATAACATAGTTTTTTGATACTAACAACAAAGTAAATATATTACTGATATTCACCAATAGTACACATGATAGAGTTTACTTTGGTGTGGTTTTACATGCAGTCACATTAGGGAAATTTCATTGGAAAAAAAAATTTCCTTCGTATATTGTCAATATCACAATGCATAAAGCAGAGCTCACATAGAAGTCACTTTAAAAGAAAGAAGCTTGTCTTGAACCCATTGCAAAATCTTTCACCGTCACGTGAAATTCCTGATTGCGTTAATTCCTATCTAAATGCGAAAAATTCTTTATAGGTATATTTCACGGGCAAAAAAAAAAAAAAAAGGAAGTCACTTCCAAACCTATTTTCTGTTCTCACCGTCATCTTTGACAGGACAAATCTGTGTGGGGGAGATGTTTTAGCCCTTAAGCGAAACTCCAAAACACGTGGATTCCAATAAAAAAAAAACGGTATTTCTCTGTGAAATTCCACCAGATAATGGTGTGTAACATGAGTGAAACTTATTACGTAGTGATGCTACACCTCTTACTCAGAGCTCCCTTCCAAACTAAGCAGCTTTAAAACTGATCAGTGTGACAAATTTGTGTGCTCAAAACTGAACAAACTTGAATCCCATGAGAAGTCTGTGTGTGGAATGTTTTCACGTTTCACTCACTCAAAATTCCAGTTTGCGATGACTGCTTTTAGCCCACGGAATTTCACTGTAAAGGCAAATGTGACTGTAAAGTTTGGTGAACCCGAAACTGTGTCCCATCTGACCTTTACAAAATGTACAAAGGCTAAAACATGTACTGCAATATATACTCAAATTATGTCTTTACAGATGACTAAATAAAACACACAAAGTAAAACATACATTTGAATAAGTATAAAAGCATAATAAGACAATTTTATATATAAGATATGGGTCTCTGCTCTCAGCGCAGTAGGTTTAGCTGGAATGAAGTCATAGGCAACGCGAGACAAGTAAAGCACTAAAAAAAGAATCTTTGGAGTTCACACACACACCTACTGCAGGTCAGTGAATTACAGTTGAGCCAAACACACCATCCGTTCTTTTAACCTTCATTTAAATGTCTATTCAGACTTTCACATGAAAGCTGATCTGTAAAAAGATGATGTCGTGTTCTCCAAATGTCCCTCCCTTAGTCCACCTTCAGCACGCTGTAGATTTTATTTACAAACCAGAAGCAGGAGAAGAAGCCTATAGTACCTGCACAGAAGGAGACATGTTTGAGAATTAATGTGAGAAACAAAATGTACAACATAAAAGATGTCACGAAATGTACCAGACTAACTAATAGTGTGCACATTATGAAACAGTGCTTCTATCGAAACCACATTAAGAGTCATTTGGGTGGCATTTTATAAGATAACCGTCTATTAATAGTGTGCTTTCAATGCAGCAAATTATCTGACAGAGCCAAACTGAGCTGAGTGTAACGGAGCACAGGATTAAATCTGATCATCGCTGGGGAGGCAGTGACAGCCAATCTGATTGAAATCTTTAGCTCGGAATCTATTTTGAGATGCGTTTATATACACACGATTCTCAGTCCTCCCCCTCACCTTCCACACACACACGCTCTCGCTGTATCTTCACTTGGCTCTCTCGGATCTAAAGAGTCATGCTAGTTTGGACAAAAACAAGACATTTCTGTGACCCGTTGCTTTTAAGGTGTGGGACTGAGAGTGAGATGGCAATCCAGTAAGCCTCGTTTCAATCATGCCTTGCATATTGTCCCCTCAAGTGTGCATGGAAGTTGCCATAACAGCCGTAGCCAGGGATGCTAAAGCATCTAGTAGAATCCATGGCAACAAATAGATTGTGGCTAATATGTACTCAGAAAACCGATGACGGTGGTTTCCCATCATTCAAAGCAAAGCCGTGAGACCCGCTGCAATTACATTGGCAATCTGGAGGGGTTTTGTAAAGGTTCAACATGAAATGTCGCTGAGGGGCTTGGGTTATTTCACTGGGTCAATCAGTCGCAGTTGTACAGCTGTAAAATCGCTTTCCTTCATGCTGGGTGAGGAAAACACTTGCTGCAAAGCTAAAAAAGACATTTACATGCCATTTGTAGAGAAACAGGTAAGCATGTGAAGATGTTTATGGCTGGCAGACAGCTGGCCATCTCTCGCCGCCTCATCCTCAGCATATCAATGAGGGGAAGCGACAGAGATTTGATTAAGGCTGGAGGGACCGCCGCTGTCTTTCAACAACAACAATGAAAGATGAGGAATATTTATAGGTGTCCCAATTACCCTCGGCCTAAACACAGCATGACCCATCAGGCAGGAACAAACCACCTAGAACTGGTCATCAGCCAAACGAAAGGACTAGAAGAGAGGCACTGCAGCACCATATCCATGAGGAACATTTGATATTGTAGGTGAAGTACAATAAGGCAAAAATTTTGCATGTTACACTAACCGATTTGTATCCTGTTCCTGATATTGAATGCTGTAAGTATTCAATTTCAGGAACAGGATACAAATCCTGTAGCTTTTAAATGGTATCAGG
Source organism: Carassius gibelio (assembly GCF_023724105.1). NCBI lineage: Eukaryota > Metazoa > Chordata > Actinopteri > Cypriniformes > Cyprinidae > Carassius > Carassius gibelio. The sequence goes on along the minus strand of NC_068409.1, from coordinate 21,963,400 downwards.
GGCGGTTGCATCAGCTGTGCAGAAATTACAACTGAGCCACTATTAAATATGTTTGCATTTCACAGTTTAAATGAGTTGCAGTGTAATTCTATGTGCAAACTAAATATTTACAGAAGCCTGTGACCTGGAGTAACAGTTATTTTTTTTTAAATAGCAGAATGACTGCATTGTCTCCAAAATATCTTGTTCTGCCTGTCAGACTTCAATCCATTAGGAATGTGATAATGTTGACATTCCATGAAAGAGAAAACAATATTTGTGCATCTGTCTGTGGTGTGCATGGTGTTGTTTTTAGTGCTTTTTTTAAAATGAGTATTTATTTATTAACTTTTATTTACTTGAAATGCAGTTTCCGAATGTTATTTACATAAGAATACCTTTAAAGTTACTGACCAGTAAGTAGTATCATATTTCAAAGGAAACTTCTAATTTTGTAAGGCAAAAGAAATTTAGAAGAATTTAGAATCTCGTATTTCAAGGCTGCAATTGGATCGCTGAGGGTTAACGTCATATTATGCCTCTCCATATGACTATGCAGAAAGCTTATTTGTTACATGGATTATTTAAACGATCTCCTTACTAAGTTTCTGAGCCTTGATCGTGTAAGGATTAAAAAAAAAAAAAAAAAACATAATTTGTGTTCCGCAGATGAACGAAGGGTTTGGAATGACATGAGAGGGAGTAATTGATAACAGAATTGTCCTTTTTGGTTGAATTATCCTTTTAAAGTCTGTGTGAACCAGAAGTCATTACCGACTTTACTTCCATACTGTGACGTACTTCAGAGAGAAACAGAATACTGAATGCAAAAAACAGAGGGTGTGTTTTTTTTCTACTGCGAACTGATTGGATGTAATAAAGCAGGCGTTTATCAGTGCATTCAGAACAACATTGACAGTTGGAGGGCATGTTTAAGGATGTTATTTATTTATTTTTTATTATTATTATTAACAAAAATAAGTTACCTGTATATAACAAACATTATATATGATATAAAACAATTATACACTAGAGGGGCTGTGTATATATATATATATATATATATATCACTTTCACTGTTTTAACAAGCCATTTTTTCATAGAAAATCGTATAGTATCAATATAATGCTCCAATTCCTCCCTAAAATAATTTTTTTTCTTTTTTTGCAGGATAGATTTTCATGGGCAAAAAGATTTTTTGCAGGATAACTTACATTTGTTAATATGAAATTTTGCACGTAAAAAAAAAAAAGATTTATCATGGAAAAGTGACTGTGCTTTGTTTAAGGATGTTAGGCTCAAATCAAAGCCATCAAACTGATGTCACCAGAAAAGGCCCATCATTTCAGAGGGGAGGTGCATTTTCAAATTTGGATTAAAGATTACGAAGGCAAACCATTTTTTTTGTGGATTGACTTGCACGGATGAATTGTTCACCACAAAAAAAGCAGCGTGCACTAACAAAATAAATATAGTCGATTTTGACACTTTCATTGTTTTATAATATAATATTTTACCTTACTTGCTCAATGACTCACAAATGATTCGTTTAATGATTCATTTTTCCAAACCCTTCCTTTGCGTGATACTAATCTGCAGTGATTGGTCGGATCGGTCTCGTTTTCATTTCATCATGCCTGTAATGCCTGATAAAGCAGCATTTATGTGCATAGTGCTGCTTTGTGTACAGCGTAAAACAGGTATTTTACTGCTCCAAAAGCTGCACCTAGTGGCAAAGAATTAATTTGCATTTTCATTCAGACCAACTTGAAAAGGCCAACAAATGGGCGGGCAGTATGCTAATATTTCGTGTTGACGTCAACATGAAAGGCTTCGGATGTGCTTTAAAAATCGCTTGAGTCAGAGATTCAGAGTCAACTCTTTATAAAGTTATTGTGACAATAACTTTATATGCAGGTGCACTTTCAGATTTAAAACTTTGCAGGATATTTTCTTTCACTTGGAGCTGTTACACACTGCATGAATGGTCATTTTCAAAAATTCATAATAGGGGCACTTTAAGGGTTAAACTGGTCATTTGATTGAAAAGGAGTATTCAGTGAAAGGTCATTCAGTGTAGGACTCATAAGACTGATTCAGTTTTAGTCATTAGCTTGTGGAACAGACCACATGTGTTGTATGCTAGTTTTTCATTACAGCTAGTGAAGACAACACAACAGAAAGACTGAATTCAAATTCAGACTGCAAGCTAAAACTAAAAGTATTATTTATTTCGCCATTTGATCTAGAGTCTTTCAAAAACAGCACAGGAAGCACTGTATAGCTCTATTTATCTGTGATAAAATAATAAAATGTAACTTCAACCTGGTTTTCTCAAGTAGGTCATAACACAATTCTATTCTCTAATTTAGGGTTTCACAAACTGGGGGCTGTGAATTAAATCCTAAAAATTAAAAAATATATATTGTATATATATTATATACAATATATACTAATAGTATAGACAATAATATAGTAGACAATAATAATAATAATAATAATAATAATAATAATAATGTCAAATAAAATCTAAATTATACTATTATAATTATGCTACTGTAAATTACGTTACAATTATATTATACTATATGTATATATATTTTTTTTTTCTTTTTTTTTTTTTTTTTTTATTAACTTCCATGTCATGTCACCATTAACCAACTTCAGAGAACAAATGAAAAATGACTGAAATGTTAATATTAAACTTCAGGAGGTAATTCAAGTAAATATTTTCATCAAAGGGATCTGCTTGACAAAAATGTTTGGGAATCCCTACTCCAATCACAAAGTGTATTAAAGCTAAAGCAAATCATGCATCTTCCACCTACCTGTAAAAATGAAGAAAATGAGCACCATGATCGAGGTGTAGCCAAAGTAGAGGATGGTGCTTGCAGCCCCTATGATTTGTAGTTTTGAGAAGAAGTAATGCACTGCGTAGATAAACAGATACACTGCTGTGAAACCGCTGGTCAGGAATGATCGCCACCACCAGTGATAATCCTGTCAAACACAAAGAAGAAGGCTTTAAATTTAAGTCAAAAACACCAGCAATTATTAAAATAAATAATAATAGCATTTTTAAAATGATGTAGACTCATATGAATCTCACCTCTGCACATAAATGGAAGTAGCAGAGCAGAACAGTTGCCTCAGAGCAGGTTATGACCAAGATGATGAAGACCAGGAAAAGGAAGCCAAACATGTAATACATCTGATGAGACCTGCAGAACAACATTTGATTGCACCGTTAGGACCAAAACATCAATCCTCAAATCAACTCATTTCAGCATGATATGATTTCAAAATCATACCAGATGCTGTTGAGGATGAAGAAGAGCTGGATGAAGATGCAGCCAAAGGGCAGGATGCCGCCCATGATGATGCCCGGCATGGCTTTGGTGAAGAAGGACTGCTGAGGAATTTGGCGTGGGATCTGGTTTGTTCGCACTGGTGGCTCGATGCCCTGTTAAAACAGGAAAACAAAAACACACCCACATTCATGATATCGTGCATGACAGCGTGCCAACAGAAAAGCTCACACAGATGGGAAATGTAATAACAATACAAAAATAGCAATGCGAGAGTATCAAAATCTGGGAGCTGATTATTAAATGTAATTTCTTAGTATCCACCTGTCAGAATGCCAAGAATTAAAAATGTTCTTTGCTGAAAACTGCTTAAGAAGTGGGTCTGTTAAAGAAGACATACTCACTGTTTTTTTGAAACCGAAGTATGCACCCATAAAAGTGAGAGGAACAGAGATGCCGAACCACAGTGCCAGGATGGCCACCAGTGTACCAAAGGGAACCGCAGCGGAGGAGCCCTCTACCCACAGGATCAGATTCATCAGGAAGAAATCCACAAACACAATCCTGCAGAAACACAGAATACTGAAACGACATCCTGGCATACATCATTTTATTCCTGCTGTCAGGAAATCTATTACGGTTTGCAATAAAGACAGTATTCAACTTACCCAGGACACAAAAAGGCGGTGAGAAGAACATTGGTTTTCCAGTTTTCACCACCGAAAGCTGATGAAACCAAGTGAAATTGAGGAAGCAATCAATATTAAAACTACCAACAGGGTTTTTCAAAACGCTACATCTGTAAATAACATTTCTGCACATTCACAATTCTATGAGCTTTCTATATTTTTAATCACTGTACTGATTTGTGTTATGTTTACATTTTATTTCCTATTTTTTATTATTGTGTTATATTCTGTTTTATTGCCTTCATCCTCAAGTATGTCTGTACTTTTTTCTGAAGGCTTCTTTCAGCAAGATAAATTCCTTGTTTGTATAAGCTTCCTAGCCAATATTTAAGGCGGACTCTGTATTTTTCTCCGAAAATGAACAGAAGAAAAAATTACAATGCTTTCATAATGGTTCCAATAGAAAATAAGGTCAAATAAGTGTTCCACATTGCAGTATTTCCTTACTCTTATAGAGTCTGGCAGACACGTATCCAGCAGGTGTACCAAGCAGAACCCACAACACCACTGCACAGGTCATGAGAGCCCCTCTGTTGGCTGGAGACAGGAAGCCCAGGCAGGCCAAAACTAAAGAGAAAAGCAGGATTGTCACTTTTTTCATTTAATGCTATTGGTAACACTTCAGTATAGGGACCAATTCTCACTATTATATATATATATAGTTGCTTATTAGCATGCATATTGTTAACATATCAGCATTTAATTAGTGCTTATAAATCACATTTTCTACTTCCCTAATCCTACCCAATACCCAAACTTAACAACTTCCTATTAAAAAACAGCAAACTAGGAGTTTACTGAGGCAAAAGCGGTAGTTTATGGTTTTTTAATGGTGAGGACTGGACCTTAAAATAAAGTATGACCATGCTAGGATAACAGTAAAAAAAAAATTACCAAACTGTGTACAACCATTTTAAATTGATCACTAAACTACAAAAGAACTAAAAATAAAGGATTAGTGGAGAACAGTTCACATTTTTGGAATGCACTCAAATATTAACGCATTCTCAAAATACTAGATGATAAACCCTTTATGTTTAATTTGTACAATACAAAATCTGCAGCACATTTAATTCATTTCTGTTCCAATGCACTTACAAAGGGTGATGAAAGTCATGATGAAGACCTGAGTGCCCTGTCCGAGGAAGACGGACAGAAGCATGCCCATCCTGGGCGGCCTGAACACGTCACCATGAACCTGCTTCCAGCCAGAATCCTCCTGGGCATCCTCCTGCAAGAGATAGAACAATAAATCTCAATATGACCTCACATGACCGACATCCGGTAAATCATTACGGACAGTCAACAAACTCAATTATTGAAATTGTGAGGGAAAAGCAGATGGTATGTGCCACACATGCTTTATCAGTGACATTATCTATTCATTGCAAAATAGCTTCCTTCATTTCTTAACCTTGATTGGTGAGCATGGTATTGTACAATTACACCCGGAGCCACACAATCATCATTTCATAATCACCAGTAACAACATAAGCTAATAAGCTTACATAGGTAACGTTTGCAGCTGGAGGGATCTTAACCCAGTCTGCCTGTGAATGTCACAACAGAGAATTCAGTGACTGGAGGTATTTTTAAGGTTATTAAAATGAGAAAAATAAGACCACACTAAAACTAAGAGGAAAAAATATTGGTCTGTCTTTGCTTGAGAATTAGGATTTGCATAATCCAAGAAGCAAACACAGTATAGATAGACAGTTTGTGTGTATGTGGGAGTGTCAGCTCTTGTTGACACAAGGCATTCTGGGGACATTACAGAGTCATTCATTTCTTCTCTTATCTAGGTAAAAGTTGGAATGAGAACAAAGTAAATTCAAGGTACCTGGTCAATCTGGTTGTACCGGGCAATATCCTTGTGCAGTGTTCGAAGCATGATCATGGCCACCATGCCAGACAGGAAGAGCACAATGACTAAAGAGTTCATGATGCTAAAAAAAATTAATGAAGATGGGCCTTTAATATGCATGGAGATATGGAAAAAAGAGCTTTCTTATTCATGACTGTATGATATTCACAACCAGCTTGTACTCACCTGAACCACTGGATGTTGGTGTGAGGCATGGAAACCAAAATGTAATCCCATCGAGAAGCCCACCTAATATCATCATTTTGCTATAAAAAGAAGAAAAACAAATCTTTATTACACAGTTCTTTCCAACCATCTCATTGTACTGACCTTATAAAACAACTTACCTTAAATGTAACTGAATAAGTGTACGTGACTTTGAGATTAGTCTTGAAATCTGCTGGTATGTCCATGGGAGCTCCTTCACAGGTTGGATTTTCATCATTACTATGCTTTATGCTGTCCAACAGACAACATATGTATTATTCTTAGGTAAAAAAAAAACTATACTACAGATGCATTACAGTAAATATTTACTCTTTTTTTTCTTATTGAAGTGTGCTTGCAAACAGGTGTCACTATGCCTAACTTTCCGATCTAGTTAAATATGAAATCTGAAACTGATCATATAGGCCAACGGAAAGTGGAGCAAGAGCTAAAATAAGGTCTCAAATACATCATTTCAAGTCAAGTTAGTAACAGACAGTTAGTTGCGAAATCAGACCTCTGAGGTTCCAGTGTTGCCGCCACAAGTCGAGCATGCATGCCATTCGTTTCATCTCCACTGTGGTAAACTATGGTGATGTCCACATGGTTGAAAACATAAAAAGTGTTCTTCTTGTTGAAATCAGCCTTGAAGAGTGGATAAAATCATGTTAGTTTTCCAACAAGAAAATTAAATCAACACCGTCATAATCTTAACATAATTTACAGAACTGATTGCATTTATCCCAACTTTTTAATCTATCACATTTATTCCATCACAGACTGCCAGCTCACAACTAAAGTAGTTTAAAAAGCTGTCTCGCTCACATTTATCACACAGGCGTCCTTTGGCTTTCCTTCTTCGTTCACTAGACATCCAATGGGAAACCCTGGGTTGCAGACTTTCTGATCGCCCTCCACAATGTAACACCACGTCACTGGCATGTTGTCAACAATCCTGCGAAACAAGTTTAAGGATAAACCAAATCCAATTATCTTTTATTAGCAACCATTAGAGACCGCGTAAAGAATTACATACAAAACCCTCAAATGACAAACTGATATTGTGTCTTTCAAAACTTTTATTTTGTTATTGCTACCACACCTACTGTAGGGTTCACATCTAGACTTACCAGTGGTGCTGGTAATTCAGCTCCATTCCTTTCTTTAGGAAGTCCAACTTTAACTTGTCTTCTTTTGAACCTGCATCATACGATTTGGTGCAGACCTTCACACAAGTCTTGTCAGCCTTAAATGAAAACTAAGGAGAATTTCCAAAATCAGTATAGTGAGGATCTATCCATTATGTGAGAACCACAAGAGTTAGTTTTAACACATTAATGCGGAATAGTAACAACTAGGAATACACTGCCTGAATAACATCAACTTTATCATATGACAATATATTACTACATACGACCTTATAAAAAAACAAATCACAGAAAACACAAAAGAAAGCGTCTGTGTCTCTCAGCTACAACTAGTAAACTTGATAAACAAGATGTGATCTCTCAGTGAACAAGGTGTGTACTCTTCTAAATGTCTCTGCCACAATTATATTCAATTACAATGATTTAAAAAAAAAAAACGTAAACACATTCATTTCTTACCTTGTAAGGTGACGTCTCTATTCTTTCTCCAAATAACACCTGCCCAAGGTTCTCTGAGGGCCTTCTTTCATCCGTGTCTTTGCAAAAATCAAACCTAAAGTAAAAAGTATTCCCTCGCTGATCAGTCCTTGTATAGAAATGCACGCAGATATAAAAATAAAGCTTATAATGTAAAGATCAAGAGCACTTACGCATCATATTCATAAGGCAGGACTGATTCCACTGAGTCCAGTCTATTCACAAACAGTTGTATCGCAGTCTGTTGGATTGAAAGCAGGAGAGTGGGATCAACACTTTTTATTTTGAACAGAAATTTGCAATGTGGAGTATTCAGAATTTGTTTATTAACTCAATGTCTAAACGTGTGTTTGATGTGTTATGTCTCAACTGTCTTTACACGGAAGTATACTTATAAGTAGAGGACAGCAAAAGCTCACCTGACATTCCTCCGCATCTCCTTTCGACTCGCAGAAATTGACTGGTGCTAAACCCGGAAGGTAGAATCCTAAGCTTGAGCTGACTACTGTTAAACTCAGCAAAAATATAAAACATGGATTTGAAGGCTTCATTTTTCAAAGCAGCGTCCTGCGACAATTCCGGTTTACTCTGCTGGAGACCAGTGAAACTAACCGGCGACAGTTCACGGAAGAAAATCACCAAGACAACGAGCTCGCATCTGCTACTTTCTCGAGTAAGATTTGCTTCAGAGTCACTTCCTCACTGTGTACATAACTCCGCCCACCGGTGGCCCCTCCTCCAATTCATCTTGATCACCAAACACATCTGACTGGGGCCTGAACCATGAAGCTGGTTTCGCTGGTTTAACAGGCTAGTCAGGTACCATGATAGTGGCTTTGCTTTTAGTGGTGTTCACCACAGTAGTAATTTACGCTCCACAGCTAACCTGCTGGTTTAGAGGGCTCAAACTGAAATTGGACCAATCAGCTTCAAGCAAAGTGACACATACTTACAATAAAGCCCCTCCCTCAGTTTCACTTACTCCAAATTAAAGGACGCTACATAGTAAAACGTTTTAAAATATAAAATTGTCTGATTTTTAGAGGTAATTATAATTTTTTTTAAATTATAATTATTATAATTATTTGATATGATTTATATAATTATTATACCCTTAATCCATTACACAAGATATTTTAGATTAATTTTATTTTAAATTAATATAAACATAGATAATACGCTAAATCAATAAGTTTTAGACTCGATAGCTTTAAAAATGACAACATATGAATTTAGATTTGGAAGTGATTTATATCTATAAATATAATAAACTCTATAAACTAACTTTACAACTTTTACTCGCACTTATATGGTAAGTTGTTTTCTTTAAGTTTCCCTCTTTCATGGAAAGATCGTTTTATCTCATGTAAATGTGTTTAAATTAATCTTGTTCTTCAGCTTTTACTTTTTGGGAGTGAATAGCACCTACTACCTCACGAGAAGTGAATCGCAGTTTCACGGCATGTGATTGGCTGTTCATTAATGATGTCACAAGGAGAAAGTTGATGATCGTCTTCATGGTACCTAAAAAACTGGCTTGGACTGGTTTGGTTTTGTCAACTCAAAAATAATCCTGTAACCCTGAATTTGTTTAGCCACCATCATGGTACAGGCCCCTGGATTAATAAAAGAGTTTCGTTTTTTTTTTTTTTTTTTTTTTTATCCTTTTTGTGTAGGCCTGTATTTGGCAAATTACCGCTACATGTGAAACTTTCTATTGATGCTATTTAATGTTCTCCTGAACGTGTTTGTATAATTTCTGTTACTTTAATAAAAAGAAAACGTTTAATTTTGTAATTTATTTATACCATTACTATATTTTAATTAATTAATTAAATCATGTTTACTTGTTTTATTCAATTATATGTATTTTATTATATTTAGGCTATATCTACTTTATTTTTTGCATTTCCCCATTTTTGTTACATAAAGTTTGACATAATATTTATCAATGTTTTCTCAAGGAACGTGTTCAATGCTTATCAAGGAAATTGCAGTACTACCACCAGTCCCAAAGGTGAAAAGAAACTTTCTTTTTTAATAATAATAAGAATGCCACACTTGACCCCTGCTGAAAAAAAACAGCATATGCTGGTAGATGCTGGGATACTGGTTTATGCTGGTCCTTTGCTGGTTTATGCTGGTCCTTGCTGGTTTATGCCATTCCTTTTGCTAGTTTATTCTGGTCCTTTGCCAGCACATGGCCAGCCTAAACCATCATAAACCAGCAAAAGATCAGCATAAACCAGCAAAAGAACAGCATAAACCAGCATCCCAGCATCAACCTAACCTGGTTTTTTCAGCATGGTTGATATGGAAAAACTCAGTAGACCTTTATTCCAACTTAAAGTCTGATGATATGTCAGTAGTCATATATTTAATGGCCAATGGATAGTGAACAAAATACAATCATTAGGGAAGTTCCAAATATATAATATGCATTTGAATTTTATGAGGCAGGTAATAGTGTTTGGTCATGATCTCACGCCTTAGGCGACCCACTTAATGCAAGCATTTATTTACCTGCAGATATAACTGGAATCTTAATCCAGTACACAGTTTAAATACATATTTATTTTGTGTACAATTCGTTACTGAGTGCAGTTGTGAAAGCGTACAGTTTGCAAACATGGCAGTAGGGGGCGTGAGAGACTTTTAAACCGTTAAGTTCCTCCCTCTGAGTCTGACCATAGAGTAAATGTCAATGACTGCTGGGCGGGTCGAAACATTTAGACAAATATAAACCAGCAGGCGCTTTTGTGTCTGTTTGTTGATCCTGTGGTAAGTAAATTGATAAATATAATAGATTTACATTTTCAACTAAAAGTAATCTTGGTTATTGTGTTTGCTGCTTGATGTTTCATCTGGTAATACCTTAGCTGCATAGCCTGCATGAGAGCAGCTGTGATGGTAACTGAACATGTCCTCGTGTAGATGACAGACGATAAGATGTTTTTCTAAACGCAAATTTCAATCGCCATTTTGAATTTGCCTGTGGTGTTATTAGCTTATGTAGTTTAATCTTCGTAGTGATTTATGGTTAAATGTGTATCATATCTCCATGAGCTTCGTAATCAAACGTGTTGTTAGTTAGCCACACGGCCTGAAGAGGTCTCAAGCAAGGGGCAAGGAACTCGACCGGAAGTTGAAGTCGGGTGGGGGCTGCCATCTTTTAGCAGAACTTCACTTGCGTTAGCATTCCCATTGACTCCCATTCATTTTGGCGTCACTTTGACAGCGAATAACTTTACATCTGAGGCGTTTAAAGACTCTGTTTGTCCATTATTTATTTCTAAAGATACACGACAATGTATAAAGGGCTCCATTACCTTCTATGTTACATTATGGCCCCGTATAAACAGTTTTTGTAAAAAATAGGCTAACGATTGCGTCATAACCACTCGGCTCTCTGTCGCATTACCGTACAGACAGGAGGAGATGCTCGCAGGCAATTAACTTAATATGGCGTACTGGCGTTACATTTTAAAATACTATACAAGATAATTAATCAGAATACTTACTCCTGCTCACTCACAACAAAGAACTCCCCGCTCAAGCTCGCCGTCTCTGGAAGATTAACGATGGCAGTTTGCACGCACAGCTACTAGAAGATTTACATCTGGCAGACAGGTTGCTGACGTCATCAAGCTTCGTTTGAGTCTGCGCGTCAGAAACGGAAGTGCTAAAAAACGCTAAAACTGGGCTTCATTTGTCTCAATTGAGTTCCAATGGGGTCGCTGTGTCCATTTCTTTTACTGTCTATGGTCTCAAGCTGCTTCATCTAACGTTAGCTTTGAGCGTCCGCCATTTTGTGAACCATGCCTTAAAATGCACATGTAAATGTCATGCAAACTGGTAAACCGAAATGATTAGTGTGTTTTGTAACTATATTTGTGATGGTTCGTAACCTAGTCTTCGCACGTGTTCAATAACTGCATCTAGCCAGGCAGGGCTAACAGCTAACGTAGACTAACCATGTTCCGTACAAAACGATGTTCCGTACAGGTGACGTTTTAGCGCCGATTGCAGAATAAATAATTACAGTTCGTACATAAACTATATATCTGTGTCATCCTTATGTTTCTCTCTTTCACTCCCGATCTAAACAGAGACCAATCCGCTGTTTGTTTCAGTAATATTTGAGTAAGTTTGCTCGTTGCGCCCACCGCGCTTGTAAATGGACAGTGGGGAAGATTTACTTCAAAACTTCAGCTTGGGAGGAAGACAACTAGAGCAGCGAAAATGTACATTTCTATTCCACTTATGTTTCTCACAGTACTACAGCCTGTATTAAATGAATATTATGTTATCACAAATTGTTAAATATATTACTTTTTGTTGAATAAATGCTTTGAAATGGGAGTGTTTAAGCATCGATTGCGGGCGATAACCACTTAGCGTCACCCTCACCTGAGACTGGCGGCAGAGATCTCTTACTTTATGAAGTTTTCACATTGGTTAACCTTTTTTTTAATTAATCAGTGCCCTTCTCGTTTTCTGCATCTTCAGAAAGATAAGGAAATTATGTTCTCTAACCTTTCACATAGTTCATGCTTAACTCACATGTCATAATTAATATCACGACACAATCATGCCTAACTCGCATGCGCCCTTTATTAAAGCAGCCATTAACTTGTATTTTGATCAAATAAAAAGGTAATAATCTTTGATATTTATTGGAATTATGTTTTCTTGCAGTTAAAATAAATAACAGCTCACTGTTGATAAGTTAAATGTCCATTTTCGCCGATAAAATCAAGTAATAAGAGCTGTACGGAACATCATTATAAGCCTGTACGGAACACCGTTAACCCCTATCATCTTCCGTACACTGGCGGAGGTGGTACTTTTCCCCAGTTTTCTCAAAAACTATTGGTCCTAAAGACATCAATCAAAGTGTAGACTGTGTAATAGGTATTCCCCCGGAGAATGAGCACACAAGCATGCTTGTATGTCTTTTTACAACGGAGGAGTGGTCACTGGCGTGCGGTGAATAGCGAAAAGTGTACGGAACATGGTTAGTCTACGTTAATGGTTGCAGTGTTAAGCATGATCTAATTCACAGAACAAGGAAATTGAACGTGTTTCTGTAACCAAATAGCTTTTCTAATTTCATTAACCATACGACAACATGTACTGGTATTTTGCATTGCTCCTAAGTATGTTGTTAAAATTTAGTAAGCTGGTTTCCCAACATGGCTAGGTTGGTCTGTTTGCTGGTTTTAGGCACCTTTGAGTTTTTCCGCATGAGAAACCAGCTTCTGCTGTTTAATTTTCCTTTTTTAACGAAAGACACTGAGCTGTTCTCATGCATAATTGTCTCTCCCCTGCAGCGGAAAGCATGGCTGAGGCAGACCGACCAGGGAAGCTCTTCATCGGTGGCCTGAACACTGAAACTAGTGAGAAGGTCCTTGAAGCGTATTTCAGCAAATTTGGCAGAATATCGGAAGGTACTTGTAGTTTTTGTATGATTTAAATCGATTTCTAGTAGAACTGTCTTTTGGTTCAAAATGTATATATTATTGAAATTTGTTTTAGAAAATGTTATTGAAACATTTGGTGTAACCATATGTTTTCGTCCAACTTTCGTAGTTCTGTTGATGAAGGATCGTGAAACCAATAAATCCAGAGGCTTTGCATTTGTAACTTATGAAAATCCTGGTGATGCTAAAGATGCAGCAAGGGAAATGAATGGAAAGGTGAGTAGTAATGGTGTGAACAGATTTGTAGCAGTGATCTGATTGAACTGATAGTCCACAATTGTCCTCCAAAGCCCCTTACACACTGCGATTCCAGCAAATACACGGGTAAAGTGTTCCGGGTCGCTAGATTTTTGCACTTTCACACTGCCAGTGATTACCAGGGATATGTGCGTGCTTTCACACACAACCCATAAAGGTCCCGTAACGACACGCGACATCAGCGTGTGACGTGTAATGTACGAGTTGAAAACGTTAGGCACGTTATACTTTCACTGAAGCAAGCGAACGATCTCGGCATCAGCGCGGAAGGTGAGGAACTAACTGATCTCTGCTTAATTAGTTTGCACATATTTATTTTGTCGTGAACGTTGATCTTCCTTCAAAACAGCCGGTAAAAGAGTTGCGCGATAACGTGCATCATCACTACGACATGGCATTAGATCTGGCTTTTGTTCGCAGAGTGCTCATCCTGGGACTGAACCCGCCAATGTTACTAGATCCCCGACCCGGGTTCAATGCCGGAATCAATCCCCGGGACGTGTTCGCGACCCAATGTTCCGGCAATTTGCCGGGTTCGACGTGCAGTGTGAAAGGGGCTCAAGAAGTTCTGAGCTTACTTAAGCTCCTTTCACACTCCACGTTGGCCTGGAAAATTGACGGAACATTGCCAGGTCGTGTGTGAAAGCGAACAAGTCCCCGGGTCGGGGACCTAGTAACATTGCCGGGTTCAGTCCCGGAACGAGCGCTGTGTGAACAATAGCCAGTACTGATGCCGTAAAGGACGTGTCGTAGTGATGACGCATGTTACAGTTTTTTTTGTACTAGGTGTTTTGAAGGAAGATCAGCCTTCGCCAAAAAAAAAAAAGTGCAAACTGTAATGAAACAGTGAGTCCCTCACTTTCCGCACTGACGCTGAGATTGTTTGCAAGCTTATGTGAAAGTTAACATGCCTAGCGTTTTCGACTCTTTCGAACCTTTACGGGTTGTGTGTGAACGCACGCACACATTCTGGGTAACCACTGGCGGTGTGAAAGGGGTAAAATCTAGCAACCTGGGAACAATTCCCGGGACACATTACCCGTGTATTTTCTGGAATCGCAGTGATAATGAATCTACACATTTGTTTGTATGTATTTGTATGTCTAGTTTTAAGAGCAGTTTCCTAAAAGTCTGTTTCTTGTGTTAAAGCCCCTTGATGGAAAGCCTATTAAAGTGGAACAGGCCACGAAACCTCAGTTTGAGTCTTCAGGACGCCGTGGTCCACTACCATCACGGAGTCGTGGCCCTGCTAGAGGTCCACGAGGGTCCAGGGGAGCACCAAGTGGAATGCGGGGACCACCAAGCAGAGGTACCATTCAGAACTTTATCTCCCCAAACCTTTTTTTAATTTGTGCCATGATGACACTATTTTGATGATCTGTTTGAATTGATTGTCCTCTAAGAAGTTCTGAGCCTGTGCTTAATATGCTTGCTGCCTAAATAAATATTACCAAGATAACGTAGGTATTGTAGAACCCTTTTTTAAAGGCATGTCATCCCGAGGGCCACCACTGAAGAGAGGCCCCCCAGTGCGGAATGGAGGACCCCCACCCAAGAGATCTGCACCCTCTGGGCCAATGGGCAGACGTGAGTTTGGTGAACATACACAGATTTGAACTGTTAATCATCTGGACCATAAAATTATTTTCTCAATGTGTTTAACAGCGCCAATGTCCAGAGACCGGGACCCCTACGGCCCTCCTCGCAGAGATTCTCTGATGTCACGTCGGGATGATGGTCCTCCACCTCGTGATGACCACTATAGTAAAGACAGGTGGGATAGGTAAAAAAGCATGAATAATAGAGAAATGTAGATAGGGAATCTAAGTATTCGCTTAAAAAAACATGGAAGTATTGCTTAGTTTATCCAAGTATAGTTCATCCAAAGATGCATATGATTTACTCGCCCTCAAACCATCCTAGGTGTATATGTCTATCTTAATACTATGTGTTATATTAAATAGTCACCTCCAAGCTTTATACTGGCAATGAATGAATGGGCGTTAAGATTTTGAAGTCCAATAAAGTGAATCCATCATAAATGGGGCTCCATAAAGGCCTTCTGAAGTGAAGCGATGCGTTTGTGTAAGAAAAATCCATATTTCAAACTAGGGCTGTGCGATATTGAAGAAAAATCCGATACCTTATTAAAAAATGCGACACGATATTGCTTAGTGTTTATAATCAATTTAAATTGTATTTAAGAATGAAAACTATTTAACCAATTTGTTGGAAAAGTGTTTTAACGGTGTTTTAGCAGTACATAAAAAGTAATGTCCCAAATCAGAAAATATAATTTTAACATCAGTGTGAAAAAAAGACTACATTTATATAATTGTAATCTTGGTTATAGCGGTGTTGTTGTTTGTTTAACATTAGTGGTGTGTTCAGCAGCACATTTATAGGCTGCTGTCCCTTTAAATATGACATTTATCCAGTATGATCATACACATTTCTTTCTCTGCTGTTTACATTAATTTAAAACATAACCGACTGCGTTTACGAGAATGATTGTCGAGACCGGTACTATTGACAATTGTGTATGTGTCTGTTCAGACATGAGATGTGAAACAAATCAACTGTGTTCACGCCTCTGTGTGTATTCACATGCTTTTGCATGTGTGCTGCAGAACTGAAGAGACGCTGTGCTAGATGTGGCTTGTGTGTGTGTGTGTGTGCGCGCGTGCGTGTGTTTTAAGTCAGACAGCAAGACGAGAGGAGTTGTTTTCTGCAACTTATTGCATTTAACTCTTTTTAGCGTCAAGGAATTCTCTGCTATATGTCAAACTAAAACTTTGACCTTTTTCAACGTTTTGATTTAAGTAGCCTATTATTTAAATGCAATAGATATTGCACGCCCTTATGATATGTGTATTGCGATATTTGCGATTTCAATAATTTCAATATGTCTTGCAGCCTGATATAAAACTTTATAAAACCATAATCTCTAGCTTCCACTAACTGTCTTATGCATGTTCATGACCGAGTGGCATTCCAGCTATTCATTCGTTTACAAAAAGTAAAACCAGTTTTCTCTAGGCTAACGTTTAACAAATCCGCTAACTTTTCTTTACAAATCTTTGTTTCGTAATTCTAATTCCTGACCTCAGAAGATAGAAATTTACAGTTTGAAGTTTTAAGTGAAGTGAAGTGACATTCAGCCAAGTATGGTGACCCATACTCAGAATTTGTGCTCTGCATTTAACCCATCCGAAATGCACACACACAGAGCAGTGAACACACACACACACACTGTGAGCACACACCCGGAGCAGTGGGCAGCCATTTATGCTGCGGCGCCCGGGGAGCAGTTGGGGGTTCAATGCCTTGCTCAAGGGCACCTAAGTCGTGGTATTGAAGGTGGAGACAGAACTGTACATGCACTCCCCCCACCCACAATTCCGTCCGGCCCGAGACTAGAACCCACAACCCTTCGATTGGGAGTCCAACCCTCTAACCATTAGGCCACGACTTCCCACAAAATATGGGAAAAAATATGGATAATTTGCTTGCACAAACTTATCACTTTGCTTCAGGAGGCATTTATTAACCCCCTGAAGCTGTCTGGGGCACTACTTATGATGGATGGACACATTTTATTAAACTTCAAAATAGGGTTAGGTACCGAAACCCGGTGCCAATATAACACCGGTACATATGGAATCGGTATGCACAGAACTGAATGAGGATGCAGATTTCGGTGCCTCATTTCGGTGCCTCTTAAATGCCTGAGC
Organism: Carassius gibelio; assembly: GCF_023724105.1. Taxonomy (NCBI): domain Eukaryota; kingdom Metazoa; phylum Chordata; class Actinopteri; order Cypriniformes; family Cyprinidae; genus Carassius; species Carassius gibelio. Next base: position 21,946,253 of record NC_068409.1, on the reverse strand, counting down.
AATTGTTTGAAATATTTGTCCTGGTCCCCGTTCACAAGAAGTGTGGGCCTCGCTAGGCTTTTTTAGTGGGGCTGTTGTATTTAGCTCCATAAACTGTACACAAATTTGCGATTGCCTCAGTCCCCTTTAATTTCATATGAAAACGACGGCAGATCTTTCTCCTCCCCGTCTTTCAGCACGCTCTTCAGTCCACAGACCATGGTGGAGGACACAAGGTGTGTTTATCGATAGATTGTTATAATATCTGTATCTGTGCAGTTCTTTTGCAGTCAGATTTTTGACTGCACAAGTAGTCTGACAAAAGCCGGTGCTCCACACTGAGATCTGCTTGTGCATTCAACAATCTCACTAGATTATTATTAAAATAAATGGCAGAATGTTTGGAAATGTAAACTGATATTTCCTACTGACATACTGCAGCAAAATATATAAATAACTGGCTTAAAACATTTTTGGGGAGAAAATACTAATGTGCCTAAGACTTTTGCACAGTACTGTATTTTACAAACGACATTGTTGCATTGATACAGCAGAAACATTGTATGGTTTTCTATTAAACAATGACAGAGATCATGAAATACATTTTATTAGGCTTTGAGTAAGGGAAGCTTGGGAAATGAGAGCATCCAAGGAGTGTGTTGAAAGCTATGGATTTATTTTAGTTATTTTGTTCTTTAATGTTATCCATAGTTTTTGTGTCTCTTTTCTATTTTTTATAAGTATCGGTTCTGGCACAGTTTTAAAAGTATTGAAATGGCACTGGTATCGTAAAAAACCCAATTGATACCCAACCCTACTTAAAAATCTCAACCGCTATTAACTGGCATTATAAATCTTGGAAGAGCCAGGAAATTTTTTTAACACAATTCCAAATGTATTCATCTGAAAGAAGAAATTATTACACACTTAGGATGGGATGAGCATGATTACATTGATTTTCATTTTGGGCTGAAATATCAATAATAAAATTACTTAAACCTTGTTTAAATGTAAATTATAAGTGCTAACTCAAAAGCAATGAACACTATGCAGGTGATTGAATACTAGATAATAATGGCACCACAGCTCCGGGTGTTCACTGCTGTGTGTGTGCACTTTGGCTGGGTTAAATGCAGAGCACAAATTCTGAGTATGGGTCACTATACTTGGCTCCATGTCATGGCAACTTTCAAATTTTTAACTTTCATAATCTTGCAGTACTCAATGAATCTCATAAGCTGTTTTTTTACAGCTACTCCAGCCGTGACTACATGAGTTCACGGGATGGTCGAGACTATGCCCTGCCACCACGTGATTACCCATACCGGGAGTATTCGGGCCATTCCAGTTCTAGAGACGACTATGGGTCAGGATCCAGAGGTTACAGGTGTGTGTGTGTGAACATCCTAAAATGTGTATGATGGCAGTTTTATGAATCTTGCCTAACGTCTCTTTGTTTCTTAGTGATCGTGATGGCTACGGTGGAGGACGAGAGCCCAGGGGTTACATGGATCGACCCAATACGGGCTCCTATAGAGACCCTTACGACAGTTACGGTAAGATTAAACCTTTAGTGTGGTGAAAAGGGTTAAGGGGTTCCACTTAAACTGCCTGTTTCGAGCCTGGAAAGGGCTGCCTCGTGTCATTGCCAAAAAGTGGAAACCTCAAATGTGGCGTCTTTTCATCCTGAGTGTTCCATCCCCTCCCCCCTCAAAAAAAAAAACGCACCAACAAGGAATCTCTGCAAGCTGTTTTTTTGCCCCTCCAAAATGTTCCGATAGCTTTGTCCGAACAACCAACAGAGATCCAGTATCCAAACTACAGTCTAAATGGAATTCAAACCAAACCAAGGAAAGTGCACTTACTCAACAGTGACCTGCCAAAAGGGCTCTGATTGCGCAATTGTCAACACTGCAGTTGGGTAGTTCAGGTATCTTCGGTTTAACTAGTCCCACCCGTAACTCGAGATCCAAATTTGTTCTATCCTCATTTGGATAGTCTCGAACCAAATTGAGCTAGTCGTGACACTAATTTAGGGAAATGGGCACTTGACAACGCAGTATCTTGCAAAGATTGTTGAAGTTAATTTTGCCAATTACATGACCCATTGAACCTGCAGGTAACTCACGCAGCGCCCCACCCTCAAGGGGTCCCCCTCCGTCCTACAGTGGGAGTGGCGGAAGCAGTCGTTATGACGACTTTGGCAGCAGTTCCCGGGACGGATATGGCAGTCGAGACAGTTATTCCAGCAGTCGGAGTGACCCGTACTCCACTAGTCGTGGTGACCGTCTGGGTAGGCAGGAGCGAGGGCCACCCCCTCCTCTTGATCGAGGCTATCATCGTGAATACAACAGCTCGAGCCGTGGGGGGCCTCGAGGCGGTGGCCGAGGCGGCGGTCGCGCAGATAGAGGAATGGCCCGGAACCGATACTAAGACTGACTCGGAGGAGGAAAAAAAATTTAAAGGAGAAATGATGGCGGCTTGTTGAAACATTCAAAAGACTTTTAAGATTCCAAAAAAAAACTCCTTTTAAACTCTGGACTTCGAGCTTCAGTTTCAAGCTACTCAAACTTGTTAAGGTTTTTATTATTTTTTTATTATTATTTTTGTCCGTTTTAAATTCAGAGTTTGTTTTCTCTTGCCCACTTCCCATTTAATGGTACCATTGCGAATCTAAGTGTGTTCTTTTTGTATATTAGTGACTTGGTAAACCTGCAATGCCCTAACATGGCTTTCATTTATCAATAAAATGTTTTAATCCAAGATCTTGAGCAACAACGCTATTCAAAAGAATTAGAAACAATGATGCATAAATATCAATTTACCTCTTCAGTTTTCCATGGTGAGCAACCCCAAATTCCACTTAATATAGAAGCAATGCAGAATATTCATGTAGGCATGATTGTTCACATTGTTGGGGACTGGGCAAATGTCACCTCTTTCCAAACTCTCTATGGGTGTAGTTTTCCTCAGTGCAAATGGATCCTTCATCACAAAGCCTAAACATTGACGCCTTGCATCGACCAATCCAAAGACAACCAAAATGCAAGAAACAAATCAGCACCACAGATAAAACCTGTCAACAGCTGGTAAGCAAAGCAAACCCTTTTGTTCTGGTATAAGTCAAGTCTCGGTGGTGTTATTTTGCAGTGTAATTTACTCAAACATCGACTTGGTTGCCCTGGCTTTTTCAAAATCAATCTGAAACAATATGATTTTCAACATTATTAACAAAACCTCACTTCTGCCTTCAAAGGAGTCTATGATCCCTCTCCCCAGCCACTGGATCACTTCAGTTTAGGAGGTCTTAGTCTCAGAAATATCAGTCAGTTCTACTTTTGCACTAAAGGAGAAAATGTCTGGATTTTTTTTTTCTACCCCTTTCAAGTGAGAAATGACCCTTTTTATACATATAAAAAAGGATGTTAAGAGCAGTCTCCTCAATGGATCTATATCTTCAGCCAAATGTAAACCACATAGCTGCAAAACCTCTTGAAACCTCTCAGTGGAACGCTTTTGAAAATGTAGTAAATTCACTTAGTATTAACAAAAAGCCAGAACGCTCTCAAGCATGCCGTTTTTAACAAAGGAGTCCATGTGGAGAAAGACAGCACCCTATCAACAAAGCTGGAAAACCAATCAGTTTGGGTCATTTGAGGTTTTTTTGTAAAATTACATTTTAAAAAAATGTGTCCCTTATGCTGAGCTACAACAGTTTGCTTATGGAAACTCTCATTGCAGGCTGAATGGAGGAAAAAGGAGTTTGATGATAATACCTCATTGCTGATTAGCACCTGTTGCCATTTGGTGATGCATGATGGTCTCAAGCAAGATGCAGGTATGAATAAGTCCTTAAACCATTGCAAACTTATATTTGGTGTTTTCGTACAATTAATTACTCGTTTTCATCTAGATCCAACCTATTCTGGTTCCTTGGAGGCTGTTGTACATTGAGGCTTGTGATGTTCAGATGGAGTCCCGGAGTGCTACAGATGAATTGCTCATTTATTAAGGCTTTTCAATAAACTGTCACTTGAATTTAAATGAACTTATTTGTCTATGCATTTTATTTAATTACCACTGTAATAGTGCTGTATTTGTATGGGCATGTCTGTTCACTCTACGACAGCCTTTGATCTAAAAACGCAGTTGAGCCATATGGTAAATTCTTGTGGCATTTTAAAGCGATCACAGTTCCTTTTGTTTCACTGAAATGTCAAAGAGCCTTTATGTAGGTTATGTGGCACACGTCCACTGGAGAACTAAGTTGCCGGGTGAATGGTCGTTGTAACATCAGTGAAAAGCAGAAGCGCGACGGATGTGGGTAGCATCTCAACACAAATAGTGACAGCTGGCGCACCAAGGGTGCAGCTAAATCTGAAAGGCCCATTGAGCCTAAAACTATGAATCCCGAGGAGCAGGCTGTTACGTGGCTAATAACATTAGGCGTGCTTAATTCACCCAAAAAGAATATCGCTGATCCGGAGGAATTTCTGAAAACATCTCTCAGAGATGGGGTCGTCCTGTGTAAGCTTATGGAGCGAGTGCTACCTGGAGCCATCTTAAAGGTAATCGATAATGCACATGTATGTTTCCTTTAATAAATCGTCGCAGTTTAGTGAATTGAAAATTTTCATAAATGCAAAAGTATCTGATAAAGCCATGCGGAATTGACGGCGCACGATGCGTAATGCCGGATCGCTCGCTGTTACAAGTAACCCTTTGAGATGCACTGCATTTTGTAAAGATACATTACAATTAGAAACAATTTTCAGCAAGAAAATGCATTTAACTTTGTTTTGTTATTATCATTATTATTCGGGACACTTTTAATCGAGATAGAGAATCTGACTTCCTGTTACATGAGAAATTGTTCCGCATTCTCGCATTTTCAAAAAAATAAATAAAAACTTGTCGATCTTCCCTTCATTACAAAATACCAAGAACATTTGTAAAGAAACGTTCTATCGTTTGTAAAAGCCGTATTTAACTATGTAAGTCAAATCTGAGATTATTGTCTGTCTGCATGCCTCTGCTGCTAACCAATCCAGCTCCCCCTTGGCACATAAGGTCCCTCTATTTTTAAGATAACTTAAGGTTTGCATTTGGATTATCTTCGGAATACATTTTGTTGAAATTATTTTAAATTAAGCGCTCTAAATCCGTGGTTTGATCAAGGGGCGAAAATATAGAGATCATTGAAAAGTTTGACGAATGTGCTGATCGTTTCAACAACTTGTAACGTTAGAAGTTTCTCAGTTTTATAAAAGGCTTATTATAAGTCTTGGTTCTTTTCTTCCTTTCTTAATTTTTTTACGTTTATTTGAAATGCTTCATGCCGCTTTACTGATTTAACACGTCGCTTCAAACTGATTTTATATGGTTGAATGTATTTACATTAGTGATTGAATCATTCGTTTGAGTCGGATCTTTTTAATGAATCAGATTAGTCGGTTCGTGAAACGGGGCTGAACGATTCTTGGGGGGGGGGGGTTATCTTTCAGCCGATATATGTAAATTAATGAATTAATGCTGATTTTATTTAATTACTTTTATTACGAGCTGAATGTTTGCCGCTAACAGACACACTGAATACAGTGCACATTTATTTATGACATATGAAATACCACGCCTGGATTTCCCATCAATGACATCAATGCGCAAAAAATAGATTTTTGAGACGATTCTTTGAACGAAACTGTTTGGAAAGATCGAAGGAACCGATTCGCGGAAATGAATCGGACTTGCCATCACTACTGAGTAAACGGTCCAAGTAGAATCTTGCTGAGCAAACATCGTCACTTCCTCCAAAAAATCTTTTCCTGGTGCTACAGGGCCCGATGAGATCTAGCATAGACTCTGGCTGGCTGTCTGTGTAACAGGAGGCAAAGAAACAGTTACTTAGTAAACTCAACGCCAAAGACATTTAGCATGCGACACTGGACAGCAGTGGCAGGGTACAATGTGGCTGACAGGCTAGGTTGACATTTACTTAAAAAAAACGAGATCTTGTTGATCTCAGGTGGTTCTGTGCCTGGCAGTGAGCTCGAAGCAAAAGTTGAGATTATTGACATCGCCATTCTTCCATTGGTTTTCAGTATTCAACTGAACCCAGATGCGAAGCGGACTGCATTGCAAACATTCGAGAGTTTCTAAAAGGATGCCAGTCTCTAAAGGTTGAGGTAAGATCATTTTTTTTTTTTTAAATTCTGTGCATAAGTGAGCTGGGATCACACAAATGCAACGTTTTGCTAATCAAGGGTCATGCCTTTGAGAAAAACAGCTGAGTGTGTATTAATATTTTGCTTGTAGGCTGAAGATATATCAGTCTTTTAGGTAGAAGTGCATCATAAATAAACCTAAATGTGTTCTATAGTGTATAAATACAGTTCAGACTGAAGCTGTAGTCATAAACATTGATTTTATGAAGGAATGATTTGCATAACATATTCTCAATTATTTATATTATGCATTTATGCAGAGTTCTTCTTCCTTCAGCCCATCTATTTTAGTTTCGGTCACCCTGAGGACAGGCAAATAAATAGCAGGGTTTTGTTTTGGTATTGAACATGTGATCTTAAAATATGCCGTTAAACAAGATTGCACAAAATACTAGCTCTTTCGCTTGTGCATTTCATTTATTATGGTTATTATATGTTCTACAGCAGCATTACAGACCCTTTCAAGAAAATGGTCAGGCATAATAACTATCACAGTAAACATTGTCAGTCTGCAAGCTCTGCACACAAACTATGATGCCACACCCTCTACAGTGACAGTTTTATTGGACTAAAGCTATGATCAAAATCTGGTTACAGAGTGGTAAACTGTTCATATATGGTGAACAATTATGCCACGGCATAAACTCATGTTTACCTGATTTGTAAATGTTATTTTTGGAGCTTGATTAGACAGAAATAATGCACATGTTGTTATTGAACTGTCCCGTTATTGAGAACTGCACACAAAAACAAAATCTCCATGTGCCAGTGTATTCGAACAGACGACTCATTTGAACAACTTTTATTTATTTTGCTTCTTATTCTACATTAATTGTCTGCTATACATTTTTGTCTGCCAATTACATTTTGTTAAACAGATTTTATTAGGTCCACCATTACTTTGGAAATTATAAAAGGTAAAATTATTCAAAAAAAAATTATATATATATATATATATATATATATATATATATATATATATATATATATATATATATATATATATATATACTGTATAAACTAAATTTTAACAATATAATCATAGAAATATATTTTTAAGAAAGCTCCTGTCTCATTCTCTTTGAAAGGCATATGGTTGATGCAAGTCGTGTGACTAGACAGAGAAGCAAGTCGCATAACTTTCACTTCTGCTTTTAAATGAGCTGAAAACGAGAAGTATCGTAACACAAGCTAAGGCTTGATATGTGCCTTGTTACATTATTGATGAGAGAGAAATGCAAACAACAATTAGCAAATGTCCCAAAGCAAATGTAATCTTAAAACTGCACTGACTGTTCGTCTTGTTGCAGCCTCTATAGCAAAATAGTGTTCAGCAAATAAAAAAAAAAAAACAGATGCTTCTTTCATTGCTGTGTAAACGCTATTATGTTTTATTTAAAACATGAAACCGTATCCTAAGCAAGAAAGGGGATAGCTGTCTGTACCCAGCGTCTGACAGGGCCTGCAGACCAAATGCCAAACCAGCATCAAAATGTGGGTCACACTGAGGTTTATTTTCCAAACCAGTGAATTTTTTTTACCAGGGTGTCATGATAATTTGATATGGATCATTGCATCAATCAAATGAGATGTTATATATCAATGGCGCATGCAAAATTCTATATGATTTTAATCTTTTATGATTTTATTTTTCTATATAGTGTTTAAAAAATGAAAGTGTGTTTTTGTTGTTGATGACCCAGTTTTCAGGGAGTTCAATTAAATGTTCATGTTATTGTCTTTGCATTTTTTAAAAAAATGTAACTGGTTGTGTAAAATATGCATATGTTTTTTTTTATGTTTAGATAAAACCCGAGTCTCCTCTGATTTCTGACCTACTTCTGCAGCTTCTGGCACTGTCTGTGGACAGTTGTTTCTTGTGTTTGACTTGTGTCTGTCTCGTAGGGCTTTGATCCAGAAAGTTTATATACTGGCGAGAACTTCAGCAAGGTTCTGTCGACACTCTCAGCAGTGAACATCGCCACTCAAGGTAATTTATTATGTTTCGGTCATGTGTTCTTCCCATATATCTTTTCTTTCCTTGAGTACCGTAAGCATCGGCTTTGTGTTGTCATTGGTGAGTTTCCTCTCAAAGTCACATTTATTTTTTTTATTGCGCTTTATACGATAGAGATCATTTCAAAGCAGCTTCACAAATATTAAACAGAATCATTCATGCAAACATAAAAAAATAAGGCATATCCAAATTCTGTGATAAAGAAGTCAGTGGTGTTAATTATTCAGCTTCAGACAGTTCAGTGTTGGTCCAGTTTAACTCAAAAGTAGTGTGAAGTTCATTCATTATAAAACAAGTTTAGGCAATGTTGATTCCATTTAGTTCAATAACCGTGTTGATGTTGCAAAATGTATCAATTATTTATCAATTGGATTAAGCAGAAGAAAATAAAACAGAAGACAAAATCTAAGGAGAATCCAGACTTCGATATAGCCTAAATTTGTTAACACCAAGTGGAAGTCACGTTAACACAGGCGGTCTTTAACACATGCTGTAGTGTGCTGGAGATTTTTGGAAAATTAGCTCCTGGTGGTCACTATGAACTATAAAGAATGTCTCTGTTTACAAGCAGGATCCTAGGCACTCAATAGACTCTCAGTGTTGTGGCTTAGTGGAAATGAGCCATGTCTTTCCTGTTGCGTGTTCCATTAGAACCTGTTGCAACAACTGTCCTTCATCCCGCTAGCATCAACGAGTTTTGTTTTTCTAAGTAGGTATAATAATTCGATTCTAAAGAGGTTCAGTAAACATATTTTAGTTCCATTATCAGTTGAAGTTCATTTTTAGAAGCCTGCGAATAAGGAAAGGATGGATATCACATGCCCATGCAAGTTTATCTCTTTCTATCTGCCTTTTAATGTGAAGTAAACATGAGATACAAATCGCATTTTTCCTCAGGATGAGGATGACTGACCTCTTGTATTTGCTCTGTGAACGTAAAGAGGTGATTTGTCTGGGGTCGTACCCGCATCTGTGTCTTTCAGCAGCAGCTGCTCTCTACTACTGGAGGCTAAAAACAGTTGCTTTTTGTAGGGCCTGTTCAGGCGGCTGACTGCATCTGCATAAGCATGCGGAATCCATGAGGCATGTAGTTATTCTCAGGTTTTGCTTCCTTGTCATGTTTCCCAAAGCTCCTGGTTTCGGTTGCTTTTAGAGGAGAGTGCGTCCTCCTTGTTATTGCACAAGTCTTCTTCAAATCCCACAGGACTGCTTCACAACAGTTTTACACATCAACAATATTTATATCTATACACACACCATTCTAATGGTTGGGTCAGTAAGACCCTTTTTTATTTTATAAATAAAGAAGCCTTACCCAGGCTGCTTTCATTGGATCAAAATAGTTAAAACAGTAATTTTCTTTTTAAATATTGCAGTTCAAAATAAAAGTTTTCTATGTTTTCTCTTTCAGTGTCAGATGGTCCTTCAGAAATCATTCTAATATACTGATTTGGTTCTTTTTTGTTGCGCTGCTCAATATTTTTGTGGAAGCCATGATACATTTTTAAAAGGAATTCTTTAATGAGTTAAAAAATAGCGTTTAAGGGATAGTTCACCCAAAAATGAAAATTAGCCGGTGATTTTCTCATTCTCGAGGCATCCTAGGTGAATATGACTTTCTTCTTTCAGACGAATCCAGTCGGAGATGTATTAAAAAATGTCCTGGCTTCTACAAGTGTTATCATTGCAGTAGGTGGGTGTGTTTGTTCAGCAGTCCAAAAGACTTCAAATAAAGTGCGCAGATCAATAATAAAATGTGCCTCACACAGCCCCGGGGGGGTGAATAAAGGCATATCCATGCATTTTTGTACGAAAATTATCCATATTTCAAATGTTATAAACACTTCTGTCTCGTTTCATCTAACTGTTGTACGTGGAAGCTGATCCAGGTGGATGATTAGTTGACTATGCTAGTTTCCCGAGTTTGTTTACAGGAGCAAAGGAAATAAAGTTTCCTTACTTTTAGCAAAGGAAAACCAGTCTTCTCATGGCTTGTATCAAAATCTTCTGTCATTTTTCTTTACAAATCCTCATTTTCTGCTTTTTATTCGTGACTGGTGTGTTGTTTTGTTTTTGTCTCCGCGTTCGTCACTGATCATGATCTGACTACGTTATCCGCTGGGACGACTTGCGAGTACCACTTTTGATTGAAGTGAGAGAGAATTGTTTATTACTTTTAATAGATGGATATTTTTCTTACTAATTCGCATGGATTCGCCACAGGAGGCCTTTATTCACAACCCCAGAGGCATGTTTTATTATGGATGCACACACTTTATTTGACTTCTTTTGGACTGTTGAACCAAAACACCTGCCCACTGTTATGATAACGCTTGGAGGATCCAGGACAGTTTTTAATATAACACATATTGGATTTGTCTGGAAAAAGAAAGTCATATACAACTAGGATGCCTCGAGGGTAAGTAAATCACAAGCTAATTTTAATTTTTTGGTGATCTAACCCTTTCATTTGAAATAGAAATCTTTTGTAACGTTATAAATGTCTTTACTGGCACTTGCTTGATATTAAAATATCAATATAATATGAATGATAGATTGTATTTATTTAAAAGTAATGCAATGTTTTTTGTAATCTATTATTATTAATATTTCTTATCATTAAGAAGGTATTTCTTATTATTCATATTACATTAAAAGGCATTAATGTTTGGATCAATGTTATGTTTAACATATTTCAAGAATATCCTTTTTTTAATTAATTTCCTCTCTAACTAGGACCGCTTGCCATTGCAAACAACACTTCTCTCATATTAATTAATTCATTATTAATATGGATTCTTGCTAACTATTGATCCAACTTCAAATGTTTGCAAATAGCTTTGCAAACTCTATATTAAAGTAAGATTAAAAAGATGTGTTAGTTCTTAAGAATGACTCACTAATGAGTGCAGATCAAGCGGGGGCAGATAGATTTGACTGGATTTGTGTTGAAACGATCTCTGTGATGAAACAGTGAGGTTTTCACTCTGAAGTGTGCTTAAGGCATAGAAAAGACGTTCCCTCGCCTGGCCTTATCTGGGGTCTCTGTTGTGTTGGCTGAGGAAGGCTTGGAGCAGGTTCACACACTGTTTGTACACTGTGGGTGTTCGGAAAGTCTGCCGTGAAATCCAGCAGACATGCTGAGCTTTTATTGTGTAGATGGAGCAGAGTGTGAGTCAGTGAAGAGCCCCGGAGGCCCCTGCAGCGCTGGAGCTCTCAGGACCCAGAGTGCAGCAAACGGGGCACCTGACGGTTTTCTTCAATCACTAAATAGGGCATTGCTCCTCATAGCTTATCTCCCTATACTTATGAATGACAGATTGCTCATAGCAAATTAATACAAGCTAATCTGCCTGCTAAGATTTGACATGAGTATGCAATTTGGTTTTTGTGAATTTCTTTAAATAAATACTATACTACCGGTATGTTATAGAGTTTCAGGCCTTGCTTTGGTTAGACTGGAGACTACATTATGTCTATAGACTGACTTCTCTTTGATACATTAGAGAGGATGTGTCTGGCTGCTTTCAGCAGTTGTTTGTTGTTGTGACCCATATGCAAGTGAATTGAGCTGTGGACTATTGATGGTTTCACGTCACAGACACCACAGAATTAGAAGTGAGTGAGTGCGTGCTCTAATTGGGATGTTTAAAGATAATCGAGTGACCTGACTTTACTCTGTACTACATTTTATGTCCCTAGTGTAATGCATAGTAAAAAAAAAAGTAATTGTAATACACATTTTATATTTTTTGTCAAATGATTCAAGCTGGAGAAGTCAGTTGAACTGAATTTTCCACAGTATTTGCTAATGGAATTTTGTGTGACAATCATTATCAAGTTAACATGATTAATTTTCATGATTATATTAATTACTTTTTATGTAAAGCACTTTGAATTGTAAGATTGTGTATGAAATGTGATTATATAAATAAACTCGCCTGGCCTTGCCTTAAAAAAAAAAAAAACAGACTGTCATTGAAAAGTCTGACCATGGCTGCATTTATTTGATCAAAAATACAGCGTTATATTGTGAAATAATAGAAATTCCTAAAGGACAGTATTTATTTGAAATAGAAATATTTTGTAACATTACATATGACTTTACTGTCACTTTTGATCAATTTAATGCATCCTTGCTGAAAAAACCTGACAAACTTTTAAACAGTAGTGAATCTAGTTGTGTGAATCCCTGTGTCCCTAATGTTAGATGTGGTTAAACAAATTTTTACACTTCATGACGTGAAATATGATGTGACAATAAATCATACAACATAATACGGTGTGACATTGTCATGTGGCATGAAGTCATTTGAATGTCAGTGAGAAATGCTATCAGTTATAAATTTTATTTTGTGTATTGTTAAAACTTCACTTATTTTCTCACTGTATCCAGATACCCCTAAAAGATCATGTTCCCAGTCCAGTGGCTCTGCTCCTAGCCTGTCAGCCCCTTCACAAGCTGTTCCCAACCTAAAGTCCAGCAGGTCTTTACGGAGGCAGTCAAAAGCTTTGGTAAGAAATAAATCCACTGCTGTAAATGCTGATAACCGTTGGTCTATTATAACAACAAAAAATCTGTGAAGTTATTTAAAAGGTAATTTACTTTCTTCAGTTAATTTCAAAACATAACAGAAAAAAATAAATAAATAAAATAATCAGTGCATTCTGCATTATATTTTTCTGTAGTCATTTTAATTCATTGTTCAGATTTCTTTCTCTATTATAACATTATTGTGATAACCTCATAGTTATCAGAGAGTTAGTTTTTCCCAGCCCTTATAATTTAATATTAGAACTAGCTTCCATTAGACTTCTTATTGTCATTATTAAGGGTTTGTCCAGGATCTTAGTATTTTCTCAAGACATTAATTATTGACTTCTAGATGTGAATAGATGCCGATTTTGCTGTAGATCTCTGGCGTGCAGAAATTCTCGTGTTGTTGTGATCACCGTTAAAATGATCATTAAATTAAGACTCAGTACGGAGGTTCTTCACCTGCTGCTGTTGTGTCCAGGAAATGTCAGAGAATGGAGGTGGCGGGCAGCTGGTGGTCAAGGCACGCTTTAATTTCAAGCAGAACAATGAGGACGAGCTGTCTTTCAACAAGGGCGAGTTGATCCATGTCACACGCCAGGAGGATGGTGGATGGTGGGAGGGAACCCTTAACGGCAAAACCGGCTGGTTCCCTAGCAATTACGTCCGGGAGGTCAAGCCATGTGGTGAGTGGACAGTACAGGATACTGTCTTACATCTTTGCATAGTTACAAACGTTTTGCTCTAGTGAACACAATGAAATGAAACGGGTTTCCCTTTCTTTTTTTTTATCTCCAGAGAAGCCGATTTCTCCGAAAGCGGTAAAAGGACCTGACGTTCCTCAGTTGACTAAAAATTATTACAGTGTGGTAAGTTCTTTTAAAGGCGGGAGCAGATTCCAAAAATGACATGTAAAGGAGTTGTATTTTCTTATTTTAAGTCATTTGTTTGTCTCTCAGGTGGTGCAAGACATCTTGGAGCATGAGAGAGAGTTTGTTAAGGAACTGCAGACGGTTCTGGGCTGCTACCTGCGCCCTCTGCAGACCAGCGACAAGTAAGAGGACAGCTCAGACGTTACCATGCTTTAGCGAGCCTTTGATATCAAAGCCGATTGACATTTTGGGAAACTGGGGCGGTCAATAAAAACCCATGCGCATAATGACTCTTGTGTCGTCTCTCTGCAGGCTGTCTAGTGCGGACTGCTCCAGTCTGAACGGGAATTTAGAGGACATCCTCTCGTTCCAACAGGGACTGTGTCTTGCCTTAGAGGAGTGCTCCAAGTAAGCTGCATTTAAGTGTCTTTATTTCAGTATTCATATGCTCAAATGACTGCTTGATTATCTTGTTTTCGGTGAAGTCTTACCCCTTGATATTCCAGCGCCATCTGCTGGTGGCTGTGTCACATGTTTGTAACATGTCCATGTTTATGCTGTTCCATTTTAAAACCTACAGTAGGTTATTTGCAGTGTTGGCAAGGTTACTTTGGAAATGTATTAGGTTACAGATTACAAGTGACCCTATTTAAAATGTTATACGTAGTGTAGCTGTTTCTGTTACTTTATTAATGTCGCTGGTTTCATTTGTGACCCTGGAGCACAAAACAAGTCTGAAGTAGCACTGGTATATTTTTAAAATGATCAGTTTTTCTTTTATGCCAAAAATCATTAGGATATTAGGTACAGATCATGTTTCTTGAAGATATTTTGTAGAATTCCTACCGTAACTATATCATAACATAATTTTGATTAGTAATATGCATTGCTAAGGACTTCATTTGGACAACTCATAAACTGATTTTCTCAGTATTTTGATTTTTTTTTGCCCCCTCAGATTCCAGATTTTCAAATAGTTGTATCTCAGCCAAATATTGTCTGATCCTAACAAACCATACATCAATGGAAAATCTATTATTATTTAACTTTCAGATGACATGTAAAATCAATTAAAAAACTGAGCCTTATGAATGGTTTTGTGGTCCAGGGTCACATTTTATTACTGTTTTTTTACTTTGCTAAATTTCTAACGAATGCTTTCAACTGTTAATCATTTCCAACGTCTAAACCAGACAGAACTATTCATTTATAAAGAACTGTCCCTTTAAGTTTACAGTAGTACTCAACGCTGTTTACTGCCAGACTTTCAAAATCGTTCATCACTTGAATTATGATTATAATGATTTAATTTTAAAGCACAGTAACCACAAAATCAGACTCTGGCACCTCTTTTTACTTTGAGATCATTCTGAGGTTAGATAAAGATTTAAAATCATAACAAGAAATCATTTAACATCTTTGATACTGCTCAAATAGCTATGACAGGAAAAAAAGTAAGCCTTGGGGGAAAAATAGTTAATCTAAAAAATAAAAAAAGCATATACATACACCCAAAAAAGCAGTTATCCAATAAGCATGTGTCCTAAACTGCTGATACATTGGTGTCAGTGATAAGTTACATTTATTATTTACTGGTACTTGAATTTATATAACACTTTTAAATGTAACTAGTCACTCCCTAACACTGGTTATTTGACATTAAGTTAAAGATATAAAAAGTCAGATCATGTATCAGGGCTGATCTGTGTGTTTTTGTCTTGCAGGATGCCAGAGGGCCAGCAGCGGATTGGCGGCTGTTACCTGAACCTGATGTGTCAGATCAGAACACTGTACTTGTCCTACTGCTCCAGCCATCCGTCTGCAGTCTGTGTGCTGACCGATCACAGGTCAGAGTTCACACAACTGTCATCTTCCAAAACACAAATTAAGATATTTTTCATTAAACTATTCATCGGAAGCTCATTCCACAAAAGCTTTGTAAAAGTGATGCAAATGAATCAAGCCGTTTAATTCAAGTCGTATGAAGACGGCATATAAAAATTGATCATCACATCAAATAGAACATATAAAATATGGTAAACTGAAGCTCAAGCATGTCATGCAAGTACCGTTGAGCTTCCATTTAACATATGCTTTATGTACGTGTATGTGCATTGATTAACTATTAAAAATTAATATTATTAGCAATTTACAATAAAGTTCCATTAATTAACATTGGTTAATGCATCAGCTAATATTATCAATGAACAATACATTAGTTACAGTATTATTTTCCTTGTTAACATTAGTTAATAAAATACAGCTGTTTATTGTTAGTTCAGATTAGCTCAGGTCACTTAAAAAATATTAACAGATTGCTTTTGATTTTAATTATGTATCTTAAATTTTGAGATTAACAGTAACTAAGTTTAATAAATGGTTTAGAAGTATTTTCATTGTTAGTTTATGTTAACTATTACTAATGTACAGTAGTTATCTAATATTAACAAATCAAATCTTACTCTAAAGGGTTACTATAATTTGACATTAGTTTGAACATATTTAGGGTTAAAGTGATCATTTGGCATAATTTTGTAAAAAGTACGTTACGGACTGTACAGAATTAGTGTAAAGTCTGAATACTGGTACAGAGAGCTGTAGAGAACAGTAATACATCGATAGATTCTGAGCACATCTTTGTGTAGCTCATGAGGAGGCATGCAAAAGAGTGGTTTCTGGGCAAAACAAATTATTGAGAAAAAATTGGCACAAAATATTTTGTCTCCTGTTTTAATCTTACATGCTGTATGTAAGTTGACTTCCCAAAGTTTGTTAATACTTTAGCGCTGTTAAGCTTGCTAAACGTTTGTTTGACACTAGTAATACAATTTTTTTGTGTCACTAGTGTCTTTGCTTTTTTAATATCCAGTTGAACCACCAGGTGTCACTACAAAGCTTTCATTCTCTTATGTCTCTCTGAGCTGAGTGACTAAACAAGCATGTCTCCCGTTTGCCTTTACATATAACAGTGCTGCCCTATTTCAATTAAAACATTTTTTTTTTTTGGTTTGTACTAGTAAACTTCACAGGTATTCATAAATGCCTGAGCCACATTTTACACACTTCCTGTACAATGATCTACATTAGGGTTTCTGTTAGTTTTCTCCTTCCACCTCAGAATGCTCCACGACAGAAGGAGAGAGTGAAAAGGCATGCCTCATACACACAGGAAACAGCACTAACCCAACAGGATATCTATAGCTGTGGTTGTGCTGATGGAGGCAGAATACACACTTTTGATTGTGTTTGCTCACTTGCATATCACTCTGCAGAATTGTTGCAGCATTTTTCCATTGCTCGATCGTGTATTCAAGGCATGTGTTCAGATGATTCATCTTAAGTCTAACTTCAGTTTATCACATTTCAGCATCTAGTATTCTGTCATCTTCCCCAAAACACTTGCTATTGTTATGGTTATATGTGAAAGCACTTTTGGCATGATTGCCGCAGAGTTCTTATTATTGTTATAATTTTTTTTGTATTATGCCAAGACATACATTTTAACATGCAACTAAAATGTTAGTTTATGAAAAATGTATTTGTTGCATTTATTTTATTTTGGGGTTGGAAAAAGAAGACTTATGCTCACAAAGGCTGGATTTATCTGATCAAAAAATACATTACGAACATTCATATTGAGAAATATTGTTAGAATTTAAAATAACTGTTTTCTATTGTAATATATTTTTAAATGTAATTAATTTGCGTGATGTAAAGCTGAATTTTCAGTGTCACACGATCCTTCAGAAATCATTCTAATATTAATTTTTCTTTATTATTACCAGAGTTGACAAAGGTTAAATAAAGTAGTTTAATATTTTTTATGGAAACGGTTCATTTTTTAAAATTTAATATAAAAAAAATAAATAAAAACATTAAAATGAAAAAAATGATTAGTACTTGTCTTTACTGTCACTTTTGATTAATTTATTTTATCCTTGGCAAATAAAAGTATTAAGTTGCTTAAAAAAAATATGTACTGACCTCAAACTTTTAAATGGTAGTTGTTGTGCATTCATATTTCTATATGTGACCCTGGAGCACAAAACCTTAAGTCTTAAGTCGCTGGGGTATATTTGTAGCAATAGCCAAAAAAATTAATAATAATAATAATTATTCAATTTTCTTTTATGCCAAAAATCATTAGGATATTAAGTAAAGATCATGTTCCATGAAGATATTTTTTACATTTCCTACCGTAAATATATCAAAACTTAAATTTTGGTTAGTTCAACTTCAAATGCGATTTTCTGAATATTTAGATTCTTTTGCACCCTCATATTCCAGATTTTCAATAGTTGTATCTCGGGCAAATATTGTCCTATCATAACAAACCATATATCAATGCAAAGCTTATTTATTAAGCTTTCAGATTATATATTGTTGTCACATATTTATCTTTAATAAGGTTTGATAAATTTTAAAGAATTCTGTAACACTTTAGAATAAGGTTCCATTAGTTAATGTTAGTTAATGTATTAATTAACATGAACAAACAATGAATAATACATTTATTACTGTATTTATTCATCTTCGTTAATGTTAGTTAATGAAAATACAGTTATTCATTGTTAGTTCATGGTAATTCACAGTGTATTAACTAATGTTAACAAGCACAACTTTTGATTTAAATAATGCATTAGTAAATGTTGAAATTAACATGAACTAAGACTTATAAATGCTGTAGAAGGATTGTTCTTGCTTAGTTCATGTTAACGAAAGTAGTTAACTAACATTAACTAATGGAACCTTATTCTAAAGTGTTACTAAGAATTCTTAAAATGAACATTAATTTTAAAATGAAGGGACTGTTTTCGATACTGATGTGATTTGACTTGAATTGACTAGAAAAGGCACCTAATTCCAATACTTTGCATTACCTTAAACAGTGAGGAGCTGGACAAGTTCATGGAGAGTCAGGGCGCCAGTGCTCCAGGTATCCTGACCCTCACCACCAGCCTGAGCAGACCCTTCATGAGGCTCGACAAATACCCCATCCTGCTGCAGGAGCTTGAGCGACATGTGGAGGTAACCGTAAGCCGTCATGGCCATGAATGCCCGCTCCTGAGTCTTTTCATGAATTATAACATTTACAGAATCTTCCTTTTTTTTCTCGTAGGACGCGCATCCAGATTACAGTGACATTCTCAAAGCGACTGTTGCTTTTAAAAACCTTGTGGTATGTAACAGTTATCCGTCATATTTACCATTTCATCTTGGTCCTTGTCTGACAACTAAAGCTTTTTATAAAATCCACTCATCACTTTGACCTCTCAGTTTTGACCACTGTGAGATGTTTCCTGTCATGTTGCAAAATATTTAGAATCTTTTCTCTTTAATTCCCTTTTACCTTCATCTCTCTAGACCGCACAGCAGGTTCACTGCACTTTACAGGTTGGAAGAGATTTCGCTGTTACATGAAATGCAAAGGTTAAGGTTTTGCAAGAGTGCCTTTATAACATAAAAAATACTGAGGAAAGATGAGTCATTCCATATATAATGGCTTCTCAGGTCAAATGTGTCTGCTAAGAAGTTTTAGTAGTAGGTGATTTCTTTACTCTTTGTGCTCTGTGGAACAGTTTTCTTTTAGTTTTTTTTTCTGACCAGTAAGGGAGAGTCCCATCTGCATAGTTCTCACAAGTGGAGGTGTCATGTAGACTTGGTCTTCCCCCTTTACCTATCCTTTTTTTCTGTTACCTATATTGGTATTTGCCGATGAGATGATTTGCACACTTTATTGTAAATCGCGCTGATAAATAAGCATCAGTTAGGAACATGAACGTAATGCCTGACAATATGGAGAAGTGACCTCCCACTCCGATAGGACCATTTCATGTTCCAGGTTATTGTGCGTTAGAAAGCGCGGTTTGTTTTTGAATTATGCCTATTTTAACGATTCGACCATTTGACATTCGAATTCCGAATTGTAGTCAAAAAAAAAAAAAAAAGTCTAAGAAAAGGAGAAAATCTGCATATTTAAATTATTTCTGAAGGATCAAGTGACATTGCATCACAGGAATAAATTACATTTTAAAACGCGTCTAAATCGAAAAAAGTCATATTAAATGCAATATTGTTTGATTTTGATAATTTTTTTATTTATTGCTGTATTTTTGATCAAATAAATAAGAGACTTTCAAAAAAAAACATCATATCAGCCTCAAACTTGTAAAACCGTTGTGTGTGTATGCATTCTAAATGTCTGACAATTAATTCATATAACGGGACATTTTTCAGAGAATTAAGACAATTTTCTAAATGTTTAAATCACAGCTGTTAACCCTTTTTGACTTGGTATGAATCTTAATACTTGACTGTAAAACAATATTGTCTGGAATCATTATGTGTCATTGGTTTGTCTTTACACTGACTCATACTGTGAAATATTAACACATTAATGTATCCAATTCTCGTTTCAGTGAAACAAGAATTAAGTCTTATTCTTTTTTCACATTGGTCTGTTTGTGTATTTCAGACTCAGTGTCAAGATCTGCGTAAAAGAAAGAACCTGGAGTTGCAGATCTTGTCGGAGCCGGTGCGGGGCTGGGAGGGCGACAGCATGAAGTCACTGGGTCAGGTGGTCTACATGTCACAGGTCCATATGCAGAGCAGCTCAAATGAGGTGAGAACCAGGAAGTAACATTGTGGCAGCTAAACTCGACCTGACATGTTGTTTTCACATCTGCGTGGTTATATCACTGTTTATTTTGTGCAAAATGCATGTTAGATGTTAGCACAGTGTAAGAATAATCTATGAAGCGATTATGTTAATCAATATTAATTGAAATGTTGTGCAAAACAAGGTTGTTTGGTGTTAAAGTGCTGTTCAGGGCCTTTTAAACATAACGGCCAGAAGCACAAACTAATTTGTTGATATTGTTTTGACTCGTTTTATCTAACCAATGGAAAACCTTTAAGTGTCAACAGCTCAAAGCCCCCTGCAAAGTTTTGCATCTGTGGTCACTGAATGCGTTTTTAACTGGAACCTAAGCCCCCTTTGAATCTGATGATCTGGTTAATGGAAACAGTGTTGTGTGGGGGGCTGATAGAGCCACTAATTATATCAGAAGAGGGTTAGCTGAAAGAAAAATCGTAGGTTGATGAAAGTATTATCTTGTTAAATTCATTCGGAGTGATTCCCCGCCATTTCTGTTCAGTGTATTGCTTTTCTCTTTCTCTCTTTTGCTTAGCTGAAAAGTATCTTGGTTTGCTAGACATAAGGTATGATATGTGTTGATCATGAGTAATCAATGTAGCAAAAAAATTAAGACGTGCACCAATCCAAAATCGTGTGTTAGTTGAGACATTGTTTGTGTTTGTAAGGGTTTGCTGTAATGCCGTACACTTGCATCTGTGCCATGATTGTTTATGTAGTGCTATTTCATATTATTTTTGCATAAGTTTAATGTAATGTGCATATGTGTTTGTTTGTTTTTCTAGGAAAAGGAAGAGCGATACTTCATGCTGTTTCCTAATGTGGTAGTCATGCTGTCTGCCAGCCCCAGAATGAGTGGCTTCATTTACCAGGTGAGTTCATTTATTTTCTGGGTGCATGACAATGAGCACGTGTTATTTAGGAAAAAGTGCCAACTTCAGTGTTCTCATTTGTGTCGCAATCTCATTTCAAAGGGACGTCTTCCACTGACTGGAACCACTGTAACCAGACAGCCAGAGGATGCAGAGACAGGCCATTATGCTTTTGAGATCACAGGTTTGTTTCAGTCCATGTAAACCGTTTTAGTTTGGAGAGGTTACAGAACAATGTACACTTGACATTGTCATTAATGCTGCTTTCTTCAATGCTGCTAGTAGCTGAGCTGTTTTTACAGCAGCGGGCAGCAGTGGAGTTTAACCTAACAAGTAGAGCGTATGTGTGTGATTTATTAAAGAATAGTTCACTCAGAATTAGGGATGCTCATTTCGATTAATTTTCCTGACCGACAACCGCCGCTCGTTAATCGATTATTAACCGTTAACTGATAAGATTATAATATTGAATTGGCATTAAATACAAATAAAATTGACGCGTATCTGTGACCCTTTAAAAAAATACAAACATTTTTTTATATATAAAAGGGTTTATTTTAACGTGCAAACAGCAGCAGCATACAGAACCGGTTTCAGTTAAAATGTCCACGCACCTGCAGCATTTCTGACAGTGAGAAAAATAGAATAAAAAATTTACAAATAAAAAACACAATAGGCCTACACTAAATATATTTTTTAAACTTAAATAATTAACAAATTAAGATGACAAAAAGAAAACACTGAATCCGTTTGAATGAAGCTTTCAAAAACCGGGAATTTTTTTCGTTAGACTAAGATTTATCGTTAAATAAAAATAGCAGCCCTACCTCAACTCCTTGTCTAATTTTTATTTAAAAAAAAGCAACATATCAATGTGATGTGGGGTCAGTCTGGAGCGCAGCCTTTTGACAGTTAGACCCGCGGCAGAAAACACCCTCTCCGATGGGACAGTTGTACCGGGAATACACTGGTAACGTCTCGCTAGTGGCCAGCTTCGGGAAGCGCCTTTCATTTGCTTTCCACCAGTCAAGAGGATTAATATCGAGAGAAGGAGGATCATCTCTCATATAGATGTCAACCTCTGCTTCTGGATAATCAGTGCGTTATCTCCTCAGATCGCCGTGCATCGCATCTTCTCCCTGATAACATGGAGGGCAGTGTTTGTTGCCCTTCATCACTCGAAGCGCGTGGGTGTTTGCTTCGTAAATCGTACTTGTGCTACTGCTGTATTTTAATACAGCGCCGCATAATTTACAGGTAACATTGTCGCCCTTTCTGTTAAAATGATCCCACAAAGTGCTTCTTTTCGCTCGCTTCATTTTGCTTCCCTTGCTCGGGTGCCGACGCGCTCCGTGAGTTAATAAATATAAGCTATATAGTAGGCTATTTTATTTTTAAACCATGCAGCAAAAAAAAAAAAAAAAAAAAAAAAAGAACCTTAAAAAAACGTTTTAAACCGTTTAACTGATAGTATTAATCGGTCAAAATGTTTACTTTCGGTTAACGGTTAAACGGTCAATATGAGCATCCCTACTCAGAATTGAAAATTGTCACTATTTGCTCACTTTTTTTTACTGTCATTATTTTATCCTGTGGAACCAGTTTTTCATGCAAATATTTTACATACAGCTCATAAAGACCACATCTGATAAGATTCAGAAAGGACAAAATAAAGCCCTATAATAATCAAAGTGACGTGTGAGAAATATTCCAAGCCTTCTTTATAGCTCTTTGTGAGAAACTGACCGAATCACTCTATTTACTAGACTAAACTGTATATTTTTACACTATATTCTTAAAGGTTAATTCAGTGTTTCTGTTCCAAAGCTTTACTGACTGGTTGCATCAGTTATTGAGTTGACTGAATTTGTTATCAGTTAATAATGAATTACACTACAGCTCAAAAGTTTTTGCTTTAAATTGATAAAATGTGACAGTAAAGACATTTATAATGTTACAAAAGATTCCTGTGTCAATTAAATGCTGTTATTTTCAGCTTTATATTTACTGAACAACCTTGAAAAGTGTATCCCAGTTTCCACAGAGATATTAAGCAGTACAGCTGTTTTCAACATTGATAATAATAAGAAATGTTTATTGAGCAGAAAATCAGCATATTATGATTTCTGAAGTATCATGTGCTAATAAAGACTGCACTGATACTGAAAATCAGGTTTGTCATCACAGGAAAAAATTACATATAATTTAATAAGTTATATTAAAATGAAAAACAGTTATCTTAAATTTTAATAACATTACACAATATTACACTTTATTGAAATTTGATCTAATATATGCAGCCTTGGTGAGTATAAGTGTTATACTAACAGATGTAGAAGTTATGGTTGTAATCAATAACCAGTAGATGGTACGATTGAAGAATCAGAGTTGTATTGCAGGGAGCCATGTAGAGATATAAATTAATTGGTTCTGCTTATAAATTAAGTGATGTTCTCTACTGTGCATGCGGTGCAACGCAACACAACAAATCCATGACAGTAAACGAATGCCCCATTCTGTTTCTCGCAAACTCCAGCGCTCTGACTTAAAGAACAATTTCAAATATTCATAACTAAGAGAATCATGAAAAAATAGTTTCCTCAAAAATATTAAGCAGCACAAATGTTTACAACATTGATGATTTCAGGTCTATGTCCAATCCCTCACTTTTTCTAGTATATAAGGATAAAATATTTTGTCTGTCATTTTTTTTCTCATATCACAATATAATTTCGATATCATCTGGACAGTGTAAAATATATTGAAATGAATTTTGGCTCATATCGCCCACCCCTATAACATGTTTTTTTTTAATTATTATTATTATTTAACCAAGAAGGAGTATATAATTTCTGAAATACTTCTGGACCCAAAACAGAACCCTGGGTGACTGTAGATTTTCTTGATCTGAAACTTTTTAATTGAATGCGCTAAGTGCATCCAGAAAGATATGACCTAAACCAAGACAGAGGTGTGTCAGTAATCCCAATAGAAGCTAACCTGTTAAGAATTTGGTTATGTGAAACGGTATCAAAGGCAGTGCTCAATTCAAGAAGGGAAAGTATGGTCAGCTGCCTGCAATAGATCATTGGTTATTCTGACAAGAGCAGTCTTAGTGCTATGGTGGAACGAAAACCAGATTCAGATTGTTCATGCAAATTATTATTATTATTATTATTAGAGATGTTCATGAATTTGAATTGCAATACTCTTTTCTTAGAGATAAACAGTAAATTTTAAATTGGATGAAAATTATCAAAATGTAAAGGATCAGCCCCTGATTTCTTTAAGGGGTGGTTGATTGTGATTTCACTTTTTTAACATTAGTTAGTGTGTAATGTTGCTGCTTAAGCCTAAACAATAACTGTAAAGTTACGAAGCTGAAAGTTCAATGCAAACAGAGATTTAAAATTCTGGCAGTTTAATGCCTACAAAAACGGCTGGTAGGGACTATAAGAAGTTACTTCACGGGTTTGTGACAAAATAAACCCAGATAAACCATGCCCTTTGGAAAAGGCAGAAAAGGGGGCGAGACCATGCTGCTTTGCTTAAGAGAAGAGAGAAAACCAGAGGTTCACGTAAAAATCTATTCATATATGAATCATGATGAATCAAGATCAAGACTATACCCCTTAGAATAAATAGGCAGTGTTAAATTGCTGCATGCTAAAACAATCCAAGCATGATAAAAATTAACTTGTAAATGCATTGCTGACATTATCTATATGAATGTTAAAATCACCCAGCATAATAACATTAGGAGACATGGAACAAAGGTAAGTCAAGAGTTCAGAAAGTGTTCAAAAAAACATAACCATATCCTGGGAGAACAGACTGGTTTAGATTAAAAAAAGTCTACCATGTCTCAGTTAAACAGTGATAGTCAAACTTACAGTCAGACAACAGACTGTACACCAGAGGTCCTTTAGTGGAAAGTGATCGCATATTTAGTAATCCAAATGAGAGATTGTTTTTACCAGAATTGTTGCCAACCGATCTAGGGAGGTTGTTAAATACACCGTGATCAAGAGTCTGTGTGACCCTTCTTGTTGAGCGAGGATTGGACGACCAAAAAGACCATATTTGACATGAGCCATCGATGTTATAACAAATCACAGTGACTCCTTAAAACAGTTTAAAACAGTGCATAGATGCATTCATAAGTGCATGAAGATTTAGACGTACTAAAAAGCTTGAGCAGTTGCAGCTTTGTTGTATCTTCCATTTCGCTAACCATGTTTTGATGGTGTTTTTAGGAGGGACAATAGATCGCACCATGGTGTTCTGCAGTAGTGCACAGGAGCAGCTGGAGTGGTTAGAGCATCTTCATGCTTACAGCAAGGAAGGAAGTCCAGTCGGAACAATATTGAAGGTAACACCTTTTTTTTTTTTTGCACCTTATTTCTCAGTATGATGCCCCTCTACAGTTGAATCATTATTTTCTTGTGTATTTTGCATGAGCAGAGTGTTGAGGGTAAACCTACAGCCATGGCTGGCACGTCGTCCCACCACTTGCACAGTTTCGGTTCTGGTGTGGCTAACCGAGGACCTTTCGAACCCCCTAAACTCACCAAGCCATGGTCCTTAAGCTGTCTCAGACCAGCGCCGCCCCTCAAGCCCTCCGCTGCGCTAGGTTATAAAGAGGTAGGCTTTTAGGAAAACAGTCATAAGAGATCTTGAGTGGGAGCGTAATTTACCTTTGTGTATTCTTGGTGGTCCTAACAGGAAACTGATGCACATAGAGCTAGTCTGACTGTAAAGTTTTTCAGCCAGCAGCCTCCTTCATCGTCTTCACCACAGGTTGCGGTGGAGGTGTTGTTATCTCAGATTTAAGTGGAATGTTTAGTGGTCTTTGAGCTGCAGATTAGCTAGCTCTACCCAAAGCCCACTCGAACATCTTATTAATGTGCATGGCCTTTCTACAAGATTTTCTACAAGAAGTGTTAGTGACGACCATGAAATGCATGTGAAATTTTCTGATTCTCTGCAACAGTTAACGTTCACCTCTCACTGATCTTTCCATTATATTCCTGTCAGGCTGTTCTTTTATTCTCATACACATCTTCATTCTCTCTCCATTATCTGCTTCTTTAGAGGATGTCTTATATCCTGAAGGTAAGAGTAGATGTGTGTCTGTGTGTTTTCTGTGAGTACTTGTGTGTTTGTGTCCGTGTCTGTGTGCTTGGCTAGCACCGGTGTTGCACGCTGGATCCATGGTTATCTGTCTTTTTCTCTAATTCTGTGGAGAGCCGCCCATTTCTGGTGTTGTTTGCAGTTGTATCTTCTACTCCCTCTGCAGTGATCTTTGCTTAAGATGCATCCATTTGTAATTAATGATCTTTGCTATGTAGTATTCATTTATAAATAGAAAGGGAGTTCAAATACAATAGCAAAATGTTGGCAGGCAGTAAACAACGTGTACTGAATCATATCCTGCTTCTCAACCTTCAAAGCTCATCGTCTTTAATCAGTATACCCACAAACCCAACCAACCCTTTTCCTGCATGAAAAAAACTGCTGCGATACTTACAAAAGATGGTGTGATACTTATCCAACCAAAAAACAAGTGTGCACATGCATACAGTTTATAGAAATATTGAGCTTCAATTTGATCAAAACAAATAAATTGCATTAAATGTGAGTAATTAATTCAATTAATCACTTTTATAAAAAAAAGAAACTCCAAGTATGTAACATTAGTGTGGCAGACAAAGCACTAAATAGGCAAAACTGGCTTTAGAAGTCAATATATTGCTTGTTTTATTTCCTTAAACATGCTATTTTATTAGTTTGAGAAAAACATTTTATATATATATATATATATATATATATATATATATATATATATATACATACATACATACATACATACATACACACATATATATATATATAAAATATGGTTTCTGCCTCGGCTTCCATGCCATTTCAAGATTCATTTTAAAAGCTGTTAAAAATGTGCCTCCAAAGCCCTGGATTGGGTTTCATTCCTACATTCTGTCCAGCTGTTTCAAAATGCAAGAAGGGTTCTTCTGCAAACGGCTCTTTACTCATTTCATGCTGCTTGCTCTCGACCAGTGTGGTAGCAGACTCGCTAAAACCTGCTTTCCATTTGGTGGTACTTGACGCTTCAGTTGCTCTGATGGTAGCAACAATTTTCTTTATGTAAGACAGCAAGTATCATAAGATGCTTTTTTCAATAATTATATTAAATCTGCACCCACAAGTGCTACTAATAGTAAATGTAAATGTAGCCATCTCTTCAATAATGACAATGTTCTAAGCTGTACACACAAGGTTTTGAGATGATGAGAATGTGGCCCTTGAATTATGTATTATTATGAGGAAGATGTATTTAAATGTGATTAAATGTAAATCACTTGAAGATATCAAGAGCATTAGGTAGAGATTTCTTCATATTGGAAAACATAACAGCAATAATTGGTTCTATATTCGGCAAAGGCCTAATAACCTGCGGCAGTGTTCCAGGGATATAAAATAAATAACTTGGATCGTGAATTGTCTTGCAGACTGTCTCGAGAGATTCTGAAGGGATTAAGGCATACGTTAGCCGTTGCCACAGTTACTGAAGTGCTAGAAAACACTTTCCATCCATATCAATCAAAAATGTACCCAAGCCTATACATTTTCTTGCTTCCAACAAATATGGCCATTCAAAAAACACTTTTTCACAGCTGATATCACATGTTAAAATCCAGATATCACATCTTATATTTGAAGCTAAATTTAGACGTTCATAAGAATCCGTATCTGCCAAGTAGCTGTTCATAGAAATGGCAAAATGACTCATAATGGCTAGTTAGTGTGAGGTGATGCTGTTTATGTCACCGTAAGAAGGAATATTATTTTCCAATCATGCTTGTGTGATTGTCCCGGTATTCTGAGCAACAACTACCGCAGAGCATAATGGCAAGTTTTTATTTAAAAACTAAGAGGTCTTCTCATAAGCCAGGTCTTTCCGCTAGTTTTCACGTCATTTTCCGGGCTAAATGTCGATCTTGACGAACCTGGAGAATCGTTTGAGACGTCATTCATAAAAAAAGTTTTTTATACATATATATTTCTCACGGTCACAATGTTGTGCTGTAAATCAATGAGCTAATATTTGCCACTTTCTATTTTCGTGTTGATTCAAATCATGTTATACAGTCATTTCATGAATGAGCAATTTGTTAGTGATAAACATTTCTGTAAACTGTGAACATGTACAAATAACTTCAGTTATTTCCATCATTTACTTTCGGTTTGATGTCACGAGTAAAATATAAAAACTGAAAACCCCATTTACTGTAGCGTGAAGCATGCCAAGTGTACACGTTTGTATATCATAATAAAAAAAGCAATACAGTCTTGGTTAAGCAACTTTCATTAACATTTATACTTTGTATACTACTACTTTACGGATTCTCACTAAAATTGCGATTGAACTGACTCGTTGTCAGTGACCAAATTTTTTAAACCCTTTAATATTCATCCAGAGATTCCTAAATAAAGCTGCCCACAGAATTTTTTTTATGTCTACCATGGTTAGCCTGTCATTTAGACAATTCGATGAAGGTCAAAAGAAGTTGATTTAATAAAGCTTTCGTTCTAGAGGAGACTAATTTAGATGACTCACTCTGCGTTGTTCGCGTTCAAGAAAAAAAAGGTGGCGTCAGTCCTGTGACACTGCTGTAACAGTCAACAAATGACTCAGACTGAAATAATTAGTTCACAAACAGACAAGGGTCTCTCATCTGCAAATTGTTTTCATTCACGAGTCCCTGTTCATTTGCTGTTGAATTATCCTGAATGGCGTCATAACTTATGTAAGCTACTGTTTATTGGCCTAATTTCTTAGCATCCTCTCTCGGGATTTGAGCGCCAATTAAAATCCTCAAGCTGCGGTTTTGTGGTTTTATTCAGAGCTCAGCAGATCCTGTTACTTCATTAACACCAGACTGTTTCCTCAGGACACTAGTAAAAGCCCAAAACCCAGAGCCAAGTTCCTCCCAAAGAGAAAAACGGAGAGAAAACAATCAGACGATGAGATCATGCTCAGAAAAAGTAAGTATATTAAAACACTGTATTTAGTTCCCAGAACTAAAAAAAAGTCCACGTAGTGGTAGAATTGCAGGGGTTTGAGAACTAACAAACAAACAGTAGCTTTGCCAACCTGTATTTAACATACAATCAAAAAGAAATACAGATACATAATAAATTGTCACAATCAGGCACAGCAGCTCTGGAGGAGGATGCACAGATACTCAAAGTGATTGAGGCCTACTGCACCGGAGCCAGTCTCCTCCAGTCCACCACAGGTAGACCTGCCCGTCATCTGTACTGTATAACTAAGCTACTGAATTTTTAATAACAGAAATGTATCGTTAATACAGTTTAACAGTGTGATTTCATTAGAAGATGTGATTTGTTCGCACAGCTGTTCGTAAGGAGTGCATCCCCCAGGTCCTGCTGCCAGATGAAGAGAAGATTATTGTTGAGGAGATCAAGAGCAATGGCCAGACCATCATTGAGGAAAAGTATGTTCAGATATCTGATATCAGAATTACTTGATGATTAGCACTGAGCCCATTTAACAAAAATGCCTATATTTTAGTTTGTTTTATTTGTTACATAGAAATGGTGCAAAATTGTAAATATGTTCTAGAAATAGTTCAGAATTTTTCAGTCTTGACTCTGATACTTACTGTATGAAGACTTTACAGTTTTATTTTAAAGAATGCTTTTATTTTATTGCTTTTTGCAGAAGTCTTGTTGATGCTGTTTATGCTCTAAAAGATGAAGTCCATGAATTAAAAAAGGTAAGATTTGACGTTCTTGTAACCTGGTGTTGGCCTGAGCTATCATTATCAGCATTGTGCTGTAATCTTCTGATGGCGTGTGTTTGTGAACGTAGGAGAATAAATGGATGAAGCAATGTCTGGAAGAGGAACAGAAGTCCCGTAAGGAGCTAGAGCGTATAGTCAGAAAGTTGGCCAAGCAAAAGAATGACACTTCCTGGGATGAAGGAGGTCACTAAAGAACACTCTGGACACTCGCCTGTTTCCCTTCGCCAGCCGCATGTATGTGTTTCCGCGTCTGTGTGTCCTCACCAGTGTGTTTTTATGTGTTTTCTCCATCACATTACACACTGAACGTTGCTTTTGAAAAGTCACCGTGCTGGGGATTTTCAGCCATTTCTCGTCAGATGTTTTTTAAGGACAAGAGGCGATAAGAAGATCAACTCTGTGATTAGTGACTGTGTTTATCTTGCCATACTGAAGAATATCACTGTGCGGTTTGCTTCACACTCCTGTGATGTGACATTCTAGAACAAACCGGCAACTGTTTCCGGAAAACCAAGTGAACTGCATCTTAAGTATCTTGTGATTTGGAAAACTTCAGATAACCGTTTAAGAGTCCAGTCCATTTTTTGTTCCGGTTCACTCCGCTCCAATCCAACAAGAATCATCACAGAAAAGACGGTGGAATCTCTCGGTTTTGAAATGAACAAATATCTGCCTCACTTTATGACTGTTACTGGTCACGGACAAAAGAAATCCGATGACATTCAGCCCATGAACAGCATTCCGACTCAAGCCGCTATTGCACAAGTGAAAATATTCTGTTTATGGCATAAGAGAAGATACTTGTCATAGGATTCCAACAAGTATTGCTCTTTTTAGACCTATTTCTGCTTTTATAATGTGAAAACTGTTGCTTTTAGGTAACAAATGAACAAGATTGAGATTTGTGGTTTGCACCTGATTGAAACGAGATGCCCTACTTCTTGAAATGAGTTTGGTTTTTCCTTTTAGTTTGAAGGCTTTGAATTAAATGCCTGTAATGCGTCATTGGACTGTAGGTTTAGATTCAGTTTATTCCAAATATGTGTTACCCGGACAGTCGCTCGCATCAGTATGGGTACACAGTATTTCCAAAACAGCCATTATAATACTACATAATCACGCTTTTGATAATCATCACTAGTTTGAAGCTGTCAGGGATATCGTTGTCAGAAATAGTTAGGTTTATGATACTATACTAATAGGATACATCATATAATGTATGTATGTCATATATACAGTATAAATATGTATATATCAGATATTATGGAGAAAGGAATCTTTTTTTAATGATAACAAAAATACAGTAGGAACTTCATCCTCCTTTTTCAGAGGCTTGAAACTATTTCATATGCTTCTTAAACCAAAAACAATGCAGTATGTTTGCGGATTTGGTGCTAGGAGCCCTTTTAGGACTCAAAAAACAAGTGTGCGTAGAAGCATACGGTACTTAAGGCACTGTTTTTGTCCTCACTTACCATATCTTGGAGGCTCATATTAGAGTGACGAACAAATGTGGTTAGAACGCAAACTGCTCCCCATCAGCAATAGACCTTAGGGTTACAGCATATTTAATTTTTGACTGGAATGAAATGGAGGCTGTGATGGATAGTGCATTTAGTGAATTGTGCTGTTGTTTAATAGCATGAGTTTAAAAAAGTATGTGATTTGGACAACTTTAAAGGTGATTTTCTCAATATTTCAAAAATTTTTTTTTTTTTTTTGCACCCTCAGATTCCAGATTTTCAAATAGTTGTATCTCGGCCCTATCCTTACAAACCACACATCAACGGAAAGCTTATGTATTCAGCTTTCAGATGATGTTTACATCTCAGAAGAGTTAAGCTTTATGTAGTGGATGCCATGGTAAAGACGGTACATCTATCTCTCACAGACTTGTTTTCATCCACATTGAATTGCATATGGCATCTAATCTGGTTTATAGTGGAGGTGCATTTTCTTACTCATTTGTATTCTGCCATAGTTGTGGGTGGTACCCATGGTACATATTTGTTTTCCTGAACTCTTGGCATTTTAACAGTAACTGGTTAACCGTGACTAATCTGTCATTCGCTAGAGATCTTAAGCAGCGAAGAAATGCAGGCAAGAGCTGTAAAGATGAGCAAAACTTGGGTGGGGAGTTTTTTTTTTTTGTTGTTTTTTTGTTTTTTGTTTTTTTTTTAAACCCACCAGCGGTCACCTCCGGAGCATTGCTGTGGCAATTCAATGCAATATGCGACTGGTTTGTTGTTACAATCGCTGTACAAGAGCCAGATTTTCTCTTGGAAGGAGTATACTGTATAATATATTCTTCCGATTAGGCAATAATTTGTGCTTTGAGGTGCACAAACAAAATGCTGTTACTGTGGTACTTTGTGTAAATCTGTTTCCTGTTTGTGTGCGTGTTTGTTTTTCCAGCAATTAACCTTGCATGCCATGCGGTACACATAGCCTTAAATATTATTTTAAAGTGTTAATCCTGATTGTATTGTTGTTATGGAAACTCCTGCAGTTTTAAAGCATCTGTCTGAAACTTTGCCATCTGCAGTAGTGAATGTGTTATTTCTGATGGCCTGTGTGTGTGTGTGTGTGCGTGCGTGTGTAAGAGGTTGAATTGATCCACAGGTTATGCTAGTGTGTATACATGATATTTGCTCTAGGTGGCAACTGATCTCAATGAAAGGAAATTCACTTTGTCATGTCATGAATGTGTCTGAAAAAAAAAAAATTTGAATAGCACTTTCAGGAGATCATAAAAGAGGGATGAAGAATGTCCACGTCAGTTTCCTCTCTAAAGTGCCCATGTCTGCAGAACACAGGTTTTATTTTTGCGGAGTTGATCTATGCAATATAAATGCTATATATATAATTTGTTTTGTTTTTTTTCACTAGTGCTTGTGTTTTTATTTCGTCTTCATTTCAATAAGGATCTCTTTTAATAAAATAACATCATGTTAATGAGCTATGCGTTTGATTTTATTTTAATCCTTACACATACGAGGAAATTCCACCTTGTGAAATAAGGTGGTAGATCAAATGATGCATTACGGTGTTACTTTTTTGATGCTTGAATGGAGTAAAGCTAGAGTGAGTGTAGTAGGCTGACTACTTCCTGTAAGCAGAGGCATCCGCGTGGCTCAAATGAGCACGCGTTTGTCACCTAAAACTCACTGTTTCCATGGAGGAGGATGGAATGCTGTAAAATAGGCACAGCAGTAGTCACTTCAGGGTCGTATTATCAAATTGAAGTTAAAAACAGAACTGGTAGGCTTATGGGTCGTTCCCTTCGCCTCGTCCTACACAGTAGTTTCCAAAGTTTAAGATAAGCGCTTCTCTCAACCTCAATCTACTATGTTAGGAAACACTTACACAACTTCTGACCACTTGGAAACATTGGTAATAAAATCAAAAATACTGGAGGACTTGAGGAATGGTGTAATAGGGAGGGGGAAATTATTTTTGGGCTCTTTTATTCAAAGTTACTTACTGAATACTAATATATAACCCACATATGATATATTAAAAGTACTTGGGACGTACTATAAATAAGAATCCACCATCAATTATAATTGGCAAGCTAATCTGAAAATAAATATCTTTATTAAGGCATTATAAATAATGTTGTTCTTAACTTTTTTTTTTTTTTTTTTTTTTTTTTAATGAACAATATTTGATGACTTCCTTGTGTGTCCTGAATTTTGATTGTGGTTTGGAGTCAAGGAGAAAAGATTGTGCAATGTATTTCCCTGGAGATGTATAGGATAATTTATAATTGAGTGCCACGATCCACTTCCAGAGTGTTCAATACCGCAATTTGAATAATCCAAAGCTGCAAGAGTCCCGGTTCACCAAGGATGTGTTTGTTACTGTAACATAGATCTGTTGGTCTTTCTCTAGATGGAACACCCCTGTCACAGAAGCTGTACACATATTTGATGTGCTTGGATTCAAACTGCAAAAGGACTTGAGTAGCTCCTTGAATTGGTCTTTCTTGGGTCCTGTGCTCCTTATGGATTGCTTTAATGAAGATGAAGGAGTATTTCTGGAGAAGGTGACCTGGGAATAGATGAAATAGATTCCGGGATACTGAATGGTCAACTTGTCCCGTTCTTTGCTGATCTTTACGTCCTGCAGCAGGGAGTGATCTTTATCCCAAATAAGACTGCTTGTCTTCAAGAAGTCAGAAGCCTTATCTGGTGGTTTTAAAACAAGGAGAAACCCATTATCACCACACAATTGCTATAGGCTTACGTTTAATTACATGATTTCATTTAATACTAAATGAATGATTCTACTAGATTCTATTACCTTTGGGAACAGTCAGAGCAACCATGTGTGCAGCTGGTCCAATAAAGTGTGGGCCTCCAGTTAACTTAGACACTGCAGGAGAAACACACAGTAGTAAGTATACAATAAAACACAGGGTTACAATAAAATATATCAAAAGTAAAAGGACACCACATTGCTTGCTAAACATTATTTTTATGCAGGCACTAGCATCCTAGCACAGTCAGTAGTTAACAGTACATGGTGTGATATATTTAGACACTTACATTTTTCATTTGCTTGTGAAACCTTTGGGAGGAAGTAAAAGAATATTAATACATGAAGTCATAGAGTTGTATACAATGTTTTCATTTAAAGGAAATGTTGTACGATTCACATCTAGGAGGGTCAATATCAATAACATGATACCTTTTCTATGACGGTTTTATATTTTTCCATCAGTTTGCCACATTCTGTCATTGATTCTTCTCCCATACCGCTGTCCGCACAGTCCTGTAGTCTCTTTAGGACGAAGTCTTCTTCATGATAACTGTCCTGGAACTGCTGATGAAGGAAAAGACATTTGTTAATATGCTTCCCTTAATGCTTAAAGCATTTGTAGTAAATATCTAGAGAGAGCTCCAAAAAAAAAAAAAAACTGATCACAGAGAACACAAAAAGTGAATTATGACTTTTCATGTATAAATAGACAATGAAAATGTTTTTATAAATGTACACAATGCTGCCTGTTGAAGCTTATTTCACGCAGCATACAAGTACAATTTCCTATATATATATATATATATATATATATATATATATATATATATATATATATATATATATAACCCACTTTACATTATATATATATTTATTTATTTATTTATATTATATATATTTTATATATATATATATATACACATACATACACATATAGATATATACACATACACACACACACACACACACACACACACACACACACATATATATATATATATATATATATATATATATATATATATATAGCCTATATATATATATATATATAGCCTATATATATATATATTCAATTCAATTCAAACTTTACATTATGTATCTTTAACTACTATGTACTTATACGTAACTACAGTAATTAATTTGTCTACAGGATGGTATTTTCAAATAGAAGTATACAATGTAAAAGCATATGTGCACAGGTGCATCGTAACAATGTATACAGACACCTAACATGAAGTAGGTGCACAATATATCATTTATATATGATAAAAAAGTCATATATTTTTGGTTTGTAGATCTTTCATAAGCTTAATAATAAATGTGTAATGACAGTCGTGTTTAGCGTTATCACCATTTCACCTGAAACTGATCGCACTGGAAGGTATGTTACTGTATTTACTCTTCTGGTGAACGTGACTTACATTCTCACATCTGTTTGGTGAAACAAGCACTCTTAACTTGCACTTTAAATCGATCATTACTGAAACATTTGAAAGCCCTACTGAAACTAACACTTCATTTATCAGTCTGTCTGCTTGATTCACGGAAATGCATACTGCATTATAATGGAATGCATTCGCTGTACATAATCTATTTTTAAACTGTATATCTGTGTTTGCCAAAAGAAGGGCTGTATGTATAGATTTATGTTTGATTTTTTATTCAATTTGATTCTTATGATGTTTTAAATCTCAGTAATGCGTACTATGTAAGGATTATCATGCTTAAAATTGTTATCGAGTCACTCCTTTAGCATATAAATCAAAGAGTGAGATTGCATCATTTGTTGGGTAGTTTGGTTTTAACTTCCTTTTGGGCAGAAAATCTGGTTTTTGTTGGCTTTGTTTCTTTGATGCGCAGCATGCTGCCTTACTCATAAAACCACACAGCCCAGGAAACACACCCATGAGATTAGGCCTCTCACTTATTTAAATCTCAAAGTTTCTGTATATTCCGAGACAAAATAATCATTGTATAAAATATTGTTCTTTATTTTAGCATATAATTTATGTTAACGTTGTTAACCTCCTACCACAAAACGATTATCAATGATTGCCGAGTTACGATAATGTTAATAATGTCAATAATGCATATAGTAAAAAATTATCATAAGAAAGATTATTACAATATATGAAGCCATAAAATAATCTGCAATCTAAATGTAAGCTTCTGTTAAAATAATAAATTACTTATATACACACACACATACACATATATATTTAAAATTGTGCAAACTTAACCTTATATTATACATAATATTTTTTCAATTTTACACCTATGAAACCCCGCAGTAGACACAAATTTGGACACCAAGAGCCACTAAGAAAAGATCCGTTCATACCACGTTGAGTTTCTGGAACAGGTAGAGGAAGCCTCCGAAGGTCAGTATCATTAACAGCAGTAGCATCACTGACAAAAACTTGACTAAAGATGTGTTGCCCGCTGGCCGGGGTCTGCTGTATCCTGCCCGTGGAGGCACCGGTGGAGGTGGAGGATTGTAGCTAGTGTGAAAGGTGTTTATCATGATGAACAGAGGCACAAGTCGGTTAGAGAAGAGAGGTGTACTCCAGTGGCACCCATGCAGTTTTGAAGAGCTGCTCTCAACGCAAGCAAGCTCATTCAAATGCAACTTCCTGAAAGATGTCACCTTTTTTAGATGGGCTGAGAGTTAAAGGCGGATGTGTTTGTGCACAATTTGTCATAAGTAAGCATGCATCCTCACACCAGGTACTAGAAAGGCCTGATTCCATGAGGTCACACATTTTTGCACAAAGGTCATTGTCTTTGCAGATTCAAAATCTGCCGTTTGAATGTTCTGCTTTCTCATTTTGTACACAAGTATTTGTAAAGAATTAGTTTTACTTAAACGAATATCAAAACTTGTATGAATAGCATTGCATTAAATATAAAAAGCACACCAAATGGCATCTCACAAACAAATAATTTTAGATCTTTTCTCAGAAATAAATTTTTTTTGCAATTACTTTTAATCAATTGATCCCAAAGTGATTTTAGTGAGGGTAAGATGTTCACACAGGTGTCCTATTAGAGAAATGAATGGAGGATTTTTTTTTTAAGTCAAATGCAATAAGCATACATTTTTAAAGTGACTTATATGTCCAAATACTTTTGGTGCCTCTTTATTTTTGGGCATTAATTATTGGTGACTTGTGAGCTGCAATTAGAGCAGAGTTTCTGTTTGTCAGTAAACCACAGGAAATAAAGTCACATGTTGTATGTGTCTATGTTTCTTTAAAAAAAATCTGACCGGAGTGAAGCACATGTGGTGTAAACAACAGAGAATGAAGATTCTTTGCAGTTGTGTGCATAAACACCAGCGAAACCCATTATGAAACCTGGTTTTTATGAACCATAACCATTTTGTTAGATAATCAAGGTCGATAACAAGTTCCTACTTTACCACATCTATAAAGCATCCTCGAAAATCTATGAGTGACATGCTCTTCCTTTTGGCTTTTGGCCTATATACAGTTGACAACTTTTGACCTCATTTTAACCACCAACTGGTGGTCTCAAGTACATATTCTCATAACTCCACTTGATCTTTCTGTTGAAAGAATTGCTGTATCTGTAAACAAGTAAGCATCTATACGTAGTTTATAGTTTGTTAGACATTTTTTTTAGATGAAGGGACTGTAATGTTGGTTATAAACAGTACATAATATTAAAAACAAAAAGGTTTTTCATTTAAATGTAGTCTGTTGACAATAGAACCTAATTATGCTGATTACATAGTATCGATCAATTTTATGCAAAAGACAAAACACTCAACAGGTTTCACATGAACTGAAGCATCTAACCTCAGTTCCACCCCCACTGCCAGGGCTCACATTTTCCGAAGTCATCAGTATTATTTCAAACACTCGCTTCATACATTAGGAAATGATCTTCGCCCACAAGTCGTGAAAGGGGACAACTGGGATCTGTCATTTGACCTTTATTGACCGAAACATCAGAAATAATGCAATGTGCTTCCTGCGTAGTGTGAATGCATGTAGGTGGAAGTATACATATTTCAGCGTTTTGAATAAGCAATGCTCATGAGTAACGTGAGGTCATTTACAGTGAAAAATATTGGCACTTATCATTTATTGTCACAAATTAAAGCTACACACAAAGCATGTTAAAAAATTCTTCCTGCAAATTCTAAATCTTCTTTCAGGCGCCCCTTAAAAATCAAGGCTTTATAAGTTATTGTACAGTAGTTAGGTAATATACTGATAATCATGATGCTGTTGCTTTATGTAATTTTCACTATTTTTCAAAGAGAAAGAAAGCTGATAGACTTCCAGTGCATTAGCTGTTCTGAAAATGACTAGAAAGTATAAAGTGCAGTAACTTGTAAAACTAGCTACAGACTAGTGTTTATAATTACAAAATTATAAAATTATTACAGGGAGATAGAATTTAACACATACATAGCAAACCTTGTACTCACTGCTTCTTTTTTCAGGGATGGATAGAATGATTGGTAACGCATGACTCAGTGTCTGTTTTGTGCGTGTTGGTGAAAAAGAGACTGTGGGCCTATGGAACTGAAAATGGCACATTAAAATGTTCACACTTTCCTGAAAATGTGCAAATGATGCAGGATTGAAGTGTGAAAATACTTCAGCTGGAATAATGACGTAATTACATGTCTTTGTGTTATAACATGACTCACATTTACTCACAAAAATACACTTTATACAGTTTTGTAAAGCTTAATAAAATATGATAACACTTAAGTACATGGAGATATCAATGAAGCAGTGGGCTTTAATATCTTAAAAATATTTAATACTATGCTATAGGGAAACTTTTATTAGCTAACATGCCAATATCAAAGGCTAGTAATAAATTATGCATTAAAAAAATCTGCCACAAGCCGCATATGGGTATGGACTCAACTTTACAGTTCTGTTATATATGATTAAACATTAGTGAATCTCACTGCAGTATGATATGGGCAGTGGCTCCTACTGTTGGTGACAAGTGTAACTACACTAAATAAAGCATTCACAGGCTGACACTACACTAACTGCTTCACTGCACTGTTAGCAACGTGTTGTCTTTATTCAACTGTTCATTATATAGTATGTATCTAAAAATACATTATATTTTTCTAGAGTATTCATTAACCTGACAGTGCACATTAATTTTAAGTCTTGTTTCGGTCCTACTCAGGGATTCTGATACACTGGTCATATGAAACTTTGTGGTGATATTGGAACAATCATCACACTGTCAGTTTTCATTATACTGCATCATAAATGCTGATCTGTAAAGAGCCTGGGCAGTCTTTGAGAGTGTCAGGGGGTGTAATGGACCACTAATGCCAGGGTGTGCTGCTCTTTTTTCTGGGAGCCCTTGATGCCGCGATGCCATGAGGGCCCATCACAGGGCTTGAGCACTTGAGGATCCTCTTTGCTGCTGTGCTGAGGATTCTGGCAGTGAAAAGATGGATCTCCATGACACTTCAGAAATGCTAAGAAACACCTGTAGAACTGAAAGGAAAAAATAATGAAACAGTCTGCATTTAGTTTCACTAATATAGACCTTTTTTAGGGGAAGATAAGGTACAATGTTGTCCT
Source organism: Carassius gibelio (assembly GCF_023724105.1). Classification (NCBI taxonomy): domain Eukaryota; kingdom Metazoa; phylum Chordata; class Actinopteri; order Cypriniformes; family Cyprinidae; genus Carassius; species Carassius gibelio. Next base: position 21,906,394 of record NC_068409.1, on the reverse strand, counting down.
TTTAAGTATACTTGTCTGTGTTCCACTTTCGTCTCATGGACAATGCACAACATACTTTTTTGTGTCCTCACAGACTTGTGCATGGACAGCAGTGCATGTGCTACCTGAGCACTCATGGGCAATTAAGTATTTTTTTTTAAAGGTCTGCACATTCGACTGCACTAGATGGAGTGGAATGTGGAAAATGGAGGTATACTTTATATGCTTTGTGCACTTTTTTCCTAACAATGTGCATACATTAAAATATAAAAATATATACAATTTAAATATTGAAATACTAGCTCTGACCATTGAATTGTGATTATTAATTATGTGATGCAATATTTTGACAAATCTGAACATTTGGTCTGAATTTGGTTAGATTTGATTTTCCAAAATATGCATCAAAAGTAGTAGATGCAAATTATGGTATGTGGCTGAATATAGTGGCCTTATAGCTTAGCTTTTAGGTTATTTAAAAAAAAAAAAAAATTATGTGATAAATAATATATAGTTCTAATGATAAATGCACTTAATTGTTTATTGTCAAATCAATACACTAGGACACAGTACAGTGTTTCTACACCCCAACTAAAAAATTCTAAATTCATTTCATCTGTGGACTAACCTGGCTGTTGAAAAGCACATATATGACCGGGTTGACCACTGTGCTGCTCTTGGCCAGGACTGATGGCACCACGCTGGTTATGGGAGAAATCACTCCCCTCCTGCCAAAGGTGGCCAGCAGAGCCACCACCCCGTATGGCATCCAGCACAGCAGATAGCAGGAGACCATGGTGATAACCATGAGAAGGATATGGTTCTCCCTCCTCTGTGCAGTCAGCAGGTTGATCTTAGTTACCTTAGCCGAAAAAAGAAACACTTAATGTATGCGTATCTATGCGTACATTAAACATTGCATTTTGATGTAGAAACTTTTTCAACCATCTAAATCCAACTAAAAGCCTCCATCTTGCTGCAGATAACATAAACTGTCATACAGTTCATGAATTAGCTTGCCATGTGTAAGCCGTCTGCAAATTAAAAGAAGACTGGCAGATGGTTTCTTCAGGCATCAAAACATCAAGAGTCGTGACTTTTACCCTCTGGAGTCTGTTCAACTTCCTTATCCCCTTCCTATCATGAAGCAATCTCTCTCTATAAAGATCTCCTGCCGGTCAGGAACCGAATGAGAACTTCCAATCAGCAGTGGTGGCAAATGAGAGCTGATGAATGGAGCTGAGCTCCCTGCACCGGCTAATGTCGAAATTCACACCGTTTACATGCTCCATTTGTCCTACACAAGATGATTGTGTTCGTATTGACAGCTCCAGCTCAGCTGTTTTCTCACCTGTGTAATCCTCTGAAAGTGTCCTTCAGCAATTTGTAGGATCAATGACACTGACAAAAAAATATTAATTTGAAGCAACATAAACAAAATTTCCTTTCAGTACAGTATAATTTTCCCATTTCCATAATTTATTAACCCTTTTGCCTGGAAGTCTTTGATTCTGTGAATGATTCAATAAACAAAAAAGTGTCCTCCATTCATAAACACCCCAAAAAGTGCTTCTTAATAGTGTCTAAATACATTTTCATTCGCTTTCCATTGAATAGTGTACTGGAAATCGATTTCATACCACACGTCTGGAGTGATTCTATTTTAGGAATGCAATTACTTTTTTTCAGACATGTCACCCCCTGATTTTACCAGTGCTCTCTTCTTGTAATTCCTCCTTTTGAATCCCATCAGAATTCCATGTTTGTGTTTCTAAGAAAAGCCAAAGGGCTTTAGCGATTGGCCCACTCATACGTGTAATGGAAGCAGCTCTTTCCATTTGTCTGATACACAATGTGGTGCCTGCTACTGAACAGAGTGAATCCTGGAGGAAATAGGTTTGTTACATAACAGTTTGTCACCAGTAGTAACAGACTCTTTTCGTTCTAAAAATAACTCAGATGGTGATTCATTCATAGAATCGCTCTGGTGACTAGAGGCTGGCTCCCTGCATACCTGCTGGAAATGCTCATGACATATTTCTTCACACGGTGATGTGTTTATGAAATATGCCTCAGACATAGGTGAGTCACAAAAACCTAAAGCCTTCTTCGCCCTGAGCACTGTCTAACCTGATGCCCCAAAGTGCTTTGATCTTATTCCCTTAGCTGGACAAATCCATATCAAATGGATAAATAAAGAATCCAAGAGCGGAGAATCTGTTATCTGTAGCTGGCCGGGGGTTGAAATGTTAATTTGACACTAGCTATGAGACATCATTGCAGATTTCTGGGTACAACAGCTTTATTTCCACAGACATGTTACACAAAAGCACTGGGATCCCTCTTCTTGTCGATGTTTGTGCTTTCAGTCACTGTATTAGTGATGGGAGTTTTACCTGCATTGTTTCTCCAGGTTCACACTATTCATGTTCAAATTCAAAGTATTTATGAAACATCCTTTAGTGCACATCCAATGGACACCTCACTCTCACGAAAGAGGATTTGTGTATGACAGTGAAGCATCATAACTGATGCTTGTAGGTCACATGACAGCGACAAAATGACAAATATAGTACATCTGGATTACATTAATACTATATACACACATTCAAACTATATAGAACATCCCTTTTAATAGTGGCAAAGTAGTACCTACTTGGAGTGCATGCGACTGCATGAGATGTAGCCTTACCATTTCTTCCTTAGAAAAATTTGATAAAAATTGTGAAAGCAGTCTTTACGTACGAGTTATTGAATCATTCATCATTCACAATTTGACAATGGAGCAATATGACAATATGATAATGACAAAATCAATAATCACAATTGCTTTATTCTAAAATCTTAAAAAATAAAGGTTCCAAAAAGATGTTTCTACAGTGATGCCATAAAAGAAGCCCAAAGAAGCTTTAAGTAAACAGTTAAAAGAATGATTTTCTGTAGTGTAAAGATCTTTTTATCTTTTTCCACCATAAAATAACCTTACAATGGAAAGGTTCTATGGATGTTTTATGTTTCTCTTCCAGTACTCTAATGATAGCTGTAAAAATATATAGTTAATTTAATAAATAATAACATGTAAAACATATAATAATGAATAAATCCTCTCTCACTCACCCCTTTAATAATGCACAGGATTTTGCCATAGCAGAAGATCATGAGCATTAGGGGTAGAAGCAGACAGAAGATGAACAGGCACATCACATAAGACATGCTGTTGGCTGAGCGCTGATGCCACTGCACTGAGCATGTTGTCCCGGGCCCTTCAGGTCCATAGCTACTCCAGCCCAGGAACGGGGGGAGAGTCCACACCAGCGAATAGAGCCAGGATCCGGCCACACAGAGCCAGGCCCTGCGGAAGTCAGACACGTCTGCCTTGGTGGGGCGCAGCAGGGCGGCATAACGCTCATATGATAGTATGGAAAGAGACATCAGAGACACAATTCCTATTTTGGGATAAATAAAACAGATATGGAAAAATGGCGGTCACAAAACAAATAGCTTGTGAATATTCCAAATGTCTTTTTATCATAATATATTGCCAGTCTACACCAAGCAATGACAGCAATTTTGACAACTTTCTGTCACGCAGGGGGAAAATGACAATAAACCCAAGTTTGACAAAGCCATTTACCGTGAACATCCGGGACAGTCCCCTAGAGAGAAGTCTGAGGTTAAATGCAAAGTGCATCCTGTTCTGTCCCTGGATCAGTCGCACAACCTACATCTGTTATATAGAAACTGCCCAAATTATCTGCAACATTGAGGTATTGTGTTAACGAGACTGCAATTGCTGTTTATCAAAACTAGAAAAAAACTATTTATTGATTAAAACCTTTTTATGAGCTCTAAAAATCAATGCACAGTGATTATAAACTAACTGAAAGAATGTATAAAATTATTAAAACATACAAAATTAATTTTAGTTTTTATTGAACACTGAGTATGTGTAAATGTGAGGTCAAAGGTATGGAGACAAATCGTTATTTAACAACCCATCCTGAAAACAATGCAGATGTGTCTTGACACAAGATGATGGAGCTCGAATAAGCTGTTGACAACATAGTTATTTCTTCTGTCCAATTGTTAACCACAGAGAAAAACTTTGAACTTCATTCTGCTTCAGTGGGATTGCACTGCAGGTCCACATGTTCTGCATAAAAGTGCTCTGCACTTGTCCCTGCAGTTCCTCTACACATCACAGCAAGAGATACAGGGGGTGTCATAACACTCCCACTAGAATAATTAATAGTCTTAAATGAGCTCTCCATTCAAATGTCAGATAACTGTGACTTCCGAGACAACCCCCAGAGAAGATAAAATCAGTGTGATTCTGTCTGCCTTGAGCATTAATAATAAAAATAGAAGCAGATTGACCTTACAGCAAGAGATATTTTGCATATGCATTATTTTTGCATATGCTATATATATTATGATTAGTGTTGGTTAACTACTTTAACTGCAACATCTTGAAAACGTATTTACTTATAATTGTGTGCTGTTGAGTGACGCACACACAGACATTTTCAAATCAAATGCTTGATTAAAATTAGTCAGCAACAAACTTATACATATATGTTTATTTATTTATTTATTTATTTATTTATATTTTCTAAACTTAACCTATATTTTTCTGGCTTATATTTTTTCCTAAGCTTCCCAAAAACTACTAAAATATGAACATTATTAAGCTTTTGGTTTGAAGACGCTATTAATAAATAGTTATTAAATATATAACGACCATGGATATTGTGTGTTTGTGTTAAAAGCGTTACTCATCGATCAGAAAATCCATACACCTGTAGCTTACTCAAGAAAAAACAACGCACATCGCTACAAAGAAAGTTCAGCTGTAAAATATCCTCTGAAATATAGCTCACCTGTTGGATGAACTTCAGTAGGAAACTTACCAAAAAGCGAATTGGCGAACCCGTACCATTTGCAGCCGTGATATCCCAACAGCCATTTCCCATAGAGACTGGAAGCGAAGCTGAAGGGAGTCCCAAACAAACAGACCAGTATGTCACTCACGCTGATGTTCAGCAGGATGAGGTTTATAGGTGTCCACAGCGAGCGAAACCTCGCAAAGATGAGCAGGACGAACAGGTTGTTGAGGAATCCAAACACCAGAATAACTCCGAGGCAGACGGCGGTCACCGTGTGGCCGGTTCGGCTCAGGCCGGGTGGGGGATCGTGGGGCTCTAGGGCGTCTTCTGAACTGACATTTGCACTTTGATTGAGCTCAGAAGTGTCTTTGTAGCTAATGTTCAAACTCCAGATGTAGACGACCATAGCAGCCTTACTGTACGGCTAAATAGTGTTGACACTATGACTTTCCTCACGGATGGATGCACAGTTCTCATCTCCCCCCTCACTGACGCGCAGCCCACCATTAACACCCTGCCTCTGCTGCTGCTGACCTCCCGTGCGTCTGAGAGGCGCGTCTTTGAGCGCCAGGGTGACCAGGGTGCGAATTATGAGGGGTAGGGGGTGGGGGTGCATATTATTTTTAGACTATAGGCCTATATATATTATATTTTATACATTTGCATATCGTTTTCGTATTGATAAATGCTATAATATATTTTTCCACAGATACGTAGGCTATAGCTTTCAATACTTTCCAGTGGACTCTGTTCTGTTCTAATGAAATCAAGTTTGCCTGAGGAACTAACCATAGCAACATTGCGCTGCTCACAGTTCAGTATGCAGTAGGTCGAAAAAAGTATATTTGTTAGTTACTTATGAAAATGTTTGGGATTATGAAAGGGCTTACATCTGAATGTTTCGAATATATCTGAATTAGGGCTGGTAATTTAACGTGTTAATTTGTTTAATTAATTATGGAGGAAAAATAACTCGTTAAAATTATTAACGAATTTGACGCACTTGCCCCGCCCCAGACCTATGGATCATCTGCCATTTCATACAGTCTACTGATGACTAATATGAGACAGAGCAATAACTTGCGTGATGGAGCCTGGAAAATGCCCCTAAAATTCAAGATATGGGGCAAAACGCTCGCGTTGGATTTGACGTGAGGCTGCTCAGACCAACCGGTGTATGACATCATCTACCGCAAGAGCTATTCAAAAGCACAAGGAGCTCAGGAGGGGGCCAAGATGGCGTCCTTCTAATCAGACATGCTTTATCTCTGTCCTTAGTAGGCGCGGAGTTTGCAGCTGGAAATTATGTCCCAGCTTCTATTTAACTTTCTTTAATACGAAGATACCTCTTACGTCTCAATGGTATTGAAGGAATAAACGTTTTGGATGGGCAAAAGGAGAAGTAGGAAACACTCCTCTCATCACAACGCTGTTGCAAACGAGATGGAACTTCCTTGCGAGTCTGTTATGGAGACCTGTTGCCTGGCCGATTTCCCTAGTCTGCCTGAAACACCCCAAAAAAATGATTCTCCGGCCAAAAAAAGGAATCGAGTTGGTGCAAAACCTGATTCTGAGAACACCTCGGAAGTGCTTGAAGCTATTCATGCACTAGGCTTGAAACTTGATCAAATGCACTTAAAGGTTTCGGCGATTGAGAAAACCACGGAGCTCACTTCGACCAAGGTGGATAGTTTAGCAACCTCAGTACAAAATCTCATCGTCGAAGTTAACTCTCACGACGAACGGTTATCCCTGATGGAGAAAGAAATCCAAACTTTAAAGGACGAAAACGCGACTTTGAAGTCTAATATAGCAGAGGCTCAACGTTACACTCGACGTTGGTCTCTCAAATTGCATGGCTTGAAGGAGGCTGATGGTGAAAATGTCAGACGGATAACTATCGATGCTCTTGCGAAGGTTGCTCCAGATGTTCAAGACCAGCTTGATCGGGTGGTGGACGTAGTTCATCGTATTGGTCGCAAATCAACGCCACCAAATAAGCGACCCATTATCGTTCTCTTCTCGATGCGCCGTTACCGGGACGCGATTTGGAGGGCAGCCAAAAACTCCAGATTTTTACTGGACAATGCGCTACGCATCTCTGAGTTGCTATCGCCTGAAGACAAAGCGGCAAGAGAAAAACTGTGGCCGAGGGTGAAGAAGGCTAGAGAGGAAGGCAAAAGGGCTATATTTCGTGGTCCACATGCATACATCGAGGGGAAAAGGATTGACACTAATGACTGATGGATTTCTGATGGAAAAACCATTAAAGGCATCTTCAAATTTTCTTACTTGCCGGGCGAATTATAATTTTTTTTCCCCTATAATTGTTTACTGCCTGTTGCATCTCCGGGGCTTCTAATTTAGAATAGTAAATTTCAGCTTCAAGACATTAGGTCTTGAAGCTTGGTAATTTGTGAATTTTTTTTTTTTTCTTTTTTCTTTTTCTTGTTCTAGTTCTTTCGGAATGGACTTTAAGTTTAATTCTCTGAGCATAGTGTCACTGAATGTAAGGGGCGTTCGAGAAATTACGAAGCGAAAGGCTTTATTTCTTTTTTTAAAACGGACAGATGCTGACTTTATTTTTTGTCAAGAAACACATTCTACAGATTTGGATGAAAAATTTTGGAAATCTCAATGGGGAAAATCTATTTTTTTCAGTCACGGCACTTCGCATTCAGCGGGAGTTTTGGTTTTGTTGAACAGATTTAAAGGAGACGTTCTGAACTCTGTGGCGTGTGAAAACGGAAGATGGGTTATTTTGACTGTGAAATTAGACAATACTATATTTATACTTTGTAATATTTATGGTCACAATTCCAATACGTTGAATAAGTCATTATTTGCAAAGGTTTCTGATATTATTCAATGCAAATTTGATGCATTCCAAGCTTCATATGTTATATTTTCAGGCGACTTTAATGAATGCGTGGATAATCTGTGTGATAGATATCCACCTCGTTCTTCTCAACGTGATGCACAATCAAATTTACCTTCTCTATGTGCCAATTTATCTCTTACTGATGCTTGGCGATTCTACAACCCTGGAATATCCGAATATACTTGGTCTAACAAAGACAAATCTTTGCAATCTAGAATTGATATGTTTTTTATTTCTACATCTGCCTTGCAATATGTCAAGGAAATCGTTCAAAAGTATGCCCCTTTAACTGATCATAAGCTTATTTCTTTAACCCTTATAGGCACAAAAGAGAATTCTAGTCTTAGAGGGTACTGGAAATTTAATAATAATCTTCTTAAGGATGAATACTTTAATAATAGTGTTAAAAAATTTGCAAATGACATTTTGGGAGGTGTAAAGGAAGGATTTAAATGTAAATGGGAATTTTTTAAATATAATGTTAGAAGGATTGCAGTTAAACGTAGTAAAGAACTAAAAAAAATTAATAAACAAAATGAGTTAGAGTTAATTAATAAGTTAGGGATACTGGAACATAAGCACAATCTTACTAAGGAGGAAGAAGCTGAATTGGTCGCAATTCAATCCCAGCTAGACTTGATCTATTTAGACCTGGCTAAAGGTGCTTTTATTCGTTCTAGGGCGAAATGGCTTGAAGAGGGAGAAAAAAATACAAGTTATTTTTTCGCACTTGAAAAAAGAAATGTTAAAAGAAATGCTTTAACTGCTTTAAATATTAACGGGAATCATTGTATGGATCAGAAAACAATTTCTGACTTTGTTTACTCTTTTTATAAAGAACTATATGATTCCAAATTTGATTTATATAATTGTGAAGAATTCATTAAAATAGTCAATCAACATTCTCCTATTATTGATAAAGATTTTCATGATTTTTGTGAATCCAATATAACTTCTTCTGAGATTAAAGATGCCCTGTTAAGAATGAAAAAAGGGAAAGCACCAGGTATAGATGGGTTGACCGTAGAATTTTACTTACATTTTTGGGAACTGATCGAAATACCTCTTTATAATATGTATAATGAATGTATTAACAGTGGTGAAATGACTAATACTATGAAACAAGGTATAATTTCATTAATTGCTAAACCGGATAAAGATCCAAATTTGATAGAAAATTGGAGACCAATCTCTCTTCTAACAATTGATTATAAATTAATTACTTTAGTATTTGCTAACAGATTACGAGAAGGTTTGAATAAAATTATTAGTGAATGTCAATCAGGTTTTTTGAAAGGACGACACATAACTAACAATATTAGACTTGTGCTTGACCTTTTGGATTATGCTGAGAATGTTGATGAAGGAGCCGTTATTTTCTTTTTAGACTTTTATAAAGCATTCGATACAATTGAACATGAATTTTTATTTAAAACTATAACACTTTTTGGATTCGGAAATACATTTTTGAATGTAGTTAAAATGTTTTACAATGATATTAATAGTTCTGTAATACTTAATACTTCCACCTCTAAAAGATTTAACATTAACCGAGGAGTACGTCAAGGTTGTCCAATTTCCCCCTTTTTATTTTTGTTGGTTGTCGAGTTATTATCCATTGGTATTGCTAATAATGAACAAATTAAAGGTCTCAAAATTTTTGGTAAAGAAATTAAAATTTCACAATTGGCGGATGACACAACCTTATTTTTAAAGAGCTCATCTCTTATTCCTACTGCTATCTCTTTCATCAACATTTTCTCTAAGGCTTCTGGCCTAATTCTAAATTTATCCAAATGTGAAATCCTTCCTTTACACAATTTAAATGATAAAGTTATAAGTGATATTCCAGTGAAATCCTCTGTCAAATACCTAGGAATTCTTGTAACAAAGGATGTTACAGAAAGACAAAGCTTAAATTTCTCCTCTAGATTAAAAAAGACCAAAGCATTATTAAACTGTTGGTTACAACGTGATCTTTCTGTTTATGGTCGTGTCCTATTATGTAAAGCAGAAGGCTTATCTCGATTTGTCTATCCCGCCTTATCTTTATATGTTAAAGATTCTTATTCTAAAGATATCAATAATCTGTTTTATTCTTTTATTTGGAAAAACAAATCCCAAAGACTGAAGAAAAGAGTTCTTACTAACAAGAAAGCTGAAGGGGGTCTGGAAATACTCTATTTTGAAGATGTTAATAGAACTTTTAAAATCAATTGGATTAAAAAATGTTTGATTGATCGTTACTCCCTTTGGAACCACATCCCACACAGTCTCTTTGACCAAATAGGTGGCTTAGAATTTCTGTTAACTTGTGACTTTAACATTTCTAAACTCCCTCTTAAATTGTCAAAATTCCACCAGCAAGTGCTTTTAGCATGGAAAATTTGCTACTCACACAATTTCTCTCCTCACACTGCCTTCATATGGAATAATATCAATATAATGAGTGCCAATAGATCTTTATTTTTAAGGAATTGGTTTAACAGGGATATTAATCATCTGATTAATATGTTTGATAATTTTGGAAATCTTTTAACTTATGAACAATTTATGCGAATCCACAATTTCCCTGTGCATTTTAAGGAATTTAATTTGGTCATTAAAGCTATTCCTTCTACTCTTGTACATCTGGTTAAAAGTCATATTCACTACAACTCTATAGTAAGGACAAAACCAAAATTAATTTTAAACGGTCTTGAATTGATTGGTAAAAAATGCAATAACAAGCATATTTACACTATTTTCCAAAAACAAAATAAAATAACACCTAGAGGAAAATGTTTTTGGAACTCTATTATTGATAATATTAATTGGAAGTCTGCTTGGTTAATCCCGTTTAAATATTGTATTAATAACAAAACTAAAGAAATACATTTTAAAATTTTGCATACCATCTACCCTGTTAAATCAATAATTTCAAGATACTCTGATATTGATGATTTATGTTCTTTTTGTAAAAATGAGAAAGAGGTATTAACACATTTGTTTTTTGATTGTAAAATTTCCCAAAAGTTTTGGAAAGAATTGGCAGATTTTATTTTTTCTCTTGTAAAGGATAAATATTATTTTTCTTTAAAGGATATTATTATGTACTATGAAAATAATGTAAACAAAGGTCTTGAATACATTGTTAATTTATTCATATTGCTGGCGAAATTCTACATACATAAACAAAAATGTTTAAACTCATCCCCTATATTTAAAGTATTTTTAATTGAATTTGATTGTTTTATATCTTCATTGAAATTGATAAAAAACAAAAAGTCATTAACATGCCTAAAATATTATGAAGTTTTCTTTAGATCCCCTGTAACTAATTAATGTAATTGTATATTACACTGACTGTCCTATGCTCTGTACTATGTATGTTATTTGTTCTGTGTTCAATAAAAAAAAAAAAAAAAAAAAGCACAAGGAGCTCTTGTATTGCGGTACTTTGATGTCACACACCGATCGGTCTGATGGTGATGACCCGCTTCTAGCTTAATGGTTCAATGAACCATTCATAAAGAACCATTTACTTCACTCCTGAATGAATCAGCCATTTGAACGAATCAAATGAATGAATAAATGACTCGATGACTTAATCATTAAGACATTTACCACCACCTACTGGCAGTTTTAGTTTATTATTTAGAGTATAATTTCATTAAAGAAATAATTTCATATTGTCATAGTAATAATAATACAAATGAAGAAAATAAATTATTATAGTTAGCTATAGTTCACCCAACCAAAAATGACTCTGTCATCATTTACTCACATGGTCCAAAAGTATGTAATAAATTTTATCAAATAAAATTTGTCTTGCTGAACCTACTTTTTGTAATGACTGTTTGATGCTTTACACAACAATGACTTCAAATTATCTTTTGTGAGTAATTTCTCCAAATTTGATGTGCGATTATTTCGATTCATTAATCACCACATCATGTCATTGTAAAAATAAAATAAAAAATAATCTGAAGGCATAATCTGAATATATTCTCAAATCTTTTGTTTTGATTCATGTTGAAGGTGTTTTCACACTTGGTTCAATTGCCCTATATATAATTTTATTTTCACCACATGCAAACTTACAAGGAGCTCATAAAAGGCACTTTATCTGATCATTTTGTTTTATGTTCCACCACATCGTCAAATCATGTTGCATCTTTTCATTACTTACTGTTTTTTGTTTGTTTAGAAGTATTTGGTCCGTGTTGCGTTCATATATCATTTGAACGGAACCAGAGTTTGTTTTGCTGCATTCACACTTATTCAAACGAACCACACTAACAGAGCAATCGCACCAGGGTTCGTTTTTACTCAAACCAGACATGACAAGTGTGAAAGCCCCCTGAGACTTCGGAGTGTAGATTGTGAAAAAAAAATTGATTTATATTGGAACCGTGGAGCGATTACTGAGTCTTTTTTTTGTTTTTGTTTTTTTTGACGTAGACTGGGACTTTGGAGTGTGAATGGCAAAACATTTGGTTCAGATCGGGACTTTGAAGTGTAGAAAGAAAGGAAGAAAACACAATAGACACAAATCCCTTAATAAAATGGTTTTATTGTAGTAGGCTAGGCTAATTGCGTAGTAAGGTTTGAACTAAACCTTAAATAAATTTGAAGAAGATTCTAAGACTTTTTAAAGTAACATTAAAATATTTAAATTTACAGTTAATGACTCATACATTTAAAACAAAATTGAGATAGATGAAGTGAGGTTTTATACTCAAGCTCAGAATCACTTTTAGATTCAGGTTATCATGGCCATTTACCATTTACATGATTGTAAATCAAACTGTAAGCCAGATGTATTATTTTATTTCTAAAAATTCATTTAAAAATATCGATGATGTTACAACTCACACTGTATCATAACATTTCCCATTCTCCCCTACCCATGCATTAAGGTTCAACAAATTGTTTATTTTGCTGGGGAGAAAAAATACTGCCTATGCTTAAAATTCTATTTCAGAAAATATATTTTTTTATAGTTGGCCATTTATGATATCTGTATAAAATTTATTTTCTTGGAATTATGACTATGAATCTTTCCTCTTTTTTTTTTTGTCCATTAGACTCTATCAAGTCAGACCATGTGAAGCATTCTTTAAATAAAATTTATCAATCAAAGCGCCAACTTCTGCCAGATAGTGCTTTATCCTGAGAATCAAAAGTAAACTTAAATTTTGTCAGATATATGGTATTAAAGATATGATGATATGGATGGCTGTACATTAACTGACAGGTAATCAAAAGTTGCTAACTTACAACAGCCATGCAATGTTCATAGTCAAATTTTTGTTTTAATTTGGACACTCTTTGAATCTTTTTCCAATACTGCCGTGATCATATATCTCACATCCACAGTAACTGGTTGTGCGGCTGTGAGTTTTGATCCACTCCATGGAAAATCTTGTTATGGTAATTTTGCCATCACCTTTGTGATGATTTCCCCTGTGGAGCCCACATGGTTTTATACTGTTAATTAATATAGTATGATTCTCACTATAAATCACATACATAAAACAGCAGCACCTTGTCATATCGTAATCCATGGCTACAAATCTATTTGTGTGAGGAAAACTGCAGTTACAAAAAGGTTAATAACACAGACATATCAGCATTAACACAAGGGCTTCTGGCAGAATCCACCGATACTTGTAGGTCAGTGTTATCAGCTCACAATAGTTAACAGAAGCTATTTAGTCTCAGCTGTCAGGCAGTATTGTTTTAGAAATAATACTATTTTATGAAGCCAAAAGTTAAATCTGTCCTATTTAAAGGTGACACCTCCATAGGTCAGTGATAATTGAGTTGTGCCCTGTGGATTCTCTGAGGTGTCACTGCAGACTATATTAGAATAACAGATTAAATATGAGTAAAGAGGAGAGCGGAGGTTTTAATGGAGAGAGTTTTGATAATAAAACCAATCCGAAATGCCAGAAGACTTCTACCCTTTGCACAATAACAATGAGTTTTTTTCCCCCTAAAATGTCCATTCTAAACAAATGAGACCTTTTCTAGTTAAAGCTGAGAAGCACTGCATGAGATAGATGGCTCATAATTTTTGAGCTTCATCATTTTGCAAACATTATGAAAATGTTCTCTAAACATTCTAACAACTAGCAACATTTAAACAAACATTGAAATTCAGGTGAAAGTCCAACTAAAATGGTTTTGAATGTTTTAAAATGTATTAATAATGCTTTTGTGCTAATGTTTTGAGTGCATTATTGACCAGATATCTTTGACTTCTATTAATGTTGCTGGAGGATTGAATTTGTTCACAACTTTGAGAGAACCTTGCCAGAGAATGTTTCCTGTTAGCTGGGGTAAGGACTCATGTAAAAATGGCCTGACTGTATGTTAACCAGCTGATTACATGATGAATCAACAAATAAATACAATTATTAAAAATAATAATTTTGCCTGCATATTAGATTCTGTATCAGTGTCCAAAAGAACCGGCGAAGCAACAAGACAAACACTGACACAGCATTAGAGTAATATTAAAGCTGAAGTCCTCCATGATCTGATACCGCTAATTGATAACTGAGATGTAAGATGGTGCCAGTTTCGTTTTTTAGTAGCTGCATTTTAAAATCACATTGTCAAAGTAGGTTATAATTTATATAAATGTGTGTAGTATGAATACAATATGAACATGTCAGTTGTGGCACTTTCTGTGCCATTCACAGCTCCTCCTGTGACCTCTTGGGATAGAAAAGTGTCCATTTAATTTTGCCTGCTGAATTTGACATATTTCCCGTACTGCTTTTCAGATACTAATAAGGACGTAGAATCAAGTAATACTGTGTAATTATAAAGTTCTGTGCTCAGAAAAAGGATTTGTCCTCCACTCCCACTGCAATAAAATGTGGAGTTATCGATTATTGTGCTGAATGTTTCTAGCCAGAGGTGAGTCTGAATGCAGAGTTTAGTCTTGGCTTTGGTCATTTTTATTTGGAAAGGGACATGTGTGCCAACAGATGGGTAACAGCTAAATATAGTACAAGGACATCAGTAATCCTCAAGCAGGGGTGTGGAGAGATGGCTGTTCCTCCATCTGCGTCCATGAATTGGATTCATGGTGGGGGAGTGGAGTGGAGTGATACTTACATCATAGTGTGAGATTAAGATTGGCTCCAAGACATATAGACCTCACATCATGCTGCTATAATTAATGTATTTTTACAGCGAGATGCAGTGCATTGTTGTTGTCGCCCACTAGGGTTATAGTGTTTTCATTAGCTAATATGTCATGCTTGACCACCAATGTAATAATAACTTAAATCAAATATGTCTTAAATACTGTAATGTACAAATGAAATACTGTAATATCCCATTTGGAAATACAATACAATAACATTTATACAACACAATACCAAAGTGATTTTCAACTGGTTTGTGACCTTACATTTCTATTCTGATTATCAAAGATAGCAGGGAAAAACAATGCCAAATGCCAATAATAAAATGTGACTAACTGTATTAAGGGTAGCAAAATAAATAACATTTTAATTTTTAAAAGAGAGGAGAAAGATTCCTTTTGTTGTCGACATCAAAGGCTGTGCATTCCATCAAACTACAGTATTGTCTGGCACTTAAAAGCAGTCGAATTTGACAAAATGACTGCATAGACAAGTTGTATAATGCTCTCATTCAAGCATAAATGAAATGAGAATAAATATGTTTTGTGCAAACTATGCAACATCTGCACTTCTCATATAAAACCTCTTTATACTTTGTTTTTGTACATTTACAATGTTCAATGTATTATGTTTGTAATATTTTTCGAGATCAGTTATTTACACCCAGAGAAGCCTATCTGACAAATTAAATGCAACAAAATAGCTTTCAGACAATATATATATATATATATATATATATATATATATATATATATATATATATATATATATATATATATGTATGTATGTTTGCATGAATGTATGTATGTATGTAAAACATAGATTTAGTGTGTGTTCCTGTGTGCGTGTAAAACGTCTTTAACCACAGAGCCTGAGGCCAATCTCTTGTACAATCTTCTTCTGTGCTGTGGTACATGAAGAGCTTGTTTCTGAACAGGTTGGATGTGCAGACGCCTCCAGGTGAAGCATTGCAAGGTCCATTAGTCACTTGTTCAGTTAAACGATGAAAAAGTGATGAAAGACTTCTTTGTTCTTCCTTTTAAATCTCAAATAACCTTGTTAAATCCAAAAAAGATCCTTTTTCTCAGTCGCCTGTACACCTAAAAGGCAATCACAAGTTACTTAATTAAAATACTTAAGATGGATAATGTCTTATAAAATGAAAAAGAATGTGAATAATAGCATACATGAATAAGAAGGATCATGAGACGCTGAAAACTAAAGTGATGGCAAATTCAGCTTTGCCTTCACAGAAATAAAATGGTGTGTTTAAAATAGGATGGTAGAAAATTATGGCATTTACCAGAATTAAGATTCATATCAGTCATCTGATCGCCAAATCCAGGATACTTGGTCCATCCAGATGCAAGGTTTTGTTTGGAGGAGGGTCGCACTACTGTGCCCACATCAGGGTGATCGTTGTGGAGGAAATTTAACATTGAATTAGAGTACTGATGTTCTGCTACCATCAAACCACCAGAGGATACAGCCGAGGGGTACATCATGGGGGGCAGTACAACACTCAATCCCTGCCTGGAATCCCCTGACCACAGAATAGCACTGTTTGCAGGGTGATTTGGTGGCATGTGATGGTGGGATTGAACCTCCCTGCTTGTTCCTTGCTGGAGATGTTCCGGAGGAAACAAGGACTGAAACCTGGCTTGTGACTCTGCTTCCCATTGACTTGAAAGTCCATCTAAAAATAAAATAAATATTGAATTCAGTGTTTCAATCCATTTAGCAAGTCACATATTTTATGTTAAAGCTAAATTTAAGAGGAACAGTTACTTGTTTGAGCAACTTTATGATTTCTTTTGATGTTGGAGCCTTCCTCCTTCGGTTTATTTGCTTGACTCAGAGCACGGGAGAAATGTTCATCCACCATGCTGTTGATGTCTCCTTGGAAGTAAGTGAGAAGGACACTACCAGACTCCTCTTTAGTCTTCTTAGCCACAGGGTTCCCTAGACCCTCCTCCATCACTGATCTGGTACTGCAGAAACAGTAGGCATTGCATCATTTATCCGTCTATCCTGCCGTGGTGACAGCTTATTGTGTGTTTAAATATTTGTCTTCTAAATCTAATGTGAAATTGCAAATGCATGGCATTATTTGCATTCTTTCAATGGTATAGATGAATAAGATTATGTAAGCATGGGATATGTCACAACCCAACTGTTCTATATTTGCTAAGTGGATTTATATTATATTAGCATCAATTACTCGAGTATTAAGGTTTGCTGCAGTAAGCGATACAGTATTATTAAGATCAATATGAGGCCGAATAAATTTTTATGCATTTTTTGGTTGACGTCTTATGTTGGTAAGTGCTATTCTGCTAAAGAACTAAATCTTGAACTTTCCACAGCAAAAAAAAAAAAAAAAGGACAATTTGTTTTTGTTAGCTTATGAGAAATGTATGATATGTTTAATAAATTAAAAGTGGACGGCACTGAACAAAACATGTCATCATATGTCAAACACATTTTATAATGTTGTTGATTAAACGTTGATGTGTTAAATGCATTGCTATCTATCTATCTATCTATCTATCTATCTATCTATCTATCTATCTATCTATCTATCTATCTAAACAGTACCATACTCTTAAGATAAATAGATAAATAGATAGATAACAGGTAACAGGTCTGCAAACTATATTTAAAATAAATGTTAAATATATATTTTTTTTCATTTTAAGTTAATATTTAGTAATATAATTTAGTTAAATCACCTGAGGTTGATGATTGATATCTGAAGCTAGCTATCTGAAGGTTTTCTTCTTATTATTTTTTTTAGGTCTTTCGGAAGTTATAATTGAAGTCTACATATTCACGAAAATGCAGATACATATCTACTTAATATTAAATCTTAATACTGGCACGGTTGCAGAATATTAAAACATTAAAACAGTCTGTCCCCTCTCTGAACAGCAAACTGCACGTATATCACTAGGTTTAGGAGCTATAGCACTTGATTTTATCCAGATTTATAGAATTCAGCATAACGCTTAACTCTACGTTTTTGTTAAAGCTATTTTAAAATGATGAAATATTGCTGTAATGGAAACGGCCACCGATTTTACTCACCGTGCAAAAGGCGTGAATTCTCGAGTGTTAAATCAGACGCTCCCACGCTTCAGTTACACTGATCATACAAAGGCGAAATATCCGCTCTTGCGCGAGAATTGAAAACGCTACAGTTTAATCGTTTCCCTTTGTACATCGACAACAAGAAACTACTTCACTTTTTGCCCTTAAATGTGGGGCGTTAATCTATGAACTTTAACCAGCACGAGTAGAATGTGACTGAACAAGTTAGACCATTTAACTGTCATCTCTGGAAAAAAAAAGACACTGGCAAAGCTTATGTTTTTATGTTGTTTTACTTAATATTCCCGTTGACATTGTGGATCAGATAACATTGATGATCAATAATCGTTTTATTTGTCCTTTATTTCATTATTAATGTCACAATAATTTATCTTAATACATGTATGCAAAGTGTTACTCAAAAATATAGTTTAGAAAACCCTGTTATTGTAGAGGAACCTATTACTGAGCAACCCTCTGGATTTTTTATGATTTCTTGCTACTATGTTTTAGATCTGGCAGGGGGATAAACTGCTGTCTTTTTTAATTATGATAGTCTGAAGCAAAAATGACTAAAATCCTGTCTAGCTATAAAGATATATATCAGTCAGTTGAATGACACAAGTCATAACACATTTAAACAGATGACCTCGGAAATTAATCTCTCTGGAAGAAATAAAAGAATCATTGAAACAATCGTATTTATTTTTTTAAATCAATAAAATAATGACAATACAGTTGACAAAAAGAGAGAGAGAAAAAACTTAATGAAACCTGCTGGAGATTTCCAAACATGTCATTTAACAAACACAAAAAGAAATCGAATACACAGAAGTCATATTCACGCTTTTTATTGTTTTCTGTCCTGTGTCAGGAAAACAGCATTATGGCTGGTCCCTGAGTTCGAGGTATCGGAGCTCTTCGTTTCACTAGTAGTCTCTGACTTCATGGACGGTGAGGAGACTTTTAGACCACCTTTCGCTTTGGCCCCCGGTGTCACAGAGCGGCTCCAGTCTGCTCGAAATTCAAATTATCTTTTATTCATTTATTATTTCAAGAACTATTGTCTCCAGTTGATAGGTTTGTTTTTTTAGTGGTGTAAATGGGGTCGATCTTTAAAACTTAATCTACAACCTTATATTATTATTATCATTTTTGTTGGTGTTTGATATACAGTTTTGTTCAATTCAAACAGTGTACAATATTATTATTTTTTTCTCTTAGCTATAGCTATTTACTATAGTTTATATGAGACAAACCTGAGTATTCAGACTGTCTGAATCTTCCACAGCAGAGATGTATCCTCCACTGCTTCCTTACATTGTCTTTCATCAGACAATAAAACAGGAAGATAAAGAAACCTGAAATACAGCAAAAAGCAAAACACTTGTCCAAAGATCCCTTACATTCACCAGGACAACTACAATCCAAAATATTATCTTCTGTTGTTAAACAGCAGAATAATGCATCCTTATTTTATTCGTATCTATTATAATCATGAGTCCTACTGCGTATATATCGTATGTACAGTGTTACATATTTGAACATAAACTTTCTTTCACAGGCATAAGCAGTCCTTGCTGTTACCTTGAAGACTGTTGAAGAGGGAGAACAAGTACATCAGGGGTGTTTTGGCTGGGCCCCAGGCGACAAAGGTTAGTATCCAGGTAAGTCCCAGCAGGAAGGTGAGACTGGCCACCACTCTCAGGTCATGCAGGAACCCTTTTCGGCTGCTGGAGGGCTTATTGACCTGCATTTTACGGATCTGTACCAGCACCACCACAAACACGCAGATGTTACAGACCATGACCAGGGTCACGAAGGAAACCACCGTCACATAAAAGGTCACGTCATTCCTTAACCAGCAACTGAAGAGAAATAGTATAACCATAAAGGCCCATTAATTCCAAAAATACAGTTATAATGGCAACCATGTGATAAATAAATTTGCGTCCACACCAACAGGCGATAACTTTCTGTTTATTTTAATCATGCCCTTCAGATATGTTCTGCGCGTGCAAAAACGGTGAGGAAAATTCAAAAAAGACCAATCATTTCGATGGCTAAGAGAGCTCAACGATCTGCAACTTCAGAAAACACATGCAAATAGAAAAATTTAGAAAAAACAGTCAGTTTGACATCAGTTTGACAGCACATGTTCTGCAAATGCTCACAACACACACACACTGCAAATAAGTAATTTTAATAATAAAAGCATAGGCTATGGTTAAAGTAAGGAAATTTGCAAAAGTAAGTTAGCCACCTTATGTTTCTCATTTACAGTACACTCTTATCCCCCTCCCACTGCCCTGCCCCAAACTTGCGATTCCCAAACTTTTTCAATGTGGTCTGTGCATATTTGCAGCATGTTTCTTTATTTGGTTGTGTTGTGAGCATTTGCCATGCATGTGTTGTCAAATTAATGAAAATGTTTTCTTAATTTGCAGGTATTTTTTTTGTTTGTTTGTTTGTTTATTTGCAGGGCTTTGAGCTTTCTCTGCCACCATAAATCATACATTTTTTATCACATGAATGTGTTAGCAACGTCATGAAATACAGAATCGTTTTAAAAATACGTTTTCTTGTGGGATTGGGTATCTTGCTCTATGATTATAGTTATATTTGTTGGTGTGCACCATTTACAAATGTGTATTTTAAATTATTTTGCTTATGGCACCTACAATGCAGGGGATTCCTGGTGAAGTGCTCTGGAGAGCATGGTGCCATATGAATTAATATCAATGGCAAGCACCAAACTTACAACCAGCAGAGGTAAACCTGCAAACAACAGTTCAAGAATTAACAAACACAAAACTTTTCCTTGATTTTCTTAGTTTTTATGCACGTTTAACTCAACTGAAATTATTCAGTATAAAATTTGAAGAGAAAAAAGCATAAAACTGTTTGTCTCACCCCATCCAAGTGCACAGAATTTGAGGATGTAAGATGGCACGTATGAGTTAAAGACCTTGACCAAAGCCAGATACATGTTGATTGCACCCAGTCCCATCCACGTAAAGGTAGCCAGGAAAAAGTAATGTTGAAAGGCTGCTACAGTAATACAGATGGCACTGCTGTTATAAGAGGCAAGCCAGGAGTTCACCAGGAAGAGCATGTTCAACCCTAGCAAGGCGACGGAGAGGTTAATAAGGATCTTTGAAGGGTAGTCTCGCCTCAGTTTCCTGTGGTAAGAAAACAGATGTAAAAAAGACATTTCTGAAGATGAATCCTTTTGAGTTGCTCAAGGATGTAAACAAACCAAATGAGTCTCTTAGTCTGCATTGTTATTTTGGTTTAAGCTGCAGCTTACAAAATGTGACCTTGGATTTCAATAACAGTCTTAAGCTGCTGGGGTATACTTTTAGCAATAGCCAAAAAACATTGTATGGGTCAAGATTATCGATTTTTCTGTTACGCCAAAAATCTGTAGGATAATTTAAATAAAGATCATGTTCCATGAAGATAATTAGTAAATTTCCAACCATAAATACAGTATATCAAAACTTAATATTTGATTAGTAATATACATTGCTAAGGACAAATTTAAAGGCAATTTTCTCAGTATTTAGATTTTTTTACACCCTCAGATTCCAGATATTCAAATAGTTGTATCTCGCCCAAATATTGTCATATTTATTCATGAGCATATTTATTCAGCTTTCAGATGATCTTTGAAAAATGTACACTTTAGACCAGGGTCCAGGGTCACAAATGTTTATGAACTCACTCAAAGGCCAAATAGGTCAACAGTGTGACTCCAAGAAAGATGCAGGATATGCCACTGCCCAGGTACGAGATGATGGTAAGAATCCTTTCATCTTTCGCACTTATTGGGGTTTTAGAGATATCCTGGAAGACAGATGGGTTCAGGGAACCATGCATAGTGGTTACAATAATCAGAATCCAGGCGTATTTTATGCAAACGCTATGCACGTTGACATAATTTGTCATCCATAAATGAACCTATGACCTTTAGTTTGCAAATGTTATCATAAAAGCTTTACTGTTAATTAATATTTCCTTTGGTGAATATAAAGTCTGTTATAATTCATTGACATTGTACTATTGCGAGGGCAAATTTAGTTTCACACAACCATGTAAATGAGGTAAAACTTTATGGGCATTATAACATTTTTAATTGGCTGTCTACATTTTGGGCAGACAAACCAAACTCACCAGAAGAACTCCAAAATGTGTGAGGTGATCACAGGAACAGGACGTATAAGTGGCATTAGACAGCACCGTCTCACATCCTGTATCATTCCATCCACCTTTATCATCTACAAGACATTCAGTCAACAACTATCACGGGGATATTAACCAAAATGAAGGGCACTTTTACTGTAGACAGGCCTAAATTTTGAATTTGAAAATGTGTGTAAAAAAGCTTACTGTTTTTGTTGAAGTCCCAGTAGACACACTTGACAGTGTCCCAATCCTATAGAGAGAGAAAAAAAAGAGTTTGGTGAAATATTATTTTAATGATAAGACTGTAAATCTGTGACAATGCCATGGGTTATCATAGTCGACGATTTACAGATTCCACATTTTTCTCTATTCTTAGGAAGATATTTGTTGACAAAAGATGGCATACATTCGGCAGCTTACATTATTATGGTAACTGTTTACTATAGTTTGTTTCAACTGTAAAATAATGATGCTGAAATGATTTGTGATTTGTTTTGGTGTTGGCTGATTGTATCCATACAGACCTCTTTGTTTTGGAGATGACGGAGCGTGACCATCACTGGGATCTCAAGGTTGCTTACTGTAGCATTGGTGACGCTGGCAGATACTACATAAGAGTTCAGCTTCATGTCAGCTGTAGTGTCCTAAATGTTAAAAATCTGCCATCAGAAGTAAGAACTGAAAATGCTGCACATATATAGTTAAAAACTGCAAATTCTATAGTTCTATAGTTCAACTTACCTGCAGAGTTTAGCTTTAACCCTAATCAAACACACCTAAGCAAACTTGTCAATGTCTTTGGGATCATTAAAAAAATCAGAGGTAGGTGGGATTGATCAGGCTTGGAGCTAAACTCTGCAGAGCATTTGAGAAGATTTGAGAAAACTGATTTGAGGTGGTTTATTCTTCAGAAGGTGGAAAGTGTGATCACCAATTTAATGTATGTTACCTCAAATAAATTTTCTTTGCCGTAAAAATGAAACTGTACACGAGGTCTGGCTCCATTGTCCGGGAAAAAGCTCTCAATTGCATGAGGTAAAGAAATGAATGCTACAGTTCCTGTGTCTGGATGCACTGTAAAGTTCTTGTCATAAAATATCTAAAAACCAAAAAATGGAGAAAACATTACAGCATACTTTAAAAACCATTTACGGTCACACTTTATTTTATGGCCAAATTCTCACTATTAACAGACCATTAACTATGATTTTGCCTCAATAAACTCCCAATTTGCTGCTTATTAATAGATGGCAAGGTAGTTATTAAGTTTAGGTTTGGGGTAGGAATGTAGAATATGGTCACGCAGAATAAGTGTTTTATAAATACTAATAAACAACCTGTGTATGTTAATAATAGACATGCTAATAAGCAACTGGTTAATAGTGAAAATTGGCCACTAAAAATACATTTTTACCCCTTTTACCATTCATGTCGTTTTCTCTGTATTGATTGTTGCAGGCTGTGAGAACAGGTTATGCCAAAATGCACTGTGACTATGACTATATGAATGAGTCAATGAATAACCAATTTGTTCAAAATATTGTTTCATTCGGTAGCATCACAACAGTTGAATCTTGATTTGGCTTCATATTTTCTTTATTTGAACACAAATGAATGAGTGAAGCAACTGAGCAGAAACTTTCCTTCTTTGCTTGATCTTAATATGTATCAGGAGCATATGTGATATAAATATACGTGGAACTCTCTGCACCAAAAGCACCATTGAACAAAACAAACAAACATCCTCTGAAAAACAGATAGTCCTGTCCCCAATTCACACCAAAGATATTTCAACGCAAAAGGAAAATTACATTCCTCAGCTTCAATACATACAAAAATACTTGCTTAATACATTCACATCTCTTTTATTTCAAAGTCATTTGGTGGTCAGGGCTAGTGTCACACCGGACATGTACATGGTGCTAAAATAACCACTTGTGTCCCATGATCCACTAACACAACTCACACAAGGACACAGAAACCTTGTGGTGTGAAAACACAATCTCAAAGGTACTGTGATAATTTAATATCACACTTCTATTTTCGCTAAGAGTCTAAAGTTTCCATAATCATCTTGATCTCATGCAGTGATATATATACAGTCTCTCACCTCAGGGGTGCTATCATTCAGTAAGGAGGACACCTCGAATGTGAGGCCGTGGAACTGAGAGGTGTCAGGGTTGATCAGCTGAAGTGCTAATGAAGGTGCTGTCATGTTATGAGCATCGCCCTCAAACACCGTCCTGTCTCCCATAAGGTCTGTAATAGAAAGAATTCTACCACACACAAAGACAGAAAGCCACAATGGAGTGAATACAGCGGGATAATTAGAAATTCAGACATATTTCGGAGATCAATTTATAGAAATTTTCTACTGTACTAAATATGCTTGTTTTAGGCTCAACCTGCAAATGAAAAAAACTTTGGATTTCAAGAAATAGTTGACCCCAAAAAAAAAAAAATTTACTCCATCTCATGCCATCCAAGATGTGGATGAGTTGATAAAAATCACAATAACGTATTTTCCGGACTATAAGTCACACTTTTTTTCATAGTTTGGCTGATCTTGCGACTTATACTCAGGTGCGACTTATAGTCCGAAAAATACGGTAATTCTCCTTTTTGCTCCATGAAAAGAGCCATGAAAAAATGCATTGTCCGTTTAAAATAGTGTGGGATCTTCTGACACCATATTATAGCAACTTGGGCATTCTATTATAAATTTTCACTTTTTGTGTCCAGAGATGAAAGAAATGTGTTTGAAACAACATGAGAGTGATTAATGATATAATATCCATTTTTGGTTCAGCTATCTCTTATACTATTTGCATCACAATATAATCCTGCACAAAATGCTCTGACCTGCTTGCATACTTACTTGTTGATTTGGGTGGGATTAGTTTTGATATAAAAGATATTTGAAACAATTTTAGTAATGTCGTTGGACAGGGCTGTGGTCAAGGTTCCAACCTCAGTGACCTCAGACAGTTTTTCAAGCACGATGTCCATCTGAGCGTCATTCAGATTGCTTTGTTCCTTTAAAAGATCCTCAATCATGTCCACAATGTCTGCTGAGTTGTCTGGAGACAGATGCAACATGGAAAATATTAAAGTGGGCTGAATTAATTGTTTCTGTCTTCTCTGACAAATAAAGGCAAATAAAAACCCACATTGATAACTTACCAGCTGTAACTGTGATATTCTCCAAATCATCAAAATCTGACACTATCCGAATACACTTGCTCATGTCAGGATGATCCCACACTGCTCTGTCAGTTGCCCCATTTAACTTACTAAATGGAATGAGACAAAATGTGAGTCTCATTTAGCCATTTATTAAAGGGTTTGTTCATCAATTCTAGAACAGCTTTGTATTGTTACAATGTTGGTAGTGTAAGTAAATTAACAATGTATATTTTTACCGGATATTAATTATAACTGAATACTCATTATTGCTCACAAAACTCTAATTTGGGTAAAAATAGCTCAAATAGTTTAATAAAGATAAAATTAAAATTTCTTAATAGAGAACTTTGAGATAAAAATTTGCCAATCCTTATGTTTTTCTCCAGTGTAGAGAAAAATAAAAAGATATATTTTTCCTGCAGCTATATTTATTATTATATTTATTATTTGTATATTTGTCAGGGTTGTGGAACTGTCTGTGTGTGTTTTTGTTTCCTATGACCCAGTTTGTGTCTCCTGTTGATTTAGTTCATTTGATTCCGGGTGTGAGTAGTAGTTCTTCCCCAATTATCCTGTGTTTAAAAGCCCTAGTTCTTACAGTCAGTTTTTGTTCGGTTCTAAACGTCATCCTGATGTGTCGAGTCCTGTGATCCCTTCAGGCCCTTGTAAATAAAACTCTTTTTGATTTGTTTACTATGTGACTCCTCGCTCCATTGTTTCTGTGTTCCTTGTGTGTGTACATCATGAAAATATTATAGTCAAATAGTGTTATCACAAAAGTAATATTCATTATTTTGTTGATTTGTTATTTATTTATTTAGAAATAATAACTATAATTATTATAAGTTGCAAAATAAAAAAATAAAAATGGGCCAAATTGTGCATACCTACAAATACAGCAAACCTGTTTTTTTTTTTTTTTTTTTTTTTTTGTATTATTATTGTTACATTTTTTTGTTACATTTTTTTGTTACTTTTTTCAAAATATTTTTCTAAAAAAAAAACATAAGGTTTGTATTTTGTGTTATACAGAAACATTAATGTAAAAACATTGAATGTCTGTAGCACCAGTACTATATGCAAAAAAAAAAAAAAAAAACAAGTTAACGTACAGCCCTGATATGATATTTATTGTTTTTTTTACTGGAAGAAAAAGAGGAAAATAATAGATAATAAAATTGGGTGTCTTATCTCCATCCAGCCACCAGAGGTCCCTCGAACAATGACCAACAAACACATTAGGCTACTATGTTTACGAAATTACATGGTTTACTATTTTCTAGTGTAAAAATGATTGTTTTTCTATGTGGTTTCCTCCCAAAAAACAGTATATCCGTCTCCTTGTTTTTGTTTCCTGTGTAATCTCTCTCCTATATGTTGCTGTCTCATTAATATTCAACATATGAATACCATATTGGGCAGAAATGCAAAATTTAAAAGTACTAGTATCTATAAATTAAGGATATCTTTGGTCTAAAAAATTTAGTACAAGTTCTATTTTTTTAACATGTAGAGTATAATTAAAAACTAGTCATTATTGTAATAAGTACTAGTATATAATAAATAACTAGTATCTAATGAATAAATACTAGTAACTTTACAAAAGACACTAGTAGCTAAAGAATAAAACACTAGTACCTAAATAATAAGCACGATTAGCTAAAGAATAAACACTAGTAGCAAATGAATAAGTACTACTATTTGATGGAAATATACTACTATCTAAAAAAATAAATAAGTACAAGTAGCATGAAAATAGATACTAGTGCAGGGGGGACCTAGGGGCTTGTTTGTTTTGGTGATTTGAAATATTGGCTACCGGAAATATCTTACCCCACCTTTAATTGTTAAAAAGGCTGTCCAATCCATAGTTTGTCTTTTCCTGATTACACCTCCAGCAATGTATATACGACATTGTCAGTACTACTACTTCCTTAGCTCACTATGACATTAACTGAAATAAGCAGAAAAATTATTTTGTTTACAAATAAAAATATCTGTATTTAAATTTTGAAGATGCCTTCCATGTCCATGCACTGAACAAAATGATAAACGCAACACATTTGTTTGCCAACACTCCTTTGCTGAGATAATCCATCCACCTCACAGGTGTGGCATATCAAGATGCTGATTAGACAGCATGATTATTGCACAGGTGTGCCTTAGGCTGGCCACAATAAAAGGCCAGTCTAAAATGTGAAGTTTTACTGTATTTGGGGTCCAGGGGGGTTCGACAACCAGTCAGTATCTGGTCTGACCACCATTTGCCTCATTCAGTGCAACACATCCCCTTCTCATGGAGTTGATCAGGTTGTTAATTGTGGCCTGCGGAATGTTGGTCCACTCCTCTTTAATGGCTGTGCGAAGTTGCTGGATATTGGTAGGAACTGGAACACACTGTCATATACGCCGATCCAGAGCATCTAAAACATGCTGGGTGACATGTGCGGTGAGTATGCTGGCCATGCAAGAACTGAAATATTTTCATTTTCCAGGAATTGTGTACAGATCCTTGCAACATGGGGCTGTGCATTATCATGCTGCAACATGAGGTGATGGTTGTGGATGAATGGCACAACAATGGGCCTCAGGATCTCGTCATGGTATCTCTGTGCATTAAAAATGCCATCAATAAATGCACCTGTGTTTGTTGTCCATAACATATGCCTGCCCATACCATAACCCCACCGTCACCATGCGCCACTAGATCGACAAACGCTGACATCAGCAAACCGCTCACCCACACGAGGCCATGCACACTGTCTGCCATCTGCCCTGTACAGTGAAAACCGGGATTCATCCATGAAGAGAACACCTCTCCAAAGTGCCAAATGCCATCGAATGTAAGCATTTGCCCAGTCAAGTCAGTTACGACGGCCAACTGCAGTATGTTCAAGACCCTGATGAGGAAGACGAGCATGCAAATGAGCTTCCGAGACGGTTTCTGACAGTTTGTGCAGAAATTCTTTGGTTTTTGTTGCACCAGCTGTCCAGGTGGCTGCTCTCAGACGATCCTGGAGGTGAAGAAGCTGAATGTGGAGGTCCTGGGCTGGTGTGGATACACGTGGTCTGTCCTTGTGAGACCGGTAGGATGTGCTGCCAAAGTCTCTGAAACGCCTTTGGAGACGGCTTATGGTAGAGAAATGAACATTCAATTCACGAGTAACAGCTCTGCTGGACATTGCTGCAGTCAGCATGCCAATTGCACGCTCCCTCAAAACTTGCAAAATCTGTGGCTTTGCGTTGTGTGATAAAACTGCACATTTTAGACTGGCCTTTTATTGTGGCCAGCCTAAGGCACACCTGTGCAATAATCGTGCTGTATAATCGGCATCTTGATATGCGGCATCTTGATAATCGGCATCTTGATATGGAAGAAATAGCACAAAAAGAGCACAAAACTGCGAAGGGGAAGGTTTGGTTTTGACTTGGGACGTAACTGCAGACCATACCCCCCTCCCAATCTAAATACCCCAACATTTTCATGTTTATAATAGACTTTTGACCACAGTTTCGCTTAATTTTTATTTTGTGGATATTTCAGCCAACAGTTTGCTTTGTAAATTCAGTTTTAAAAAATGTTAAAGAGGATAAACTTTAACATTTAACTGAGTTGTGCACATATTTTTTAAAGACTTTAAAACCTTGTTCTTACTCCACAGATGTATTAAATGTACATCCTTGAAAGCATGCAGTTTTCTAGCATATCAGTTAATATTAATGGTATGACCTAGTTCTGATGCAGTTGAAATTACAACAAGAGTGGTAATATATACATATATTTCATTATTTATTCAAAATTATAGCTAGGGACAATTAAGTAGTTGATATTGGTAGGGACATGTAACTAGCATTCATACTAAATTATACACCCTTGTTTGTCAGCAAAGAACTTTTGGCAGCTCCCCAGCTTCAAATTTTTACAGAATGTTTTTCCAGTGCTCTGCCAAGTTATGAAAATGTTAATTCTGAATGTTTTTCTTAAAAAAAAAAAAAAAATTGAAACCCATTTGGCAGCAGTGAATTACCAATTTAATGCATTCTTCTGACGTCAAGAAAATATAATTTATACGGTTTTTACAATTATTTTAGTACAGCTTTACCTGAGGTTTCTTGGAGCTCTTGAAAAGATTTCAAGAAGACAGTGTCATGCAATGGTGTGTTATATTGCTGTACTGGGAGTTGATGTTTGCATTGTCAGGAGTCCTAGCAGTATTGTCAAGCTAATTATTCAATTAAAGGATATTGTTTTCCACAAGAAAAAGATAAGGCATATTAATCAGCAGTGCAGCACAGCATTGTTTGTATAGTTTGTGTGCCAAATGACGCAAAGACAAACACAAGACAAACTAGTGTTATCTGAATGTTTTTCCAAGGACACTGAATTGTATCTATAGAAACAAAGCAATATTTCACTTTAAAAATATATTCAGTGGTGATTAAAAAAATTATAACGTCCATAAAACAAATTGGAAATTAGTTTTTTAATACCTCAATAGATTAACTGGCTGATGTTCATATTTTAACAACCTGTGTATTAGCTGTGAAAGCACTGCACAATGTGTAGTACTTACCAAAACCTTGTAGCAAATTCATTCCCTCTTACACACCCCATGCTATATTCACTTTGAGCTGTCATTTCAGGCCATGGGTATAAACCATACACTGTGAGCATGATTTCTTCTGGACAAAGGCCTGGATCTGCAACAATAAACAGCATTGAGAAACCATTAACATGTTCTGGCTCCATTAATATTTCTTTAATTCCGGTATAAGATAGTATTCCAGTATAAACCAGACAGTACCTATATGGCTGATGTTGACTTCACCGGACGGGACACTGATACTGATGGTAGCATTGGTGTATCCTCTTGTCAAAAGTTCATAAATCAGCCTCTCTGTTGCTGTGACATTCACTGATGGTATAGCCTGAATCTGAAAAGTAGTCATGTACCTGAAAAAGATTTTATTTAAGTAACAATGCAGCATCTATTTCATCTGCATTTGGGTGTTCAATGTATTCAGTGTTGGGACACTTACTTAGGACCTCCTTTTATCGCAAGATTCCAAACATCCATGCTGCATTTCCCCAGTGTTTGCTGAAGCTGAAGAAAGAAGCACAATAAATACAAAGGCATGGACCAAATTACTTTTTAGAATATGTTTCATGACTTTTGCTACCTATATGATTCCATATTACTCACCCATTGCTGTATAGTGTGTTGAGGGTCTGTGTGGCTGCCACTCATTGTTAGATTGAGATAGACCCTATAGAAAATGTCTCCAAATTCTGGTAAATTAAATGGTTACACTTTACTTTTAAGTGTCCTTGTTACATTGTAATTATTACTGAGTAATATGAATTAACTACATGTACTTACTATATGTTAAGGACTAGGATTAGGGTTTTGTTTAGGTTTACTTGCATGTAATATGAATAGTTTATCATTATTATAATAGTAAGTATGTAAAATAAAGTGATGCCAATTAAATTAACTGTTTAAAATACAACACAATATACTGCAATATTTACACATTATTTGACAGAAAATAAAATCATTCATTTAAGAGAAACATATAATAAGGATAATTAATTCAATATAATTCTACGTCTTTCACAAATATTTGTTGCACTCATAAAACCTGCATTATAATATGTTTTACATAGTTGTCACTTAATTTGTTTTTCAAATGAGATTCTGGTATATCCATAATGTACAAACCATACAAAAATATGTGTTGTGTCATTGTTTAACTCACCTCTGTTTGAAATTAAGCCTGAAGTGATCAAACAGCTATTTTCCATTGCAAGTGTTTGTGATGTTGTGCGAGTTCCTGAAGAACAAAATGGTTTGCATATGAGCTCTTGAAAAGGAATGTGAATTTTTAGCAACCTACTTTTTTATATGAATTATGGTGAAAAGTCTTCTGGATTTATAAAAGCATTTACTGCATGAGTTATGAAGCTCTGAATGGCACAGACCTGATATTGTAATATTTGTACTTGAGACTGGTGGAACAGTGGTCAAAGCAGGATTTGAAGTCACGTTGGGAAAGACAGCTGTAGAATTCAAAACAGTGACTTTTATTGTTGACTGAATGCTCCTCTTCTAACCCCTTACATACAGTTACGTACCGACTGAGAGGATGTTTATGGACGCTGGGTTTGTTTTCAGGAGGATGTTGTTGTAGTTATAGATGGGTATTAAAAGCCCCTGTATCATAGACACTGTTTTACTCACATCAGCTGCAGGTATCACTGTCACAAACACCACGCAATCAAACCTAAGACCACAAACATGACAAATCCTCCTTTAGATGGTTTGATTTAAACTTGTGACATATATCTGTGTATTGCATGTGTATGATCATTTTTACCATTGTGTCTTGATTGGTGACTTTACAGTTCCCTTCAAAGAAGCATAATGTTACACTTCACATTGCTATATGTTTTAATGTTTTAGTGTTTAGTAGTGTTACAACATAAGGATATAAATTATATATGGCCACTTAATCATGAATAATTATGGTATATGCTATACCTGAATTTCCTGCATATTTTGTCCAGCTCCTCTTTGAGGGCTATATTTTGGCTCTTCTCTTAGACAAAAAAATAACATAAAATTGCATGGATACCATATAACATCGCATGCTTACATTTTGCAAATTGTACAGACATTTTGATATTTATGTATGTATGTTTGCTCATTGGTTAGTTAGTTTTAAAAATGAAATAATTACCTTAAATTTGACAGGAACACAGAATGTACTGATATTTTCTGAGGGAAAACGTGCTTCAGCTGAAATTAAAAATACATAGGCTACATTCAGTACATAAATGCTAATGTGCAAGCGAAAATGTTAAATGTTATATATCATATACACTCATAAATGGAAACATTATCTTACCCAGATTAAAACAATCTCCCGAATACCATTTTCAGTATTATCATTATTGATGTTTTGTGTAATAGCTGTATTCACTTGAATTTTATATTTTGACGATTCTGAAATGTGGTGAAGATACAGTTAATTAGAATGCAATGACAATAATGCATTTCATCCTATTACACAAGTTATTGTTACATTCATTCTATATTTCCTCTTCTATTAATGCTCTTGTACAGACTGCAATTTCTCACCACAAAGAAAGTTGTCATCGAGAACGGGTGGACACTTCTGATAATCCCAATCTTGCACTCTCCAAGTCACAATATTCCCATCTACACATCTGTGTGCATCCAGCTGCTGTGAGCTCATCTGCACTCCCCACATCCGGAACAAGGACATGTAACCCACAAAGTTCTTCCCAGTCTCAAAATCAATAGAACCTCCAACAAAATTATGTGACACTCCCAGACTCAGGGTACCATTTGCGGCAAGGTATCTGGGTGACTTCTCACTCAAGGGAAATTCAAAGACTGCTTTATCAATGATCACCTGGAAAAGCCTATTGTGACTCGACCATGTCAGACAAACTGTGTGCCACATTTTTATGGGCATGTCATAAGCAACCGTCCATTCTTCTCCAAAAAGTGAGGCTATTACATTGCCCATATTTCCAGCTAAGCCAAACTCCATGTGCTGTTGACCTGGACCTTTGTAGTCAAAAGCAGTCCATTCAGAACTGCTAATCGTTCTCATGAGGTTGACGCAGACACTCAATTCCTCTAAAGGTGGGATGATAGCTGTTTTATTCAGCTGCCAAACACAGGATCGGGTAAAGGACGTCTTCATCCCCCATAGGCTTGAGCCTAAAAGTTACAGATAATAGATAAGGCATCTATTTTCAGCTAAGAGCAATGATTTGGTTGAACAAAACCAATGAATGCAACATATTGCATCAGTCTTTTTAAAATGATCACACACGTTAACAAACACAATATTTTTGTCATTCTTGTCATTGTCATAGACTGCACAGACACTTATAAATGTCATACTTAACAGTGTTAAACACAGGTCTTTCCCTTCACAAAAAAATAATCAACAAATGGGATACTTTTTAGCTATGGAAAAATTTTACTGATATTCTTCCAAGAAATAGAGTAAGACAGACATAAATAAATGCAAGAAAGAGAAAAATCATACCTGCACAATTGACAGAAGAGCCCAGAATCCACATGTAAACAGTCACAAGCAGGTATTTATTCAAGGTATGCATGATCTATCTAAAAATAAATAAATAAAAAGATTAAGTATTTCTATGGCATCCTTACTTAAAAGAAAACTTTCAAAAAAAGGTTAAAATCCATTAAAAACATTTAAATTAAAACATTCTTCTTAAAGTTGGAAAAGGCAAACCATCCATAAAGAGAAACATTGATTACATTAATATCTTATGTAATTTCATTCATCATGAATTAAATGACTACTTACTGTGTTATGACATTTCTCTAGAATGGAAAACACATAAGTCTTAACAAAACAATGTAAATGATTGAAACCCAATTCAAGCTAGAAAATGATTTGAGGGTATGTTGTCCTCTAAATATATCCAGCACAGGACCTTTCCTCAAAGGAGACAAAATCCACGCCCAGTCTCTAGTTGATAAGTTATTTATTAATCATAAAGACAGTAATAAACATAAAAGGATCTGTACATGGGTCAATAAGGAACAGCATCCGGAACCAGTTAATCTTATGATGAACCGGTTAATTTAACCCTTTAATTTCATGAATCTGTTTCTTTTTCACACCACTGAGACCCAGATTGGCAATTCTGATTGAGATGTATGTTTTTTGGTTGATAAATATCACTCATGAATGTGGAAGAAGACACACCTCATGAATGGTTAAAGGTTCATGGTGCACGCTGTATGATGAAATACAGCAGCAAAAGCATGACTCTTGCTAAAAAGGAACAATATTTCTGATATACAATCAATGGTGGGCAGACAATGTATTTGTGTCAGTTTTTTCTGTAAAAACATGGTGATAATAAGAGCAACATGTGATTGAAGCTGGAGGGGTTGGTCACTAAAGTATGAAAGATCCACATGGTGTATTTTTTGGAAATGCAATAATAATAATAATAATGTCA